>NC_060271.1:104602194-104926805 GCF_021613505.1 Equus quagga
TTCAGGGCATGAGTTTCTCTGGAACAAACTTGCCATGGAGAAGGCCCAAGGGGAGAGGCACATGAAACCCAGAGTGCGGGGAAGCCAGAAGGACGATGTATTGTGGTTAATCCTGTGGCCTCAGGAGACGTTCTGTCCCAGAAAGGCGCCTCCTCACAAGACCTGTCAGAACTGATCTCACGCGCAGGTAAAGAAGGATCCAGGGCAGGAAGGATGGGCTTCACTGGGCATGGTTTGCAGGATGAGAGAAAACTCTGCCGCAGTGTAGGAAGGACCAAGGGGGTAGTGGGAAGCCAAGTCAGTTATTGTCCAAACAGTCCTGACACACAGGAGGTAAGAGAGAGAGAAAAAATTATTAGAATAATCTAATATGGGTCACAATCATGACATCCCAATTGGAGGCAAACTTTGATAGATTCATAACGATTGAAAAGTGTTTATTGCGTGGTCTGGAGGAGGTACTAGCAAACTACAGCCCATGGGCCAGATATGGCCTGTTGACTTTTTCTGTAAATACAGTTCACCGGCATGTACGTCCATTCATTTATGTGTTGACTATGGCTGCTTTTGTGTTACAGTGGCAGAGTTGAGTAGTTGTGACAGAGATCGCACGGCGTACAAAGCCTGACATGTTTACTACCTGGTCCTTTATAGAAAAAGTTTACTGACCTCTGATGGAGAGAGAGGACACATTGTTCCAAGTCCTGGACCCACAACTTTGAATCCACACTAGCTTTTATAATTTACCTTTCAAAGTCTTAATTTCTGATCTGTGAAATGAGGAACTGTGTTACCAGGGCCAATGAACCACTTAACTCCCTAATTATGATAATTTATGATACTGAATACAATAATGAACGTGGAAAGGCCTGTTAAGCTGTAAAGAATTATACGAATGCTAAATAGCATTAGGACTGTTTTCGGAGTATTGGGAAAAAGTAAGGAGGCCAAGAAAGTTGTGTTTTCCTCACTAGAGGTAAAGAGGAAATAAATAATAAGTGATTGCCAAAGGGCACATGAGTCTTTTTATTGGTGTCTGTGAATGTATGGTTTTGAGGTGATCTAAGCTGGGTTATTAAAATTAAAGAGAAAGAAATAAAATCCACAGCCACCCTGAGGATGGACTGAAGAAATGTGTTAGGTGGGAGGGAGAGCAGGGTATTGTGGCAGTGAGAGGGGACAGAGGCACAGGCCTGAAGGAAGGCCTCCCACCTAGGAGCTGCGGAGTGTGGCTGGGGCAGGAATGGGAAGATGCATCCAGGAAATACTGCATGGGATAGCTTTATACTAACAATTATGCATTGTTTATCTGAAATTCAAATCTAGCGGGATATCTTGTATTTTCATTTGCTAAATCTGGCAACTCTCCCTTACCCTGTGTGGTTCTGGGGGGAGGGGCAATCACAGGGCTCCCCCTGGTCACAGAGCTTGTCTAGAGTCTAGGTCCTGAAACTCTGAATCTTAAGCAAAGATAAATAGGGCTGGAAGACAGTCAGAGCTGGTCATCTGATGGCAACATCCTAGAAAGACCTTCAGAGCAGTGCTGTTCTGTCCTTTCCTAGGCTTGTGCCTCAGCTTTTCTTCTAATTCTGCAAACTATGCCTTTCATTTCCAACCTGTCCCTTCCTGTTCCTTAAACCGGTCAGAGTTGGTTTCTGCTGTTTGCTGTCAAAGAACTGTAACCCATATATGTATATCAATACACCCAAGACAGAATCTAACAAATGGTGTGGGGATGGGTGGCTGGTAAAGGTGTGGACAGAGTGAGAAAGAGATTAGAGAAAGCTTTTTTAATGAGGATCTGGACATAAGCAGAGAGGAGCTGGGAAAGAGCACTCTGGACCCAGAATGTGGAGAGTGTTGACATTTGCTATAACATAAAGCACCAGGGAGCTACTAAGGGCTCTTACATATGGGCAGGAGGTGATAGAAACCACATTTGAGAGGCCAGCCCTGTAGCCTAGTGGTTGAGTTCTGCAGGCTCCTTCTGAGGCCTGGGTTTGGATCCTGGGGTCAACCTCTAATGCTTGTCACAGGCCATGCTGTGGCGGTGGCCCACATACAAAAGAGAGGAAGATTGGCACAGATGTGAATCTTCTTGGATAAGGGTGAATCTTCTCAAAAAGAAAAAGACATTGGATTTAAAAAAATTATTCTCAAAGCTCGCTTTTAAGTGTTTTGCAGGGGTAAGCTGGCCCCAGCAAAGCTGGCTGGGGGCCTGTTCTCAGGGTCCACCTGATAGGCTGGGCTCTGGACCCTGGTGTGGGTGGGGTAGTGAAAATGGAGGGGAAGAAAAACGGTGAGAAGCAGCTCAGAGGAGACTCTGGATTTTAGTGACTTTCTGGTCACGGGGAACATCCAAGTGGGAGGAAGGAAGAGCTCCAAGTGGGTCATAAATCGCAGTCACTCAGCCTTGGGGGGCTGCCGGGCCCCGCGGAGGCAGCGCAGCCCCGCGCGGAGCAGCAGCACGCGGGAACGGAGCAGCTCGCAGGCCCGCTGTTCAAGCTGGCTGAGTCTCCCCCCGGGGGAGGGATGTGGTGAGAGTGGAGCCCATCCAGCAGAAAGTGACAGGGATGATTAAAGGGATGGAAAATCAGGCCCATGAAGAAAGGTTAAAGGGATTGCCGCTATTTAGCCTGGAGAAGAGAGGCGGCGACGTAATAGGTCCCTTCAAGTCCCTGCACGGTTATTAATAGACGCGTGCTGGGCAGCTGTCCCGCACATCCGGGGAAGACAGCACCCCCGAAGCCGGCCGGGCACCTCCGCCGCGCAGCAGGCGGGCGGACTCCCGGGGGAGGCAGAGGCATAATTATAAAGGCTCTTTTGTGGTCTCCCAACTGCCCTCTCCCCTCCTCTTTGTTTTTGGCATCTGTCATTATGCCCCGCAAACCACAGCCAGGCCTCCTGACGGCACCAATATCTGCTTTCCTGCCGCCTCGGAAGGTAATGTGGCTATAAAATTGACGAGTTAGATAAATACCGGCACAAAGGGCGGACTGTGTCTAGCTCTGGGGAGCGTTCTCACTGGTCTCTCGCCCGGATTCGGATGAATCTCCCGTCTCCATCCTCCCTTCACTCCCGGCCTAGTCTGTTCCGTCTGTGCTCCTTCTGACTGGCTCCCCAGGAGTTCACATTTGCTCTGCCTCCCTGTCTAATTTGTCACTTTGGCAACTTGAGCGGTCTTCTATTTCTTCCCGGGTCAAATACGTTTCATTTCACTTTTCTCTTTTGTAAATGTGAAATTCTTCTCAGCAGGCCAGCCTCTTACTCTCTTGGCCAGGCTGCCACATCACACGACTGGGCCAGCAGGCCACAGCCTCTCCCGGAGGAGGTTGGGAGGCCCCTTTACCTAGCCCATGTCACATCCCTGCTGGGGTGAGTGACCCAGGGCCTAGGCATGTGGTGACTGTATTTTCTTGATGGACATGTAAGGGATATGGTCGTAGAAGGACTGTCAGTTATAAACCACGCATCCAGACACTTCAGAATTGGAGCTGGGTGAGGGGTGGGTTGGAGCAGAGGAGGAGACGAGATGGGGAATGGACCTTAGCTGGAATGTGCCACAAAAGTGATGGAATCTGGCTTTGAAAGAGTTCAGAACTAAAACTTGTTTGGTTACGGTTCCCTGTGTCCTGAAGGGAGCGTTTCGGTGACTTTCACTCTGCTGCTGGCATAGTCTCCTGAGTAGGTGAAAAGAACCCAGAGGACAGATTCTCGCCAAGAAGTTCCGTCAGGAAGCAGAGAGCTTAGACCCTAGACTTTAGACCCATCTGCCTTTATAGCCGTGACAGAAATCACATTCACTGCCTGGAGGCTCCCTCTCAGGTGTCCAAAGGAGTCAACGTGGATGGGGAAGGGGGACGGGGAGAGAAGCAGGCACGAAGGCTGCTCAGCCAAGGTCCCCAGACAAGCTGAGCCCCTCCCTAAACAAGAGTAAGTGCTCTGCCCCCCTCTCCCTGTGGCTGTGGGCACGTCCAGAGGGCAGGTCTCGCTTGTATTGACCCCCGTGGCAGCACAGGGAGGAGCACCCAGCTCACGGATGGGGCCCTGAGACTGGGCAGTTAGGCTGATGGGCCTCAGAACCAGGTGGAACTGCCCGCCATTCTCCAGACTTGACTGCCTCCTTTCTCCTCTGTGAAATGGGCCTGTCCGTGTGAGCTACCTTCGCAGGCTGTTGTGGCTGAACATTGAATAGCACAGTGCACACCGTGCTCAGCACTCCTGGCACAGAGTGGAGACTCCACACACGTTAGCTACCAGTGTAGTAATTTATTCTCAATATGATCTGCTGAATGGAACTGCTGGAGCGAAAGAAAGGCTGTGAGCGGGAAGCACTGGACTTCTGACACCTGATCATTCCTCATTTTAATACCACTCCCTGTCCCCAACATTAGCCCCCTGCGGGTCCTGACCGTGGCCAGCCTGGGAGGGACCCGCCAGCCTAGCTTCCCTTTAACATTTGTTTGTGGCTCTCTCTCTCTTTGATTCTTCTCCTTCCTCCTTCTCATAAACAAAGAGTAAGGCCCGAGAATCCTCGGTTCTGCAAGGAGGCGTGCCCATCTCTGTGCTGGATTCAGCTGGAAAAATCAGAACAATTCCCATTATTTTCGGTTCCCAGACCTTGAATGTGTCAGGCTTCAGGTTCACTTCCTACATCTCTCCCGTCGCCCGGATCTGCAAGTAATTTAACCTTGTTTTCATAGAGCGCAAAGACGTTTCGCTTGTTTACACTGGAGACAAATTTTCCTCAATTGACGCAATCCTATTGATTAAATAATGACTTTCTTCCTCATTTAAAGGTAATTTCGGTTGGTATCATGACATGGAGGAGGGAAGTGAATGCCTTTTCTGTCCTGCTGTATGAAGGGCCGGCTGTGAGGGCTGAGACCCACCGCTCCGGGCAGGGCCTTCTCGTTTTTCTCACCTGTTTGAGGGGGCCTCCACAGGCGGTTGCCTGAGGCTGGTGCCAGGAGCCTCTGAGGAGGTTGGCTAAACACGGGCAGATCTTGATTAGGGACATTAAAGAGCCTGTATTTACTCGGGAATGGACGTTGGGGCAGAGTAGATGCTCTTTTGTTTTAAAAATGGCTTTGAGGGGGGTTGAGGGGTTGGTGAAATGGGTGAAGGGATTCAAAAGGCACAAACTTCCAGTTATAAAATATATGTCAGGGGGATGTAATGTACAGCATGGTGCTATAGTTGATAATATTGTATTGCATATTTGAAAGATGCTGAGAGACTAAATCATAAAAGTTCTCATCACAGGAAAAAAAATGTTTATAACCACGTATGGGGAGTGAGCTTAACTAGACTTACTGTGGTCATCGTTTTACAATATATACACATATTGAATCAGAATGTTGTACACCTGAAACCAATATAATGTTATATGTCAATTATACCTCAATTTAAAAAAATGGATTTGATTTGCTTTCAAGGTTATTAACATCTAATAAACTCGGACCTGCACATAAATGGTTTTTCAAGGTCACATCACATGATAGTTGGGACACGTCATTTGAGCCAATAATTTAACATCAAAGGGAAAGGAAGTGTGCGCATCAGGAAGGCTAGTGAGAACAGCGCATGCAGGAGACACACCAAGATGGGGGGTTGGTCAATAGAGGCCAGGTGCTCTTGGCTAAGTCCCTTAACTTCATCCACTCCAGATTCCTCATCTGTAAAACAGGGGGGTTTGGCTCAGATGGTTTCTCACCCTGAGGAGGGTTTGGCCCTTTATCCTTGAATGTTCTGTGATACAAGGAAATCTGGAGACTTTGTTATTATTTGCTTGCATTCCAGGTCCTTCCACTGTGTGTTCCAGTAAGGCGAAGTCCGGAGGATGACATCTGAGAGGATGGGACCTCGCTCCCATTGTCTTTCTGTGAAGTCAGGGCAATGCGTTCTGTGGATAATGCCAGTTAGAACTAGCTAGATACAACCATATATTCTACGGGGGAACGTATATTATGCAGTGATTTAAAAAGTAATTTAGAAAACCTTTGTAATTACTTGGGAATGTATCTCCAAAAGCAAATGGGAGCTAGATGGTAATAAGAGAAAATGATTGCTGACATTTTTTGGGTATTTTCTGTGGCAGGCATTTCCAAGCGTTCTTTAATTTTCTCTACCAGGGATTGGCGAGCATTTTTTGTAAAGAGCCAGATAGTAAATATTGAAGGCTTGTGGGCTATAACGTCTCTGTGGCAACAATTCAATTTTGGTGTTGTAGCAGAAAAGCAGACATAGGCAATATGTAAACCAATGTTCATGGCTATGTTCCAATAAAACTTTATTTATGGACACTGAAATTTGAATTTCATATGGTTCTCATGTCACAAAATATTCTTCTTTTGATTTTTTCCAACCATTTAAAATGTAAAAGCCATTCTTAGCTCACAGGCGTTTATAAAAACAAGGCAGCAAGCCAGATTTGGCCCATGGGCCATAGTTTGCTGACCTCTGTTCTTTACTACAAGCCTTTAAGGGAGGAACTATTTTACAGATGAGAAAATCAACCCTTAATGAGGCTCACTAACTTGTCCAGGTTGACAAGTCAGAAGCAGTCAAGCTGGACTATAATCCAAAAGGCCAGACTTAAGAGCTTGAACTTTTAACACCTACACTTCAGGGACAGCCAATTAGAGCGCTGGAACGTAGGGCACTTTGCTCCCTCCGACTTTGGTTTCACATAGTTACAAAACTGTCCTTTTAATCATTATTATTTTTTTCACGGTAGTTTAGATTTAAAACGTTAGAGCAAGACTAGGCTCTCACGAGACCGGGAGACACCTGGCTGGCTTAGGTGTCACATGGGACAATGGATCAAAAGGGGACTGAGTAGGCGGGAGAGGGAGATGGGCAAACAAAGAGTCAGTTCTGTGAGCATCGGGATCCAGGGGGAGGCCTGGCCACGCGTGTCCGATGAGTTTGGCATGAGGGCCAGCTGAGCTCCTTGGGATGGAGAGAGTTGAGGCTGAGGGAGGAAGGGAGAGTCTGCCACGCCTCCACTGCCTCCCATTCTTGTTCATGAAGATGATACATCTTGGAGAGTTGACTGATACTTCCTGTGGACAGGCCTTGTCTCCAGAGCCAAACTGTCACCTCCTGGGGAGGCCTGTGTCGTCTTCTCCTGTCCTCTACACACTTGAGTGGTCTGGGCATATGGGGATGCTGAGTGAGTGAGGTCTTCCAAGTCCAGAACAGAGCGCTTCAGGAAGTTGTGAGCTGCCTGCTGCTGGGAGTGTTTGGGGATGCTCACTGTCAGTGGACGCTGGCATAGAGGACCTCCAGG
Organism: Equus quagga; assembly: GCF_021613505.1. NCBI lineage: Eukaryota > Metazoa > Chordata > Mammalia > Perissodactyla > Equidae > Equus > Equus quagga. Next base: position 104,609,489 of record NC_060271.1, read on the forward strand.
GGTGGGAGGTGAGACTGTACCCACCCATGTGATAAACATTTGCCAAGTATCTAATGTGTGTTGAATCCAAAGCCAGGAGGCTCCACAATATTTTATTTCCTTTGATTCTTATAACTGACTTCTGAGAGAGGTATTGTGGTCCCATGAGATAGATGAAGAAACTGAGGCTCAGAAGAGCTTGTCATTTTCCTCAGAGGATGCAGCAAAGGGCAGAAGAGTCAGTCAAGTCTGCTCTGTGCCTCCCCTCACAGGCTCTTCCCTTGGGCTCAGAGTAATAGGATGCAGTTCTCTCTCTGACCCTTGCTAGTTGTGTGGCTTGAACAAGTTACTGACCTCTCTGAGTTTCAGTTTCTTCATCTGTTTAAGGGTTATACCTACTTTTGAGGGTTGTCATGAAACTAAAAGTGGTATCATATGAAGGTGCCTAAAACAGCGCTAGGCACGGAGCAGGTTACACGCACCGTCGCTTTCTTCCTTCTGCTTCAAGATGATGTGGTTTTGTGAAGTTGACTGAATAATCAGTCTTACTCAGTTTGGGGTTTTCAGGGCTTAGGTGAAAGCCGGGCATGGAGCAGACACTTAATAAATATTGGTCGAATGAATGGATACACAATGCTTCTATCTATTGATGCCAGCCGTCTGGATACTTAGACACTTCTAAATGGATGGAGTCTTGACTTTTTGTATAAATGTTGGATGTCATCCTAGACTATAAGCAGCAAAAATGATCCAAAACATATAAATATGAATACAGTCAGGTCTTACTGACGCAGCTTCATTAGGAGAAATTGTGAATCAGTGAAAGTCTGCCTCGGGCTGTATTTAAAGAAAGGTGATTTGTTATTTTCAAATAACTCCAGCTATGTCATCAGGTTTATTTATTTATCCCCCATCCATCCATTCATCCAATCACTCAACAGTGGCCTAGAGGGGCTCTTGGGGCCTCGTTTAATAAACAAGGAAGAAAGATTATCTGGAGTATGTCGGTTATTTGTAGATAAATAGAAGCTTCCAAACTGCTTATGGGAGCTTGGAAACTGTTTGTTCTCAAGGGTTTGAGACATTCCTCCAATATCCTGCGTGCACTGTTTCTGTGCACCATCTCTGAAGAATCCTCACGCTAACATACAGTCATATTCTTATCTGTTAAAGGGGTGGGAATGCTGAGTGTATCTGTCTGTTGCATGTAAGTGTGTCTGAAGAGCAAGTGTTAACACAGGGGCCTGGTTCCCAAGCACGGGAGTCTCATTCTTAATGTTGAAAACAACATATGGACTTATGGAAGTAAAAATCCTTTGAACTGGATGAGGCTAGGACATGATTCTTGGAATCAAAAGATGGGTGGAAGACCTTTTTTTTTTTTGATAATTCAGGCACACGGTAATACCTTCAGGTCTATTGAAATGTACATGGCCATTTAGTCCTCTACTGAATGATTCCAGGTTTCAATGCTCTGGGGACTCCTATTTGTGTGGTTTTTACTACCCCATGTCCTACTTTAATGATCACTTTTGCACTTCTCAGTACATCTATCACCAGCAGGTCAGCACGGTTTTCTGATTTGTTTGCAGCTACTAATATTCCATGGGTTAAAAAAAAAAAGTGTAATAATAATAACAAAAACAAAAGAAACAAAAACCTGGAAGGTCAGCCTGTTAGAACTATTTGTGAAACAAGAGTTAAAAGAATCTGAATGAGTCGTAGGGGCTTTTCAGTGAGCAAGTGGCATGAACTTTGGACCAGACTTTGTGATGTCTACATGGGCTGTTTGGGGGCCTTTTCTACAGGCTTGTTCTTGATTGTAAGCTGGAGAAGTGATTTCAGGATTGGTGAGACACTACTGCATGTATGTCTTACCGTGGCCACCTCAAGGCGTCCCTCTGAGGGAGGGATGTGGCTTCATTTCCTGGAGGAGGGGATTGAAACAGCAATGTGTGGGCAATGGTTCTCTGTGAGGCAGGACCTCCAGGACTAGGCTAAATGAAATGATGGGGTGGGGTGTTTATTTGAAATCAGCCACATTGACTACTCACCTATCAGAACTTTGATACTAATTTTTGATAATTTTATCAGAGCTGCTTATTTCTTGACCTCTTTCAAAGACTTTCTGGAAAATTCTGGTGTCAGAAAAGGAGCACTCAGTTAGGAGTCAAGAGTGAAGAGTTGCAGACTAGATCTAGCTCTGTGAGGTTGCTTAACCTCTCTGAACCCTGATTATAAAATATAGGGGCTTTGGTTAAACCTGACACGTGCTAGGATCCCTCTAATGAAACCCTGTGTATCTTTGATTTTCTCTGAGCGGTAGGGCTGACCATCTTCAGGGCTGGGGGAAAGTGGTTGTGAAAGGACAGCCTGTCTTCCTGTGGGAAGTAGCTGGGTAGCCAGGCTGTCCCTGGAGTACCACGGCATCATAGCTTCTCTGCCACAAGATGGACTTATACCAGTGACCTCCTACACCCTCCCTCAGCATGTGCCTGGGGTTCTGGGAGGACCAGGATGGCATGGGAGGGGGCATCATCTCTTCAGGTCCATGCTTCATTCCCCTCAGCATCCCCCTCTGTCTCTGCCTTTATCCTCCTCAGCCTCTCTCAGCTGGAGCCACCGGCAGGCATGTCCCATTCTGCAGCCAATTCTGACCAAGGCAGGAAATGGATGTGGAGCCTCAGTCTGCCACTGGAGAGAGGAGAGGGCTGGAATTCGGTCTCATGTTTTCAATCAGTAACAATCGTGCCTTGGTTAAACCTCAGAGGCGACGGTGCTACCACTGCTCAAAGCTGAAGTAAGTCGTGTTCTTCAGATGTGGGATCTAGAGGCTTAGGCACGACTCACAGGCTCCTGGGTGCCTTCCTCCTGCTCTCAAGTCTCCTTTGCTCAAATCCAAATGAGGATTGGGTGTGTCAGAGGCAGCCCGACTGCTGGGCAGCCCTCAACTTCCAGAATTTCCCCATTACATCCCCATCCCCCAGTGGCGTCGGCAGTGATTCCCAAATCCACCATCTGACCATAGTCTTGTCTAGTGATCCAGACCATGCGTCTCTTACTTGAGCCTTGGTTTGAGGCTGGGGGCCTCCCCAAGGTGCAGCAGCCTGCTGGACGAGATCCCATGGGACAGCTCAGGGTTCCACCCGTGCCTGGACTCTGCTGGTGTTTCCGATTGTCTCAGTGGGGCCAGACCGTTAGTTGTCGCCTGCAAGAACCACACCTGAGTTTGTCTTGTGTGGCTCAGCACTGTCACAAGAGTGGACTCAGAGCCTAGAACAATTAACACAGAGTCCCAACACACTTGGTTCTTTAAGCCTGCCTCTTTCATGCCCCTAGAAAAGCAAGGGCAGATCAACAAATGCCTTTTGCAAGAATGTCTGAGTTTGTGGAGGAACCATCTTGAGATGTGATTTAGACTTGGGAGGGCCAGGTCTCCCTAAAATCTTCTCAAGAGACATCAATGGACCTGAACTGTAACTAATATCTGCTAAGCCATAATCTTGGAAAAGGTAATATGAGGAAGGTTGTAGAGATGAGAGCTTTTGGTGTCTGAGGAGCAGAACTGAAAACGGAGAAGCCAAGGAGGGTATAGAATTTGTCAGGATGTCTGCCCAGAGGCGAATAAGTGCTGATTCTAGACAACAGGTGCTGGGCCTCAGACAGAGGGGAACAGGGGTTGCTGCAAATAGCCCTAGGAGCATGCAATGCCCGGGCTCAGATTCTGTGCTCTTAAGTGTAAATCCCAGCAACGGCTGGCCACAGTGTGTCCCTCTGCCTCTCCTCTGGGGTTCACTGTGGGTGGACACCTGATGCTCTGGCTTACCTTTTCAGTTCTCTCAGAGTTTCCCGTTTGATAAGGAGAGCCAGGGTGAGCACTTCCCTCCTGGATGTGCTGGGGAATACAGAACTTTGGAGCATGCAAAGAGGACCCTGGCAATCAGCCAGGTCCTCTGCCTGTGCCAACCCCATCAGCAACCTGCAGTCAGAGGTGCCTTCCTCCCCCACCCACACAGCACCTGGCTTCAAACATGGGGAACAGAGTTGGGCTGCAAATTTTGGGGGCTTCTTCACTTCCCCCAGTGCCTCCATCATGCCCATGGCTGCCTGGCCAGGCTACTGTTGTCACTTTCAGGAAGAGGTTCACAGGGGAGGGTCCCTCTGGTGTCCTCTGATACAACCACTAGGGGCCCAAGAGAGGAGCTCTTAAGCCTTAAGGAAGAGTCTGGGAGTTAGAGGGCATGAGGGAGGGAGTGAAGCCCACTTGAGGTTCTGAGAACCTTTTTCCCGTTGAGTCTCTGCCTGCCCCAGGGCTGTTAATGGGGCAGCAGCGCCCCCTGGTGGCCACCATCTCTGGGATCTCCTCCACTGTGCCCACCTCCATGCCTTTCCACTTCTTCCCCAGATGGGAACCTTCTCTCCCTGGGGCCCCCACTCCTTATGCTCACCTGCCCACAGTTCTTTCCTTCTATCCTCTTCTTTCATCGATTCCCTTCCCTTTTTCTTTTGGCAGAACTCAGCTTTGTTTTTGTAAACCTCGCTGCAGAAAACCATCCTGTAGGGCTGAGATAGATTAACAATAAGGCTTTGATGGGATTTCATAGCGTGACAAGTTAGCACTGTCCAAGGGTTCACCTGGTATGGAGCAATATATTTCTTTAAATGTATCGTTTGTCTTTCAAATATCCTCCATTCCACTCTAACCCTAAAGAACTGCAATGTACTGAATGCCTAGTCTGTGCCAGTCTCCTGTTGGGGATTTACTCCAAGCCTCGTTTTACTCCTGGTCAGAGGCACCAAATTTGTGTTGGGGAGGAGAAGGAAGACTGTGGTAGGATGTGGGTGCAGCTGGATCTCCGGCCTGCCCTGTCCCAAACTCCCTCTAACTTGTGCTAGTCACGATGAGCCGGCTGTCTTCAGTCTCAGAGCAGGGGGCCCTTGAGCTCGGCCGCCTCATTCCGTAAGGTGGATAAAGAGCAGCTGCCCCAGTGGAGTTCCACATCTTGGGCATCGGTCAGTTTGTCTGTCTCGCCCCTGCCTCAGCCACTGCAGGGTCCTGGCTTCTCACTGTTTACCATCCAGCTGCAGGGCATGGTGAGGGGTGTGTGTTGGGGAGGCGGGGGAGCACCCACTCTCAGGAGGGCAGAATAGGAGTCCCCCTCCCACCCCAAATGGGCCCCAAGTAGGGGCTAAAGGCAATACTTAAAAGTCAGAAGCCTTTTATTTTCGTAAAAAGGAAAAGGCTAAAATATTCAAATAAAAATGAGCTTATAACAGTGTGAAAAACTCTTGGTCTGAGTCTCTGTCCTGACACAGAGAAGCTCTCATGTCCTGCCCCGTGCCTAATTTCCCCATCTGCACCGAGGCTGGAATACCCCCCAAAGGTCCCCTTTTGCACTGGAGTTCTGTGGTTCCAATTCTCTTGCTTTTGCACGGCCGAGCAGGCTAGGATGTGGCTTTGATCTACGCAAACTGGATCCTGTCTTAGCACCAGCCACCTCCCACCCACTCACATGGATTCTAGGCTTTCTTTTTTGCCGGAGTAATATTTTTCTCATGTTTATTTTTAAAAGGTCTGCATCTGTGGTGACCGTCTCCCATTTGGAAAATTAACTGCTTACAGATGTTGCGTGTGGCACAGCATTCTCCCAGGCAGTGAAACCACTGGGGTTTGGATATGATTTCAAAAGGAAGAGGAGGGAAGAAAAGCTGCATGTCTCTGATGTAGGTGTCAAGCTTCTTGACCTTCTATAAAATGCCAGAATGAGATTTACTTTTAGAAATTGAAGGGTGGAGAATTTCTTAAGGTTTGAGAGCCCAAGTGTTAAAAAGCTCTCATTGAAACGGTCATTTGTGGGATGTTTGTGGCTGTGGCTGCAGAGGGGGGATGGTGGCTGCCCGGCTGGGGTTGAGCTAGCTCCTTCTCCCCTGCACACAGAGCACAGGGTTCAGCCTTCACTGCCCCCCCTCCACCACCCCACGGTTGTGGTCAGCTCTGGCCAGTCCAGGCAGTGAATCTCCTTTGGGTCCAGGGTGGCTCTCTGAGTTTAGGTAAAGGGCCTCCCAGTCCAGAGCAGAACCCGTAGATCCTTCCGACCCTGGGGTCCTGAGTCTGCTCATTGGCTCTCCACCCTTTGCCATCCTCCCCCCTCGACTCCCCTTCCTTGGTTTCTACCCTCCCTAGGAACTTCCTCCTTGAGGCCTGCATCCCCAGGCATCATCCCAGCTCTTCCTCCCCACACACAACAGAAAACCAGTCCAGGCCTAAAAAGACATCTTGTGAGCTCCCAAGGGACCCCATACAAAGCATGTTTCTGTTTTCTTATTCACTGGCCACCCCCAACTCCCTCCTCAGCAATTTCCATATCCAAGCTCAAAAATAGGAACTAAGGAGTAGGGGTCCGCAGCTAACTCTTTGTGTGAGTGCTTATGGTGTGTGTGTTATGTGTGCATGATGTGTTTGTGGTGAGTGTGGTGTGTATAGGCAGGGTATGGGGTGTGTGTGTGTGTATGTGGTAGGTGGAATGTGTGTGTGGTATCTGTATATGGTGTGAGTGTGGTGTGTACAGGTAGGTTATGGGGTGTGTGTGTGTGTGTGGTATCTGTATATGGTGTGTGTTGTGTATGCGTGGTGTTTGTGTATAGTGTGTATGGGCAGGGTAAGGGTGCGTGTGTGCATGTGGTGGGTGGAGTGTGTGTGTGGTGTCTGTAAACAGAGAGTGTGTTGTGTGTTCATGGTGTGTGTATGGCGAGTGTGGTGTCTACAGGTAGGGTATGGCATGTGTGTCTGGGCGTGGTTGTGCATGTGTGGTGGAATTTGTGGCTGTGGAGCAGATAGCGGGGTGGCATCTTTCCTCAGCTGGTTCTCACCCTGGGCCAGACATCGGTCTTCGCCGGATGGGGACAGCTCCCTTTTTGCTGTCCTTCCATTTCCTTCTCCCGGTTCAGTAATTTCTCTGCTCTCCGTTTCTTCCCAGGCAGGCAAATTCCTGCTGCCTCTGCCTGTGAGAGGGACTCAGAACAAGTGAGAGTGTGAGCAGGAGAGACTCTTCGAGACTGTCTGTAAGTGACCATGAATCTGACCCCTGTAAATCTGAGAAGATTGAGGCCCGCTCTGTACAGTCTGTTTGAATAGCAGTTTTATGCTAGTTCCAAATCACTAGATTTAAACCTTGTGGTCATATGATTTTATAGTCTTGGTAAGATTTTCTTTTTGAAGGAGACACTCAAAAATGAGAGGGGGAGTACATGTAATATTCAGTGTAGGCAGTTGGATGTGTGTTTAGAATATGGAGGTTTAGAAGACAAAACTCGGACTAAATACAATTTTTTTAAAAGGAGGGAAATTAACAGGCAGAAAGTTATGTCTCTTGTTTAAAATCCTCTAAAATAAATATGGGAGGAGTAAATTGAGCCTAAGGTGAATTTATGATTGTGGACAGTATTTCCTCTTGGAACATGATAACCTATTAAAAAAAACAGTACACAAGAACAGCAATTCAGTAGGAAATATTGATAAGTTGTACTCAAATTGTTTTTTTACACTTACAATAAGGAGAAATATAATTTAATCTTTTTCAAAGAAACAACACGAAAATTTATAACCCATGTCTATCATTTGGAGGAGTGATGTCTGGTACTAAGTGAGGGGAACAGAGAGAAGGAGAAAGGAGACCAACAATGGACAAAGGCCATGGATGGACAATAGGACCATATGGATTAGGGCTTCCTTCAGTAGTTAGAGGAACACGGGGAAAACTGTGTGCAATACTGCTCCTGGTGTCTGGGGTTTGCATGTTAACGTATCGGAGAACATTCTTTACCTAGTGTCCTTTCATCATAAAATATCCAACAAAAGATCTCCTTTTAGGCTCTAAATGTGGGGCAAAATGAAGAAATTGATAATTTCTTCCCAGATCATCACACAGAAAGAATCTCTTCATATTGGGTGACCATTCTCAAGACTTTGAAGGGCTTCTTTGGTTGAAAATCATTATAATCTTGATGAGGGAAACTGGTCAGACTACCTAGAGCTTGTAACATGTCCAAGTCCCTCACAGATGACAGGCACAGAACAGGACCCACAGCTTATGCAAACGTGAAACCTCTTGTTTTTTGGGGCATCATCTGTTTTCTAGTTTATTTGTACCTGGTCCACATGATGCTAAACAACTGGCTTGACTGGTTTTTGTTTCACTAAATGGGTGAGACTGACCTATTTGGTGGCCTATGGAGACAGATCCCAGCACTGGGACCCGTGGCCTGCTGGGGGAATAAGGCTCCCTTGTCATGGAGGCAAGTTTGAGTGTTCCTGTATGTTTAAGGTATTTTGATATGGCAAACCTGTAAGGATATGTTTTCAGTTGTTTCAGAGTAGGTCTGGAAAAAACAACAACCAGCCTCACCACACCCACACTGGAGGCACTAGAAACAGGAGTTTAGTGACAGGTCCCAGAAGGGCATGGGATTTTGGAGGGTGCTGATGTGTTTGATGCCAACCCCATGGTTGTGGGTAGTGGCTGCAGAGGGCAGGGGCCGTGAGAGAAACCAGATACCAAGGCAGGGTGAGGAGCTGGCATCTAGGCCAGTTTGAGCGCCAGTCTACAGAGGTCATGCAGACATTGGTGGACTACATCAGAAATATGGTGCCAGTTAACTTGGTATAATTCTGCTGTCATTTCCAATGTGTGGGTCCTTTTCCCCACACCACCAATTCTCCAGCACCAGCTGGATGTCTTACCATTCAACTCAATTCTGACACTCTCTACCTGGAGAGAGTGTCAGATCTCACAGGTTAAGGGCTCAGTCCTACAGGACTACCTCCTACTCCCCCACTTCAGATACCAATTGCAGGTCCAGGTTGTCACCTGTACTTCTGACTAGTTATTGGTCCCAACCCTTGCTTGGATTCGGTTAATTTGCTAGAGTGGCTCACAGAACTCAGAGAAAGATCCTACTTATTAGATTACCAGTTATTATAAAAGAGTTTAAGTCACGAACAGTCAGATGGAAGAGATGCCTAGGGCAAGGCATGTGGGAAGACATACAGAGCTTCCATGTCTTCTCTGAGCATAACACTCTTCCCCAATCTCTACATGCTCACCAACCCAGAAGCTCTCTGAACCGTGTCATTTTGGGTTTTTATGGAGGCCTCATTACATAGGCATGATTGATTAAATCATTTGACCATTGGTGATTGAACTCAATCTCCAGCCCCCTTCTCTCCCTGGGGATTAAGAGGGTGGGAGTGAAGTTTCTAACGCTCCAATCCCTTGTTTGGTTCCCATGGCAGCCAGCCCCCATCCTTAGCTGCTTTCCAAAAGTCGCCTTATTAACATAAACTCTGGTGTGGTTGAAAGGGGTTAGTGATGAATATCAAAGCAGCTTTATTGGTCTTATCATTTAGGAAGTTCCAAGGGTTTTAGGAGCTCTGTGTCAGGAATGACGACAAAGACAAAATACATATTTCTTATTATAAATCACAATGTCACACTCAGGTTCCTACACATGCAAATAGAACATTTTATTTGCATGGCACGTTTAACCCTGAGTCTACATGTTGACAGATGCTTGATGCTGAATTTTACAGTTGCTACAGTTCTGAGACAAGCTGGTCCAATAAATTTGCTAGTTACAAATGACTGACTTTGTCATGCAAATTAAAAGTGCCTTAATACACTCTGTCCTCCCCCAATAAATTGTTTGGTTTGGAGAATTGCCTGTGATGTATATCATGTCTTAAGCTTGAAGAAAGAGGTTTAATGTTTTTATTAATGTAAAATAATGTTGTTCCTAAACATGTAGCCAAATGTTAAATAATGAAAAGAGTAGCTATGGAGTGCTTACTATGTGCCAGGAACTTTATATGTGTCATTGCATTTATGACCCACAACAATGCTGTGAGGAAGGTATTATTACTCCTGTATTACAGAGGAGAAAATTAAGGTTCAGAAAGCACAAGTAACTTGACTTCAGGCCGTACGACTTGTGTCAGAGCTGGAACGCCCACCCAGGCTGCAGGACTATAGAGTTCCAGCAATTAGCCAGCCCCCTCTGCTATACATTGCTTTCAAATATTAAAAAAAAAAAATTTGGTTTGAAGAGTTGTCACATTGTTAGCTGTCTGGGTATCCGCCTGGGTGTGTTGCTTGGGCTAGTGCCATTAGGCAGAAATGCCAGAGGACAACCTTGGTAAAGTGGCAATTTCTTGAATATCGAAGAGTGAGTCTTCTCCAGGCAAAGTGAACAGGGCGGAGGGAGTCAGGCCCAGGATAGGGGAGGATTTGGGGGTGGCTCCATAGACTCCCCGAGGGGTGTCTTGAAGCATGCCGTGGTGGGGTGTGGCAGGATGAAGCTCAGATAGGGGCTCTCTGGGGCTCAGTAGCAAGTGCCTTTCTTGTGGAGGAGGTGGAGACCACTGGAGTCCTGCATGTTACAAACACACAGAAAGATGTCAGTCGGGTGTGGCTCGCAGTACTTGCAGGTGTGACCTGCAACTGCAGACTTTCACTCTCTGACACCATTCAGGATCCAGCAAGTGCTTCTCCATTTCTCCCTAATGGCATATCCTTGGAAGGTGTAGGGGCTGTGTTGCCACCACTACCAGAGAAGGATGCTGCTTTGAAGTACAAGGAGGACTTTGGTGACAGAGCCCTTAGGGAGGGAAAAAACTGACTAACTTGTGAAAACATTCATCTCACATAGCATAAATGCTAGCAATTCTTACCAAATATAAGTTTCCAGAAGTGCTAAGTATCCATTTTCTTGCTTCTCTTCAATTTTCAATTTCTGCTGTTGGAGGCATTCAGGAATTAGTAGGATATTGTTATTTGCAACAATTGCGAATGTCCAGTGACTGAGGAACATTTTGTGACACTAAACAATTCATATCAATCTTAGATTTGTATATATGTACATCCGAATGTAATATGTGTGAGGCATACGCCCATTCTGTATATTAGCAAGCAACCAGATAGATTTTGGATGCTAGAATTGTAATGCTTTATTATATTATAAAGGATGTTTTAGTCTATAAAAATGCTAAATATAATCAAATTATATTTTCAGAAAATCAAATTAAAATGTCGCCATTATTTAAATTTTATATTCATTAATTATAATTTGTATTTTGCCACAATTTTAAAAGGTATTTTGAATATTAAAAATATTAACATAAATTTAAACTGTGTGAACAAAATTTTATTTTTTTTGTTTTTTTACATTTTTGATAAAATATACTCAGCTTAGGCAAATTGTGAATAGAATCACATTTTATATGAATCTTTTCATCGCTGAGAATGAATACAAGTCAAGACTGTGATAAAAATATAAAATAGGAGAGTAAAACTCAGAAGCTGAAAAGAAACAGAAAATTGTCAAAGGGGTGATCTGCTTAAATCTTTAAAAACTGCAGAGATAATAAAAGCAAGTAGGCTTTTGTTAGACCATCCCATATAAAATTTTTACACAGGACCTTACAAATTATTTACTTATTGAAGATTTAATTAGTGGTCAAAACAATGAGAATGTAAAAATAATTAATCATGTCGAATTCACAACTTAGAAGCCACAGATGCAGCTTGTGACTGCCTAGGAGACACAAAGAAAATTACATTGATAAAATTAGCCTTGTGGGAAGAGAATGATGAAACAGAAAACTCGGGAGTTTCACTGTGCTTGTGGGAGCCTGGGTCTGATAAATGGCCCATCATACCCTTCTCACAACAGGAGAATATTTCCTTAAAACACAGTCCCTTGCAAACGAATGATTATAAATCTTGGATGAACATGGCAGAAAATTTAATATTTCATTTTATACCAAAATTCTTCCTGCTGGAGAAAGAATTTGTAGAAACTGGATTTTATATACTAAGTTCAAAGACAGTATTTTGTTAATTCTGTATCAAGTACAACCAATCTTGAAGGTCAGTTTTGTCTAAAGAGGGTATTTATGGCCAGAAGGGAAGTCACTTGTATACACACAAAAAAGCACACAATTAATTGTTGGAGGAAAAAAATGGGTGAATAAGCATCAAACAATTAATAGTAATTCAACAAAGACAAGGAAACACCAATACAGAACATTGGCATGATATTCTTAAAAGAAAAATGTTATGTGTCTAATATTTAGCCAAACAAAACGATGCTTTTCATGGTACTAGTAGTGCAGTCTTTACAGAAAACAGTGGAAAGTTATCTGGGTTTTATAAAAATGATTTACAAATTGCTGCTAGATGTTGTTTAAGGATACAAAGTTAATATAAGTAGTAACTAAGCCTTAGAGACCTACTGCACAGTGTAGTGAATATAGACAACAATATTGTATTATAATCATCAAACTTGCTGAGACTAGAACTTAAGTGATTCCAATTACTAAAAAGAAAAGATAATTATGTAATGTGATAGAGGTGCTAATTATCATGACAATGGCAACCACATTACAATATATAAATGTATCAAATTAACCTGTTGTACACCTTAAAATCATACAATGTTATATGACAAATATATTTCAGTGAAAAAATTTTGCTGCTAGGATGATCAAACATGAGAGAGAGATTAAAAAAAAACCTGAAATGATCGTTATTGAGGATGGACGATTAAAAAGAGGTTATTAAATTCATGGATAATAAAATGATAAAAATATACATAACATTTAAAAAGCAAATATTACTCAATTCAGCCAGATTGTAGCAGAGTCAAAAGTCATGTTGAATGACTTAGATTTATGATGGTTATTGTTAAACTATCAGAAGAAAACAAGAAACTTGAAATTAATGAGTATTTTATTGGATTCATACCTGTTGTGAAAACACCTTTTATCTTAACTGAAGACACAGTTTTAAATTTTAGCCACTGATTTAAAAGATTGTTGAGGGTAAGCCTATGACAATGATGCTACCATGATTGTTAAAGAAAAAGATATACAATCCAGAAGTTTGACTGAAAATACAGAAGCATTCTCTGAACTGTGGTTTGAATTTTAACAAGGACATGCGTAGCTTCGGCTGTGCTGATAGCAATGGCAGTTGCTTGGACAATTCAAAGATTATATACGTTGTTTTCAACATAGTATATTGTTATTGCCCAAAGGTGGAACATTTTGATGAAATACATACCAGATCTGACTTGACAAACACTCTTACCTCTACAATGGGAATTCCAATGAAATGCTGTTAAAGCAATTAGATTCAATTTAGACAAGATATGAAATACATTAGTGGACTTCAACAAAACAATAGAAGATCCTCAAAAAAAAAAAGCGCAAATCTGGTCTTTGGCAGAAACTGAAATAAATTTTGAATTCTCACCATCTGATTATTTGTGATGAAATCTTGCTAGCCGTAAATGTTAGCAAAGGTTTACAAAAACAACCAAAAACAACCAAATACTGAACTGTTTTAAGTTTGGTTATTTCACTTTTAAAGAGATTCTAAAAATGTACAGTATTTAAACATTTAGAGAAAAATATTATTCTAAATTTTAAAAAGCTGCATAATAAATATGCAACAAGAGCACAATTTCAGTAAAATACAAGGAAATTCGAACAATGAAACAAAAACATTTGCATGACTATAAAGAAGGACTCATATCTGTACAATCTGGAAGCTGGTTTCTGTAGACTGTTTTCTGGCCACTCTAGGTGAAGGTATTGTCTTAATCAGAGAAATTGAACAAATAAACTAACACATTGCTATTTTCAGTTTTCTTTATAATAACCCAGTCAAGAAAAACTTAAAAGAAAAAGAACTTATGAAATGGTGTATAGATTTAGATGTTGTTTTAAAAGAAGCTAAAAAATCACCGTATAAGTGATAGCAATTTGTGTAACGAAAGTAAAATATTTTATATTTCCAGTGAACACTAATTTACCCTGTGTGACCCCATTACAATGTTTGAGCTTGGTATGTAAAATTCATGGTTCATTTCCGATCTAAGTATTGCTTTAAGAATTTTATTGGCAATTTTTTTTTTAAAGATTGGCCCTGAGCTAACATCTATTGTCAATGTTTTTTTTCTTCTTCTCTCCAAAGTCCCCCAGTACATAGTTGTATATTCTAGTTGTAGGTCCTTTTAGTTGTACTATGTGGGACGCTGCCTCAGCATGGCTTGATGAGTGGTGCTATATCCGTGCCTGGGATCCGAACTGGCGAAACTCTGGGCCACCAAAGCAGAGAGCATGAACTTAACCACTTCGCCATGGGGCCGGCCCTTTATGGACAATTCTAATGGTCCTTATCTTAACAGAGTGTTTCCCTAAATTGAAATTGCCTTGTTTGGCATCACTGTGAAAAATTTTGATTATAGCAACACAGTGATTTGCTGAAATAAAGGATAAGAAATGTAGATTTTATGGAATAAATGTATAATAAATAATTAATTATGGTGTATCTTTATTGTATCAACCTCCTAAACATCATCAGCTCATCAAGATGTGCAACCAGACATGTGCAAACAGTTGTCTTAGATATGTTGTTAACTTTGACTCATACAAAAACCATAGCTTTGCACACAGTTTTCAATTTTGATGTTACAAAAGTTATATGCATCAAAGAAGGAGGAAAGGATGTACTGTATTTAACAGTTTTTAACTTGGTTTGTAACTTTTATGTGTGTAGACATGTGGTGTCTTGGGTGGGCCTCAGTGCTGGGCTGACTTCCAGCTGGATGTGCACGTCGCTTGCAGGAAGAGGTTTGGGAGCCAGCATCTGCTGGGAAGATTAGGAAATGAATCTGGGGTTGAACTGAGAATTCTACATCTGAAGGTAGTGTAAACCCAACCCTCCTTTCTGCTAAGAGAGCAGTTCTTAACCTCTAGTGCCTATTAGAATCATCAAGGAAGTTTTCAAAATGCTGATGCCCCACTCTCAAGAGCTTCTGATTTAGTGGTCTAGGTTGAGGCCTGAATATCAGCATTTTAAAAGCTCCCCAGGAGATTTTAACGTGCAGTCAGGGTTGAGCACAGCTCTCAGTGGCTTGGCTAGCAAACAACAACCCGACAGTGTTGAATGAGTTTTGCAGCCAGGTCACCCTATGGCCAAATTTTGATTACGTTATGTCAGGCCTTGGTCAAGCTGAGGTTGGACAGGGTTGGAACAAGAGGCTGTCATTAATAGAGAAACAGCAAGTCAGCCTCAGTTTCATTCCTTCAACTGACATTTTTTCTGCTTCTATAATATTTTAGGAACTGAGGATACATAAAGGAATAAAACATTAATTCCAAAGTGGGGAACAGATGTGCAAACAAAATAAAGTATTACAAATACTGTGGTAAAAGTATATATAGGGCAGAGTAGGGCTGCTATTCCATATAGGAAGGAAGGATGGATGAAGGGGCTCTAAACTGAGTCTTGAAAGACGTGGGGCCATCAGGGGTTGTTGGGGTGGAGGACCAGATGTCTGTAGGGAGACTCCTTGAATCGGGCAGGATGGGAATCTCAGGTGTGTCGAGAACAGGAGTGGGTTTGTGAGGAAACAGTAATGTGGGAAGGCATTGCTAGAATGATTGGCTGACTTCTTGTTCTGGAACAGACACTGGGTGCATCCTCTGAGCGCTATCTTAGAACATCTTCAGGCTGGAGTTATGGGGGCTTTCTAAGAGGTTTGAGGGTAAGGGGAGGGAATCTATTTCCAGATCCTTTACTTCCACATGTGTTTTTCCTAAGATTTCTCTGCTGAAAAGCAGGTGACTGAACCATTCTCTCAACAGCTTCAAGCTTTTTCTCCTCCCCCATAATCACCTTCCACACTTTCCACAGGCAAGCAGCGCTCTTCGTCTCCCAGCGATGGGCTGCCCAGGGTGTAACCTCAGAGGCACCAAATAAAGTGATGATTTGAAACATCAGTTCCGGGGACCTCCTTTAACGACTAATCAAAGAACCACAAATCTGCCTCTGGTTTTGACACATTTCTCTTAAAACGTAGTGTTAGACAAGGGCGTTTTGGCCCGTTTTGTGATGTTTTGGATCCTAATATATTATAGAGTGGAGAAGTTGGAGTGAAGGCAAAATTCCTTAATGATGGATCTTGCCGGTTTCATCCCCAGATGGCCATCAAAGAATGAATCTCCGTTGAGGGAGAATTCCAGAAGAGAGAGGCAAAGAGAGCGTGTAAGAAATACCGAATGCTAAAATGGCTATTTTCAAACGTTTAACATAAGCACTTCCTTTCAGCTATTCTCGTATACCCATTCTGGGATGCCTCATCAGCTAGAAGAAAAAGCACGTTTAACCAGTGGAAGCAATTAGTGACACCAATTCTTTTCATCTTTTCTGGGACTACCAAATTATTCAAGATATATTTGAAAAAATATGTGGATAAAACGTGTGATTTATTTCAGAATGTTCTGAGTTAGTCAATAAAGTACTTAAAATCTATATTATCAAATCAAATCATGAATTGATTACACCTTTGCTTATCTTATTTCATCTTAATAAATATTTGATATTTTCTATTACCTACTAATAAAAATACAAAGTTATATACCAGCTGCTGAACTGATTAGTTTTCTTTTTTAGCAGTATATACTTTTCTCTGTCATTTAATGGATAGGAAAAGTTAGATCATGATGTTTAATAAATTATTTAATAAATTATTTCTGATTTTTAAATGTGGAATTTTATTTATTTTTTCCCAAAAGCTGAACACCAGAGTTTGAAAACACACACATACTGAGGGAATACTGTTATTTTGATCATCCTTCTTCCTTCATAAAAAACTTATAATTTTTGCTACCTATTGCTTTCTTCTATTATAAATTAAGAAAACAGAAATAGCACATTGATTTATCATCTTGTTTTACAACTTTTAAAACCAAGGATAATTAATTCCATAGATCTACATCACTTTGGTATTGACTTGGCTTTTATTCATGTAAATCAAATGAGCTCAATCTATGGGTCCAAAGTTTTGGCAAAAACATAAAAGGAACACAATGACATTGAATATTTTGTCAAAAAATATTGCATTGGTAAAAATATACTGAGATTACCATTGTTTCAGTTTTTTCTAATACTTTTAGTATTTTGGCTTAAACAAAGTGGTCCTAAGGGAATGAGTGAAAGGTATACTTGTTAGCGATTTGAGGAGTCCTGGAAAACATTTTTGGTGTAGTTTTCGGAAAATGAAAAAGCAAATGACTGTTGCAAGGTTGCTGGTTTCTAATTCTTTACTTTCAGTTATACTGAAGAAGTTATTTGAATCGTCATCTGTTGACGTTAAAACTGCTTTTGGGAGACTCTCACTGTGATCCTCGGCACGCAGCTTAAGAGTAGTTCAAAGAAGTAAGTGACACTCTGGGAAACTCCTAGTTGTAGCCACCCCTACACGGACAAGTTCTCAGTGCTTGCTTCTATTAAAATGAAAAACAAACAGAATTGATTCTGAAATTCTATCTTTGTGGCAGTGGACACATGGGTTAACTGGAAAATTGAGTCATTTTGATTAAGAAATCCACTTGTAATGAAATTTTACTTTTTATGTAATGTATTAATGTTTTGATTAATTGTGTATGAAATAATAATATAGTGACAACTCAATTGAGAAAGATTTTGTACATTTAGCCTGAGAGTCAGAAGAAATCCTTTTAAAAATTAAATTTAAATTAGATATTTGTTGCGAGAAGCATGATGCAGTGCTGAGTAGGACTTTCAATGATAAAAATATCACATTGGGTAAAATTCTCTGGGGGGGAGTAATAGAAATACAAATTCAAGCAGAAAAAGAAATGATAACGTTTCTGTCTGTTGAATACTGTGTTGTTCATGCAATTTTAAAAAGTTTTAAAAAGTTATTTAAAAATTATATATAGTAAAACTAATTATTTGCGGTGTATAATTTTAAGAGTTTTGTTAAATATATAGTCATTTAATCATCACCACAATAAAAATATAGAACAAACCCATCATTCCCCACCCCATTACCTTCTTCTTTTTTTTTTTTGTGAGGAAGATTGGCCCTGAGCTAACATCTATGCCAATCTTCCTCTTTTTGCTTGAGGAAGATTGTTGCTGAGCTGACATCTGTGCCAATCTTCCTCTATTTTATGTGGGGTGCCACCACAGTGCGGCTTGACAGTGGTGCTAGGTCCGCGCCCGGGATCCAGGCCTGTGAACCCCAGGCTGCCGGAAGTGGAGAGCGTGAGCTTAACCGCTATGCTACAGGGCCGACCCCAACCCATTCCCTTCTTTGCCCCTTTGTAGATAACCCTTCTGCTAAGCTCCCACCCTTGGCAACTACTGATCTGTTCTGAATTGCTATAGTTTTACCTTTTCCAGGATGTCATACAAATGGACTCACACACTCTGTATCCTTTCAGGTCTGGCTTCTTTCACCCAGCACCGTGCCCAGGAGACTTGTCATGTAGTGTGTTTCAGCAGTACGTTCCTGTTCATTGCTGAGTTGCAGGCTGAGCTGTAGGCTGAGTATGGTTGGCCCTGGAGATCGATGGGATGACTGCTGCAATTGCATTTTCTACGTGTTTTGGGACATTCCCTTTTCCCAGTATTTTGGCTCAGAATATTTAATTCTGAGAAGTACAAGAAAGGAGCAGGTATAGCAAATGGCCTGGGTGTAAAACCCTGACCCATCACTTATTATCTTGAGGCCTCAGGCAAGTTCATTAACCTCTCTGGGTCTTGTCGCCTCATCTGTAAAATGGGGATAATAGTACTCACTGCAGTGGGTTTCCTGTGGTACCTGATGGGGGCACTTTCATCTTGTGTGTTTTTAGGTTGGATGCTGCTTGAAGGCTAGGACTTTGCATCGCCAGTGACCAGCACAGTACTGGACTTCACAAGTGCTGCTGCTCAACAAATAGCTGCTGACTACAAGTGACAAGAGGGAAGCAGGAGGTTTTAGTGGATTATTGGGTCAGACAGACCCGAGTTCAAATCTGAGTTCAAATTCACTGTTTACTAATTGGGCAAGTTACTTAATTTCCTCCACTCCACTTTCCTTGTCTGTAAAGTGGGGACGATTAGAGAGCATGCCTTATAGGTTTTTGCCAAGATTAAGAGAGGAATGCACCTTTGGTATACAATTGAGAAAGCATAGCTGCGATGGCTGTAGGTAGGCATGAGGGAGAGCACTGAATGTGGGGTCAGGCAGCCTGTGCCCAAGTTCCCTGATCAGATACATTACCAGCCCTCTGATCTTGGAAAGTCATCTAAACCTAACCTTTCTGAGTCTTGTTTTCTTATCCTTCACCTAGCGCTGTTGATGCTCCATTCCTCAGGACTGTTGCATAGTCCGGATGAGGTGATATATAGGAAACTCTGACATCCATGAAGCACTAACCGAATATAAAGAATTATTATACTCTGACCACTGTGGCCTCCGTGGGATGTCAGAACCCTCCATAAGGGGCCCTGAGGGTTCAAATTCCTTTCCTTGCAGGAAGGTGTCTTTTCATGAGGGTCTGCTGCCCTCTGGTGGGTGTTACACTGCATTGTAAAGAATTTTCCTGGAAAAGATTAGCCAGCTTGGCTCAGGGTCTCCAGTGAAGCTAAAACTCTGGCTTTCTCCCTGGCGCCTCCCAGCCCCCAGCCCCTGGGATCTGAGGCTGCAGAGTTGCTTTCGGGGCTGGACGCCACAGCACATCTGGGAGTGTCAGCCGTGAGTGGCCTGTCCTTGGCCTATCTTCTAGCCCTCTAGGGCAGTGGTTCTCGCAAGTGTGGTCTCTGACCACAACGTCAGCATCACCTAGGTGTTTGTTAGAAATGCAAGCTCTCAGGCTCTCCCCAGACCTATTGGATCAGAAACTCTGGGGGTGGGCCAAGCAGTTTGCTTGAGCAAGTCCTCCGGGCTGACACACACTGAAGTTTGAGGACCACTGTTCTAGGGCCTCTTCCCAGGAGCTGAAATTTTCTCCATCCTTAGCCTCAGGCTGAGTTTTGGCTGCCCACGCTTCTCTCCTCTCCCTGAGAAGAAAACTGGGAGAATATTGCACCCTCTACTTGGAGGTGTGCCCACACTTACCCTGGAATCATGTTGGGGTTGGGGGTGGGGACGTCCCAGGGACTCCAGGACTCAGAACTGGAAGGGAGGGGCCAGAGAAGAGGTGGGAAGAGTGGTGACTTGGAAGTGAGCAGCCACACAACTGGCTGGCAATAAGGTCCCTGAAGCAAAGCTGGGCGGTGGGCTCTTGGATGATGCAGGAACCTCTAGGAAGTGAGCTCCTGGTCATGGACGTGGCCCCTTTCATCTCCTCTCCTGCAGGAGGCCCTGTCCCACAGAGGCACACATGGCGCTTACCTCACTATTTCCAGAAGAACTTTCTGGGTATGTAGGAGCCTCTGCAATTGGGACATCCCCACCCCCACCCCCAAGGTGGTCCCAGGGTAATTGTGGGCACATCTCCAAGTAGATGGTGCAATATTCTCCCAGTTTTCTTCTCAGGGAGAGGAGAGAAGCGTGGGCAGCCAAAACTCAGCCTGAGGCTAAGGATGGAGAAAATTTCAGCTCCTGGGAAGAGGCCTTTGTTGAACCACTAGAGGCCTGCGGACCAAGAGGAAGGACGTGGGTTTTTCTAAAAAATGGAATTCTTTTAAAAACTTCTATGTGGATGGCACATTGACATACTCATTAAATTTTTGGTTTCAGGAGTCAGGTTGCCTGGGTTCGAATCCTGGCTCCTCCAGGCAAAATACTTCTCTAAGCCTCTTGGAGAAGAAGACCAACTTGGAGGTGGGAGCAGGAAGGTGTTCTGTGGGTGGGAAGAAGGGATCTGTCTCATCTGAGCCTTAGATTTAAGGGCTGTGGCTGTTGCATTTTTTAAAATGGAGTTGCTGGGCTGGCTGGTGGCATAGTGGTTAAGTTTGCATGCTCTGCTTCGGTGGCCTGGGTTTGCAGGTTTGGATCCTGGGCTCAGACTCAAACCACTCATCAAGCCACGCTGTGGCGGCAACCCACATACAAAATAGAGGAAGATTGGCATGGATGTTAGCTCAGGGACAATCTTCCTCAAACAAAAAGAAGATTGGCAACAGATGTTAGCTCAGGGCCAATCGTCCTCACCAAAAAAAAAAAAAAAAAAAAAGAAGGAGATGCCAGGTCCTGGGCATCCCCTCCCTCCTTCCCTCTACCCCTCAGACCTGGTTTTGGGCAGCAGCAAGCTAAAGTCAGTGTCCCTGTTGGCAGGACTGGTGTGGTAGACAAATGTGGAGAGGAGCTGAGAAATGTGAACAGGAACATTTGCTTAGAAGTCCAAGCAGACAGTGCCAGCAGGCCTGCACCCACCTGGTCACCCTGGGAGGGATCATTGCTTGTCTTCCGAAAGCCCCTACCTTCTGCTGTCACAGCCAACATCCAGCACGTGTGTGGTCTCTGGGGGATGAGATGGAGACCAGAAGGCCGGGTGACACGAATGACTCCTAGTATGGAGGGAGCCAGCCTGAGGCCTGCCCTCAGGGAGAAGAGACCCTCCAGGTGAAAACTTTCTGTCCACACTTGGTCCCAGTACTTTGCCCAGCCTGCATCTCTGGATTGCAGGCATGGCTTCTGCTGCCCATGCATCACCAGTGCTGGGGCAAGGAGGACACGGGCTTCGCTTGGCCCCCAGTGCAGAGAAATCTTTCCGTAGGGGAGCCTGGGGCCTGACGGGCAGCTGGGGAGTCTTGTGGCCACATTGCTTTGCCCTCTGCAGCTGAGGGAGCCCTTGAAGGCTGGTGGCCGTGTTCCAAACGTCTCACAGCCCTGACATTCTTCTGCTTGGAGGAGGGACAACTGGTAGGTGCTGTCCTGGGGGCTGGGGACACCCATACCTCGAGCTCCTTCCAGGCCCACAGGGGTGATGTTCAGCCTTTCTGCCTCTGTGCAATTTTTTTATACAGACAGATGAACATTTATTAGTCCTTGTCCTAAATTATGAAAATGTTCCATGTCTTATTGCCAAAAATTTGAAAAAGCCAAGGGTGGAGGATGGGGACCAGAAACTCAAGATCAACTATAATCTCTCCACTCATGGATAACCAATGTCAACATTAAAAAATATTTGTTTTATTTTAAAAACGTCAGAACTGCAGAAGAGAGGCTGGCCCTGTGGCCGAGTGGTTAAGTCCTCATGCTCCGCTTCGGTGGCCCAGGGTTTTGCCGGTTTGGATCCTGGGCAGGGACCTAGCACCACTCATCAGGCCACACTGAGGTGGCATCCCACATAGCACAGTCAGAAGGACCTACAATTAGAATATACAACTATGTACTGGGGGGCTTTGGGGAGAAGAAGAAGGAAAAAAAAACTGCAGAAGATTTTAAAGAATGGTAGAATGAATACCCATACACCCTTCACTGGATCTGTCAGTTGCTACCATTTTGCCACATTTCTTTCGTATTCTGCTCTCTACACTTACTTTTTTATGTTAAACCATTCAAAAGAAAGCTGCAGAAATCATAACACTTCACTCTCAAATATTTAGTAGGCATTTTGTAAAAGTAAGGAACTTCTCCTACACAGTCACAACATCATCATCACAACTAAGAAAATGAACAATTTTAACATTTCTATATTCAAAGTTTCAAATTCCTTCAATTGTCCCCAAAATGTCTTTTGTATTGTGTGTGTTTCAAGTCTGAGGTCTAATCAAGGTTTATGCCTTGTATTGGATTGTTATGTCTTTTTAGTATCTTTTAATCTAAAATAGCACACCCTCCTTGCCTTCATAAAAATTTCATGATGTTGACTTTTTCGAAGAGTCCCACAGCTGGATTTGTCAGGTTGTTTGCTCGTGATGGGATTCAGGTTAGACGTGTTTGGCAAGAATTCTTCACTGGCGATGTTGTGTGCTTCTTGGCACATCACATCCGGAGGCTCCTGATGTCGGCTTATATCATTGCCTTTTTGTGCTGCTTGTGCATCCCAGTTGCCCGGGGAGCCTTCTTCCAGCACAGATTTTTGGACTTCGGGCCTGGCGTTTTAGTTTCAGTGGTCTGGGGTGTGTGCAGAACATTTGCGTTATACAAAAGCTTCACGGGGATTCTGCTGGGTGGCCAGGGTTGAGCCCATGGAAACCCAGCCTTCCAGTCTCTCTTTTGTGAGTTTACACTGTCCGTCCAGACACTGAAAAGCCTCCTTCCCAAACCAACAGAACTGGGGCAGTGCTACCAAGTCCGCCTGCCTCTTCATCTCCCCAAAGAACCTCCTCAGCCCACCCTCCTCCCACCTCCTGTGGGATCCAAGGAGATCACTCGCTCCAGCCCCTTTGCCCTGAGACACAGACTCAGGGGCCTACACGGGTCTTCCCCTCACTGTGGAGTATGGATGGTGGCAGGTCTGCCTGTAGGGCTGAGGCTGGTGTCAAGGAACCTGGAAGGGAGTCTTCCTGGGCGTGGGAGGTACAACTGGCACAGCCTACCCACTGGGTTGAGAAGGAGGGAGCTAATGTAATCGGAGCCCCTGAACTTTCTTGCCATGGTTGGGAGTGACATTTCTGGAAAGATCAGACTGACTTTGAAAATAGGAATTTGGAGATACTCAACACTCCCTCTTCATATTGCAACAGATCAGCTAGTGACAATTCCTACTACCCCAACATTCGTGCACATACACACACACACATATACACACACAGATCCACTCCTATATCCCCCACACTGAGTTTATGGCATGTTTTGACTTATAATCTCCGCTTCACTGGAGAAGATAATAAAAGTGCAAGTGAACTTGAGAGATGCCGATGTCAGCATGGAAGGAAGAGTGGAAAGAGGAGTGGGAATCTTGGCCTCCTTTTGAGCTGGTGACCAGGAGCCATGTAGAAAACAGTTTAAAAAAGGTAGTTGAGGCATGGGGAGTTGATCAAAGCGAAAAGACTTGCAGGAGCTGCCACTGAGGAGAGTTTATTCTCATGGATTGTGGGAGGGGAGACTCAATCAACTGAGTGGAAAGGCAGGGGAGTTGCTGCAGAGGATAAAGACAGAGGAAGCTGTGGAAAGGCCCTTAAATCCAGCAGGTTTGACAGTGTCCTTTAGGCCTAGAGATTAAGGTGATCAACCAAGAGTTAAAACGTGGAGGTAGTAATAAAAGGTTGATCAGTGCACAAGGCAGGGTTAGGCAGGATACAATGGCTAGCTGTGATTGAGTCAGTCACCTCCCTGGGTACCTGTATACAGTAAGTACTTGGAGGTCACATAATCAGCAGCAGAGCACAAAGGTACTGTGAATAATTGAATGTGTGAGCAGCTGGAGGAAGCTGTGGCCCCAAGGGGCTGGGGACCCTTAGATGGAGGCAGGAGACTATTGAGCATCACAGACCAGGCTCAGCCTGGTCCCTGGAGCATCACTCTGTCCACTTTCTCTCCACTCGGAGGTTGGGGCGGGCACAGGCTGGCTGGAGCCCAACTGGGATCCTGGGGGAAGAAACCATTCCTAATCCTCCTTAGGATCAACTGTTTACCTACCCGGTGCTCCTCAACTGGGAGAAAGAAGCAGCTCGTGGGGTCAAGCTGGCTGGAGGTAGCCACATGTGGCTAGGCAAGGCGTGTGAGCCCTGAGATGCAGGGGTTGGGGAGGAAAAGGAAGACATGATCCTTTATAGCATTCCTGTAGCTCTTATCACCCCGCATCTTCCCATCTTGCCTCACATCCAAGGCTGGCTGCACAGCACCCCTGACATGCGTGGATGCCTTTGGAAATGTCAGAGCCCAACAAGAAACTTCAGAATATGCCGCCTTGTCATGTATTCACCTATATGCACTCACAAATGCACACACACCACGTATGTACAAACACATGCACATGAGTTAGGATTCAGGGCCCTGGCAGGTCCAGTTCCTGCTCTGCCACTTACTAGCTGTGTAGCCTTGGGCAAGTTGCTTTACCTCTCTGGGCTACAGATGTCTTCTCTGAGAGAGAGTGAAGTGAGGTGGTCTCTGAGATCAGAGAATGTCAGAGCTGGAAGAAAAGTTAGGAGTCATCTTCTTCCATCCCTTCATTTTTACAGATGCACAATCAGAGACCAGAAGGAGCTCAGAAGCTGTGTCATCCACCCCTTCTTTAGACCAGTGGAGAAACTGAGGCCCAGATAGGGAAATGAAGTAAACTTGCCCTGGGGCACTTTTATTCATGGGCTCTACCCCTAGAAACCAGGAGACTGTCTGCTCAGAAATCTCTTTTCAGTCTCATTCCTTTTCAAACTTCCAAAATCAAACTGGAGAGAAAGAGAATGGTGGGTAAGCAATGGACAAAGGAGAGCACAGAGGTGAGAAAACCAGCAATGGTCACTTTGGGGTGGAATGGCAGGAGGCATGAGACTGTGTGGTTTGCTGCCCGTGGGGTTAGGAGACTACAGGAGAGAAGCCCCGTGAGTGTGTGTGTGTTGGAACATGGATTTGTTATGTATGGGTACCAAGGAGTGTAATTGTGAGGTTGTGCAAGTGGCTGATGCTGCTGTGTTTCAAATTGCTCGAGGTCGAAGCTTCAAACTTTTAAAATGGTTTTGTCAACCACTCAAAAGAATTGAGTCCACATTTTGTGTTTTTGGTGTGTTCTCAGTCTGGGCCACCTAGCTCAAGCAAGGTTTAATCTAGCGTTGTCCAGAGTGAGCTCCGTGGAGCATTATTATATTTCATGGGGTAGGGAAAAAAATGTTTGAAAATACTGGGGTTGACCAAGGCACGGAGGTTTCTTTGCCAGGTGTAAGTCTTCTTTGGGCCTTAGAGCTTTGTGGGTCTCCAGGGGAGGATGTGATGTTCAGCATCCCTCAAGCTGCTGGATCATGGATCCTTCTTTTTGGGTCTCAGCATCTTGGGAAACCAGAATTTCATAGACTGCTCTTTAGGAAACATTGTTTAAGTCCTAGGCATTTATCAAGTCATAAAGATAAAGAAAAAAAAGACTTTCTTATTTTTAGTATGAAAAACTTTACTCATGTAACTGATTTTAAGCAACATTAAAAAAGACTACATTCAAAGATGATGATTTTAAGTAAATTTAAAGACAATTCAGTATTTTTTCAATGATTTGGAACATTTGTGGTGAGACAGCATAGGATTTGCTCCTTTTGCTCTTCATTCTTCTGACTGAGCAGTCAGACGCTCCACGTCTATTCTTTCATTTGTTAACCTGGAAATTTAAAATGCATATTTAACTTAAATTCCCAAGTTAGGATGTTTATTCTTCTCCCAAACCAACTCAAGGACTTGAGAATGCTTTAACCCTACCCATTCCTCCTGACTTACCTGCCATTGCTGTTCAACATTTCAACTGTCTTATCTTTGGAAGCCTCCAAATTAGATATTATGACTATTATTTATAAATCAGTGCTTGTATAGATTTATTCGCATGTTAACGACTTTGCTTGCTTTTTTCTTTCCTTCTCGCATCTTGGACTTGAGAGTTTTCTTACTGAGGGTCTGTTGATGATATGCTCTGCTCTGCTTTCTCTACAAATTTCTTTATATCACTTTATTCTTGCAGGATAGTTTTGTTTGGTATTAAATCTAGGTGGATGCTCATTATCTTCAAAGTTCAATTCCTTCATCTATTAGATGTGGATAGTAAATATCTTCCTTACTGACTTCATCAGGAGGTTCTCGGGAGGACCGTATGGCATAATGACTAAAAGCTTTAAGCAATAAATGTCAGATGTTTTGTTTGTCCTCTGACCCATGAGAAAACTTTGGAAGTTGTGTAAGACAGCATTGACTTTTTCAGCGAACAGGCTCTTTGCCAAAATGTCCTAGCATAGTGTTTCTCAACGCTGTTTTCATTATTGTCCCTTGTAAGGAGACTTAGATATTTTTTCCTACTTTTTCCTCTCCCTTCATAAAATTCAATACTACAGATATACTGTATATCTATTATGTACTGTATGTATATCTTTGCTTTATACACAAAAAGAGTAAAGATTTTTTTGCCCTCCCCCACCAAGAACCAGTTTTTGCTCCCTTCAGGGCCGTATCACCTTCACTGAGACGCAGGTCCTAGTGGCAGTAGAAAATTAGCAGCATTTTCAAATCACAGGGTTGCCCAAGCATTAAAGGATTAGGCTTTGGAATTGGGTAGACCTGGAACTGAACGCCTGCTCTGTCGTTGACTAGCTGTGTCACACTGGGCAAGTTACTTACCTTCTCTAAGCCTGTTTTAGAGCTGAAATACAGTGACAATAATCAAATGAGCACTTTAGTACCATGCCTGGAACATAGCAACTGTTCAATAAATGTTAGTTATTAACAAACGTTTCCAAAAGAGTCTGTATTCCTTCACACTTTTCTTTTGCTATTTTATTATAAAAACAACACATACATGTTTTGACATATTTAGACATTAAAGAAAAATAAGTTATCTAATTCCACCCTCTCCCTCTCTCCAGACCCAATCCCTCTCTCTGGAAGGGACCCCAGAGGAGAAAAAGACCATGGAGGTGCCTGGCTCAGTGGCCCAGTGAGAAGGAGCCCTCCCAGAGGGGCCTGAGGGGAGCCTTGGGGCTGGAGCAGCAGGCAGAGGTCCTGGCAGGCTGATTCTCAGGACAGTTATGCAGAGGCCATCACCAGGGTCCAGCTACCTCTGAACGCACTGGAGGAAATTCCCTGAAGGTCTGAAAGAAGTAGCTTGAAGAACTTTACCTTCCTCTAGGGCAGTGGTTCTCAAAATGTGGTCCCTCCACTGGCAGCATCAGCGTCTCTGGAGAATTTATTAAAGCTTCAAATATTTGGGCCCCAACCCAGATCTACTGAATCAGAAACTATGGGGTTGGAGCCCAACAATTTGTGTTTTAACAAGCCCTCCAGGTGATTCTCAGACATTCTCGCATATGAGAACCATTGCTCTTGGACGAGGGTTCCCTCCCACAATGTCTCCTGGAGGGCAGGATCGCAAAAGGTTTGCTAGAGAGGGGCCAGCAGGATCCCCTCCTAAGGAGAAACAGAGGTTGGAAGTTTAGAAGGCTTTGAGCCAGAAGTCAACTGTGAAAGCTCGAACATTCCTCAGAGACCTCTAATGTAGCTGGATTCCATTCAAAAGAAGTTATTATTTAGAGTTCACTTTGGAGCTTGAATTGAACACAACCACCTACAAAAATGTACAAGAGTTTGCCTGTGTGTTGAGGGTCTTCCTCCGCAGAATATTATGTTTTCATTCTATGTGAAAACAGAATGTCAAGGCCATGCCAATGTGTGGTTTAGATACAGAGTACGTTGTATGTTTTGGCCCAAAATGTTTCATGAATCCAGGGTTCATTTTGTACCGGGCAACCTGACCCAGTCAGAAGAATGTTCTAATTTATAAATGTATCTCTCTCAATTTAAGGCAGTTGAGCCAATAACAGACTTTAATTGCTCTGCTTGGCTCTTAAAGAAAAAAAAAAAAAATCAGTGGGATTTAAGCAGCTCTCCTTCCACCAACTTCTAAACCTTGGGGAAGAGAGACTGGTCAGTTGAAAATTAGGCAAGGCTACCTGTAACAGGAAATCTAAATTCACAGTGGCTTACACACATAAGGGTTTTATTTTCTCATATCAAAGAAGTCTGGAGGGGGTCGCCCTGTGGCTGAGTGGTTAAGTTCATGTGCTCCGCTTTGCTGTCCCACGGTTTTGCCAGTTCGGATCCTGGGTACACACCTAGCACTGCTCATCAGGCCATGCTAGGGGCGGCATCCCACATAGCAGAGAAGGACCTACAACTAGAATATACAACTATGTACTGGGGGCCTTTGGAGAGAAGAAGGAAGAAAGAAAAAAGAAGATTGGCAACAGATGTTAGCTCAGGTGCCAATCTTTAAAAAAAAGCATACTTAAAAAAAAGAAAAAAATGAAATCTGGAGGCAGGCAGTTCAAAGTCCATGGTGATCAATATTCAGGCTTCTTTTATATTTCTGCCTTATTGTCCTTGCTTGTGACTGTCATCCTCAGTGAAGGTCACCTCATTCCCAGAAAGCAGGACTGAGGAAGAGGAGAGGGGAAGAAGGCAAAAGGGGGCTGGGGCTGCCTTCACTGTGCCTCCCAGGAAGCCCCACACTGAACTGTCTCTTACATCTCATTGGCCAAAAAACTAGCTGCAAAGGAGTCTGGGAAACATAGTCTTACTCTGAAAGGCAATGATCCCAGCTGAAAACCAGTGTTCTGTTACTAAGGAAGGAAGAGGGCTGGATAGCAGGGTAAGCAGATAACAACCTGTGCCCTGTGTGAGACTAGTTCTGTCGATGTATAGGATCTTTGAGGGGCTGAGGAGAAAGCACTTAACAAGGGCTAAGACTTGGTGACAGCCTCCAGCAACAGCGTCGAGTTGATGTCCTGAGACACAATCTTGTTTCTCTGCTTCTTACAGATGGGAAGAAAGGGGGCTCCCGTGCTGAGCTGTGCTCCAGGAGTAGCTCCCAAGGAGGTCCCCAGGTAGAATGCAGGGCCTGGCCTTGGCTCCCCTCTCCTTCTCCTCATTCCCTGACTGCTTTGCACATGATGTTTGCATGCTCCCTTCCTCCATTTGTGTATCCTGGATCCTCTCTCTCCTTCCTGGTTCCACTTGACAAATGAAGAAACTGCGGCTCAGGAAAGGTAAGCAACTTTCCTGGCTGCAGAGCTACATTGTAGAACCAGACGTCTCAGGGTCCCCTATGTCATGATGGGTGCCCATGACTTCCTTGCACGCCTTCTGTCTCCTACCTGAGCCTGATCTCTAGAGAGAGCGGGGCTAGGATTTCTTGGAGGCTTGAATGGAATAGTGCATCTGGAATGGTGCACTTTAATGGAATGGTGCATCTGACCATAGGACAGTGTATCTTTTTTGGGGGGAGAGAGGTTACAGTTAAATAAGTTCGTAGGGGGCAAAGTGAGTGAGTGACCTGGAGGGGGTAGATACAAGGGCAGAGGTGCTGAGAAACCCTCAGCTCTGGGGAGGGGCTGTCTGAGAGAGCCCCTCTGACTCCAATATCACTGATGGTAAGGTCATCATCAACCCTTTCCAGCCCTGTGTGGGCATCCTCTCCCAACCCTTTCCTCACAGGAAGGAAGGACTCTAGTCCCACAGCTTGCCAGAGCCTGGGGCTTGTGGTTTGGGAGAAATTTGGAGCCAGGTGGAAATTCCTGAGCATAAGGATTTCATTTCCTGGTGACTTGAGTCTTTGGGCCCAGGGACTGCTCAGAATCTGAGCAATCAAAGCCTTGGGCCTTGAGGGAGACTCAACAGAATTTGGCTTTAAAAATTAGGAGGTATGACGACAGGGGAATGGTTAAATGAATTCAGGTATGAAAGACTGTAATTAAAAAGAAATAGGGATTCGGACATAAAAAGATCTCTGAGATGTACTGGTAAGCGAAGAAAACAAGTTGTAGAATAAATTAAAAACACAATCCTGTTTATGTAAAAAAACAACAAAAAAACCCAACTTTCTTCCAAATGCACATGCATGAAACCACCAAAAAGGTGCCTTAGGATTCCAGCAAACCAGCAATTGCTCTAAGCCTCACAGGGTTTCTGTGAGCTTTAAATAAGATAAGATATGAATGTGCTTTGCAAAAGTTAAAGAGGGCAACAAGTGTAAAGTAGAGGATATGAAACATTCTTACTCTTGCTCCCAAAGTGAAATTGGGATAAAGAAGGAAGGAAAAAATTGAGAGCTTATTATAGGACAGACATTGTTCTAAGCACTTCTCATGCATTACTTGCATGCACTACAACACCACGGAGTAGGTATTATCATTATCATCCCCATTTCACGGTTTAGGAACTAAAGAACTTTTAAGGTCATTTCCATAGTCAGCCAGCTAGCAAGCTGCAGTCAGAACTTGAACCCAGGTCTGACTCTAGAGTGCTGTTCTCAATTGTGACAACATGTTGAAGCACCCTGTGCACATTCCTAGTCAAATATATATAAATATATATTTTATAACATAATATATAGAGATATGTATTTTATTTATATATATAAAGGTTTTTACCATCCCCTTCTTGCAGTTCTGAAACAGCTGACATTTAAACCTCCAAGAATGTGTGAAACTGATTCTGAACACTACTGAGTACTTATTACACGCTGTGTCAGGCACAGGACTAACAGTGGCTACCATTTTCTGAACATTTGCTCTGTGCAAGGCTCTCTTCTAAGCACTTTGCAAGTAAGAATTTAATGCACCCATTTTATGCAGGAAGTACTATTATCCTCATTTTACAGTTGAGAAAAGTGCTGCACAGAGTTGCAACAACTTGCCCAATGCAAAGATGTTTAACATACCGTCTCTACCCTCAGTCCAGTGTAGGGGTAAGTAAAACAATGCAGTAAATACTGTTATGTGACATTACAAAGTTCTGAAGGTGCTCAGAGAGGACCAATCCTGGAAGTTCGGAACGGTGTGACACTGTCTGGGAGCCTGAAAGGTAGAGGCCAGCGCGATTGGGCAAGAGGGGAACCTGCATGTGCAAAGCAACGGGACGACCGACCGCGGATCGAACCCAAAAGTCTGGGTCAGACCCGAGCCCATGCCAATTACAGCTGGGCGACTGCCGAGGAGGCCCGCGCCTCTCGCAGATTCCCGCGAGGGCGGCAGTGGGGCGGGGCCGGCGCCGGGGCTCAGCGTCCGCTCGAGCTCTGGCCACAAAGAGCCCGCTCGCCTTGGCCCACGTGACCGGCAAGCGGCAAACTGCGCTCCCGATAGGCTGAAATGCTAAGGCACCGTCTCGGAAGGGAGAGCGATGATTGGTGGAAGCGATAAACGCGTCAGGGGACTATCGGGATTGGCTGCCGCCTCCTTTGCTGTAGGAGGGCCGGGCAGGGACTCCTCACCTAGAGAAATTTTCAGGTAAAAATGAGTGAGTCATCTCTCCCCGCTGTTGACTCTTGTGGAGACTTCCCGTCACGTGTGTGTCACTTTACATATTTGGAAACGAGACGCCCTTTAAGAGAATTATCCAGTCATCCTCTGCGGCTGAGCGGCTGAGCCACGACGAGCATCGCGCCGTCAGCGAAGTTCCTGATTGGCTGCTGTGGGGTGGGGCGGGCCTAGAGAGGAGCCCGCGCAGCGTGGGGAGGAGCCCGGCTTCCCCGTCTTTCTCTCTAGCCGAGGCCGGACGGCGCCCCCAGGTGGTCTGCAGGGGTAACGCCTGGCGCTCTTGCCCCGCGGAGTGCGTCCGCTCTTGGCTTAAGTGGCTCCTGGATCGGAAACTTTTTAACCTAGAAAGAGAAAGACCTAGATTCGAATAGGAATCTGCCATGCCGGATCAGAGCGCAGGCTCTCAGGGCGGACTGCCTGTGGTAGGTTCCAGTTTACACTTACTCAGTTTCCCTTTTTTTCCTGTCTGGATCTCATCTGTAAAATGGGTGTAATAACAATAATACCTACCTCAGAGGGTTGCTGTGAAGCTTCGATGAATATGCTTAAGGCTCGCACAGTGCCAGGCACATAATAGATGCATAATTAACAATAACTGGGTAAGATTGGGTGTCCTGGAGTTTGAAAGACCAGATTACTTAGCCTGTCTTTCAATTTCCTCATCTAGAAATGAAACTGACAGTAGCACCTTCTTCATGAAATGGTGGATGAATTGAGATAATATTGGTAGAAATACCCAATATATAACAATTGGTAAGTGTTGGCTTCTATTATTATTATTATTACTTAACTATTATGATTACTATTTCCCTTCTCCCTCTCTCAGGCAAAAGGCCACTTCAGCCCAAGTTGGCCCCTTCAAAAGAGGAATAATAGTTTGCTTTGCCTCGAATTAGAGTCTCTAAATCTATGACATTCACATGTGTGAAGACAAGACTTGGAAAATATCTGCATCACAGTTTTGCCGCCATTTCCATCACTTTTTTAGGCACTGTCTTCTTAAGCCTCAGTTGGTACCTGAGAAGAGCAGGACATTGTAGTCATTAAGAGTTTGGTGCAGAATTAGTTTGTCAGTGTATCTTTTAAGTTGACTTTATGTTGAACAGTGTTTTGAGGGAAGGGCACACAGAATGGCATCTTCTGATGGGGTTAAGATCAGGTGTCAGGAGTCCGAAAGGGAAGCACCTAAGTCAGCATATGCTCTAGGGTGAGCCTGTGATGGGGCTAATGATGGTGAGGT
The DNA here is from genome assembly GCF_021613505.1 of Equus quagga. Taxonomy (NCBI): domain Eukaryota; kingdom Metazoa; phylum Chordata; class Mammalia; order Perissodactyla; family Equidae; genus Equus; species Equus quagga. The sequence goes on from NC_060271.1 coordinate 104,642,456, forward strand.
GTGTGGTGGTGGTTTGGTGCAGGGCAGCCTGGAGTCCTTGTAAGTCATGGGAAGAGCACTGAACTAAGATTCAGATATTTGAATTCTGGCTATAACTGAATCACTCTCTGGTTGTGTGACCTTGGACAAGACACTTATATTTTCTTAGAGTTAGTTTCCTTGTTAGTAAAATGGAAATGGAGTGAAATTTTCTTGTATAGTTCCTGGCACATAATAAGCACTCAATAAATACTAGTTGTTATTGTTGTTGTTATTATTATTATCATTTATTCCTCATCAAAAGTCTGTTGAGGATTATGGAAAAAAAAATGCAATCTGTTAAGCTTCTATGTTTCAAGAATTGTGGATACCTGAGATCACCAAATGAGCAGCTGGGAGTTTGGCAAGGGTGGCCCATGTTTCCTTTCTTTTCCACTTCCTAGTTTTTATCTCCTCTCTGTCCCTAATTAAAAGTCCGTTTAACAGGGGAAGTCACATAAGTGACCCAGTTTAACGAGGTCTTCGTAATTCCTTGGATGCTTCCCTGCCCTGCTGTAAATCTGACCACCTCCCGTCATCTGCCCCACACCCTCCCTTCCCTTTTGGCCTATAAGACAGGACTCTAGCTAGAGCTTAGGCCATGCATACAGTGATCTCTGTTTACCTTGGAAGCCCCAGGATCCTGGGGTTCTTCTCGGGGTGAATGACTTAGTAATAGGAAGCCCAAGGGTTGAGGTGGTACTGCTGAGAGCAGGTATGGTGGGGGTGGTTGGGTAGGATGGTTGACGTCCTCTCCAATCATCTAAAACTATTTTTTGTGTGATTAGTATCTTCTGCTCACTCTGGGGGCTATCTCTCCCATTCTGCAGATGTATGTAGAGTTATTTCTTAAAAATGTAAAGAGGCAGAATTTTTAGTGGAAAATCTGGGGCTTTTGTGTTGGGCCAACTTACATTTGAATTTAGTCCTTTACTGTGTAATCTGAGATGAGTTGCTTATTTTCAGTAAGAAATAAAAAAATTTATAAAATGGGGATAATTGAAATACTATGCAGCAGTAAAGAGGAATGAGCCACTGATATGTGCAATAACATGGATGAATGTCAGAATAATCATGCTAGGTATAAGATGGCAGATAAAAAGAGTACACACTATATAATTCTATTTATATAAAATTGTAGAAAATGCACACTAATCTATGGCATCAGAAAGCAGACCAGTGGTTGTCTGGGAACAAGCAACTGGAGAGGGGCAAGAGGGAAGATTACAAAGAGAAAACTTTTGGAGGTGATGTTTTCACGGGATTATACGTACATCAAAACCTATTGCACACTTTAAATATGAGCAGTTTATTGTATGTCAGTGCTTCAATAAAGCTGTTAAAATGGGGAAAATAAACCCTATTCATAAATAGTTGTGATGTTTTAATGAAGTAAACATTAAAGTGCCAGGAACACAACAAGCAATCAATAAAGGATATTTCTATTCTCCCCCATTTTCATACATTCAAAAAAAAGCTATTAAAGCATTAGCTTTAGTATCATATATTTGTATGACAAGGCCTATAAGGGAGTATCAACACCTTAAGTAATACAGGGTACAATTTTTCCTGCTTATTTTGGGACCATGGGTACATTAAATTGTAAGGATTAAATGAGACAATTGTGTGAGAAACTTTGAACAGTGTCAGGCATGTAGTAAATACTCAATAAATATTTTTTGTTGTTTTGACTACTCATTGTTATGGATTGACGGATGGCACAGAATGAGTGATCAGTAAATATTGATTGTAATTATAATTATTTCATTACTAGATTGGATGGAAAGGAAAAACTTGCTAAAAGATCAAGGAAACTGATTTCACAAAGGGTTTGCCTTGCCTGAGGTTCCTTGATGAGGTTGAATTTTTGTATTTGTTTGGTGCCAAATTATGACAGAAGGTATCTACAAGAAATTGGGTTAATGTCTTTTTCAGGAATATAATAACTCATCATGATTGTCAATAGAGGTGATATTAAAGATATCAGATGCATTTACAGTGATCAGTGAATTCAATGGGAATAAATAATCTCCAGTCCTAACAAAGTGATACTAACATTTGGAAGACAGTCTTAACCTCAGACATAAGAATCTTTTGAGAAACTTCTCAAAGTGCAGAATTGCGAGGCTTACCTATAAAGATTCTGACTCAGTAGTTCTGGTATGGGCCAGGAATCTGTATTTTAAGACCCATACCCAGTTGATTTTGATACAGATAGTCTGTAGACCATACTTTGAGAAGCACTGGTGTAAGAACCTTGGACAGCTCCCGTGACACTGGCCCAGAATTTTCAGGACTCAGGACAGTTCCCAGACTCGCCACAATTCACTGTGGGACATGAACTCCAGTTCTCAATGGGGCTTGCCCATTTTCCTAGAAAATTAAAAAAACTCCAGCGTCTCTTGAGACTACACTTTGGGAAACTGAAAGTTCTGGTTCCTGATGCCAAATAAGGAGAAGGGGTATATAGTACACCCTATAGGAGAAAATATTCTAAGTCCAGAATGCTTAACTTGGAAACTCTGGGGGCATTGGGGGTCAGGTAGTCTTCAGAAGATCTGAGGCTCTCCTGTGTGTAAAGTTTGTGAAGATTAAGTACCTATATTTTAGTGGATGGGGAAATTAACTTTTTCTCCACTTGAGGATGGAAATATTCTGGATCAAGTAATTTATGTACTTCTATGTACAATTTATGTACTTTGATAGACTTCTTGAGATTTGTGTGGGTGGTTAAAGAATTTTATTTAAATTCCTCCTTTTTATTCAAGTACCTAATAACTATTTGTATCACTTCAACTATGACAATATCAATAAAAACAAGCAAACAATCCCTGAAGGTATCCAACTCTGACATGTCAAGTCACAACTTGAAGTGTTGTAATGGAGGTCTATTAAAATTGGTACAACATTTGGTATAATTTATCTTGGCTAATCTGGAAACTTTATATTACTAAAATACTGTTTTATTGTGGGCCACAGTTAACGTTGGAAATGAGGTTATTTGGGTCATTAAGGAGTTTTCTTTCATATCTCATTTGATCATTAAATGTTCTTATCCTTGATGGTTTTACAAATAGACAAGTCAGTGGTCATGGAGTGTTGAGTTAGCTGTATTTTCAGCAGGCCAAACTATTTCTATAGACAAGGTGATGGCCATTAACAAGAGAAACCCCATTAATAGTAAGCAAACGATTCCACGTTCATCATCTGTGGCCTGTATATCAAGAATATCAAGGCTGTAGCTTGATATTCTCATATACATAATATATATGTGTGTATATATATATATATATATATATATATATAAAGAGAAAGTCATTTTCCCAAAGGCATAGCTGATTTGAGTGATCTGTCCTGAAAGGTACTGTTTTTTTTTGACTGTGGAGAAGACCCTCTTGAGTCAGTGCCAATAAGACATGAGCTATTTTGGTAGTAGAGAGGAGGAAGCAGAACTATTAATATGCTCATCAGCTCCTTAGGAGACTAAGGGCATGCATTTGGGAGGCAGTTTGTGTCCCTGACCCTGACGTTTTTCTTTCTATGAGGAAGAATGAGATAGAAATTATTGACTCAAGGCTCTAAGTAACTCAGAAAACCTGAACTATCTGTGCTAATTTCAGAGAAAAGATAACCTAGGTAGTTTTTTTTGCTTGGCTTCTATGACACCAGCTGCTTATGTTTGATTCTCCACCTCGAATTTCACTGGACGTTCCCTTTCAGCCTCTTAACTGGCTCCATCTTCTTTGCTTGACCTCTCAGTCTCTTTCCTGGGTCCTCTTCTTTAGCTACACTACTTCCCTGGTGGATTTCATTTAGTCCCATAATGTTAATACTGTCTATATGAGGATGACTCGCAAATATAAGTCTCCTGTCTTGACCTTTCCTTGAGTTGCAGGCTCATAAATCAAACTACCTACTTGATGTCAAAGTGCCTCCCTGACTTGGATGTCTAATAGGCATCTTAAATGTAGTGGGTCCAAACAGGACTCTTTATTCTCTGCTCTTCCCTCGCCCTAAACTGTTCTTGTTCCATTCTCTTCCTTGGGAAATGGCATCATCTTTTCTCAGTTTCTTAAGATAAAAACTTGGGAATCATTCCATTTTTTTCCTCATATGTCACATCTAGTTAATCAGTTCCATCTCCAAAGTACATCCCCAACATGTTAACTTCTTTTCATTTCTGTAACTATCACCTTCCAATTAAATAATCAACATTTGTCATCTGGATTATTTTAATGGTCTCTTAACTGTTCTCTCAGCTTCCACTTTTGTCCCACTCTAATCCTTTCTCCAAACAGCAGCCAAAATAAATGATAAATCAGATCAAATCACCTCCCTTCTTAACACCCACCAATGGCTTCTCATTGAATTTAGTATAATATTCAGATTTCTTTCTTTCTGTGGCCTTTAAGACCTTACGTGATATGGTCATGGACATCTCTCTGACTCACCTTCTTCTGCTCTCTCTGCTGCCGCCACATTGGCCTTCTTTCAGTTCCTTAAACACACCAAGTTCATACCCACCTCAGAGCTGTTTCACTTATTGTTTCTTCTGCCTGGGACTTTCATATTCAAGAATTCACATGGCTGGCTCTTTCTCAATATTCAGGTTTCAGCTCAAATATTGTTTTCTCAGAGAGATCATTTATATTAATGACAGAGAAATTATTCCTCTATTTCTTCTTCAGTCACTATCTCTCATGTCATCTTGCTTCATTTTCTTAGTGTTTATCACTTACTGAATACAGATTTTATATGTCAAATATTCAAATAAGCAAAAGAAATGGAAGTTTTCTCATTTTTAATAATAATCATAGTAAGCTAACTATGTTACAAACAGCCTCAAATTTCAGTGGCTTGACATAATAAAGTTGGTTTCTTGTACATGTCACAGTCGCATGTGGGGGTGGGTAATTAGGGGAATGAGGGCTGGGGAAGGAGTATCTGATCCATTGCTAATGCTTGTCCATTCTCATCTCTCCAGAGAGGTTGGGATTCTGTCTGTGCTGCCATTAGTCACTGAGGTCTTCACCCTGCTTTCTAGTCAGGTCTATGCCAGTCACCCCGCATCCTCTTTGTCCAAGGCGAGTTGCCTCTCCTGGTCCACTGGGGCTCTCTCAGACCAATTCTGTACCCTTTTTGGCATTAGGGAAAACCTTTCGATGCCCTCCCGTACCATTCTGTGCTGAAGGAGACTTGGTGGTGGTGGGGGAGTGTTGGAGGACAGCTATGTTGAGTTTTCTTTCTTCCTGAACATGCCAACTTCTATTTGGCTCTGCTGGGAACACCCTCTGCCATGCGGGACATCATGCAAGGCTATGAAAAATTCTGTGCTCTTGGATTCCTGAATCTATTGAGGGCTTTATCACCACTCAACCGAAGTTTATTTTCTGAGAGGGGCCAGGAGGAAGGGCCTCCAATTTTAGGGACCATCACCAGTAATTTTCTCTCTTGCTTTTATCTCCCAGTTTTAAAGCTCTTTCCTTCAGCTCAGAAAGGTCTTTGATCTCCTCTCTGTGTGGAGAGAAAACTGACATCTCATCTATTCTCTTTCCAAACTGTGTTTATGGATAAACTCTATGCCCTCTCTTTTCCAGTCTTTGTCTTCATAATGTTCCAAGCCAAGCTTTTTGAAATTAAACAAAACAAGTCAAAACAAAGCATAGCATTTTCCTCTTCAAACATCTTGATTTTCAATACTATTGTCTCTTCTATGAATAAAAAATCTACTTACACACTCAAAGCCACTGAGGGAGGTTCCAATAGAAAGGGACTGCTGCTGCTTGAAGGGTACAAGGAAGTGTAGGGGTTGAAATGAGGTTGGATGTTTAAATGAGAAACCTCAGTGAAGGTCTCAGAATATTACTCCTCCACATCTTGTTGTGTGTGAGCTCTCGTCCCCCCACTAAATAGTCTCCATGACAGCAAAGACCTTGACAGTCTTGTCTACTTATACATTCCTGGGGCCTAGAGCAGTGCTCGTACAAAGTCAATATTTGTTAATTAAGCAATTTTCAATGATTAATTAATTAATATTAGTTGAATAAATAGAAGAAAGGCTTTGGCATTTTTCTGAACCTCAGTTTAAGCTAGGACTTCTGTCTGCCCATCTTTTCCTATTTCCCCCTAAAATTTACTTGAATGACCATGGATTACCAACTGAATTGTGTTGACATTTGAGGAACTCTTAGCAGAACCTCTCTTTAGACTCATTACTGTACATACAGACTGAACTCGTCTTTTGCTGAAGCACAGTTTCCAGGGGGTGCACCTGATTGCTGATACAGACCTTAAGAGGGCCCCTTCTAATGATAAGAACTGAAACAAAATGAGGTTTCGCTATCTAGAAATTAAAATAAGTCAAGAAAATAGATGTAAAATATATCCATGCTTTATAACATTTTCTTCACGTTATTTTAACTTTTGTAACATTAAAATAGTTTGAGCATGACAGTCATCTTACATCTTAAAACAATAAATGCCATTGTGTATCATTTAAAGGAAGTAAATGCTTTACAAAATTTGGAGGGAGAAGCAAAAGAAAGGAAATCCACTTCTTTTCATAAGAGTCAAATTTTGAGGCTAAGCTTTTACTCCCTGGTCACAGTCAGACACGGATATGTGGCTCCACCCTTCTCTTCCAAGGCTGTCTCCTAAATTACCTTGCATGTGCCCAGGCCAGCCAGGCGCTTCCATTTCTCCATTGCCTTGGCCGTACCATTCCCTCATCCGTTCTTCTACATTAGGGTTCAGGCTAAATTCCACCTCCTCTTTGATACCTTACCTCCTCTCCCTCCCCATCAGAATTAACTGTTGCTTCCTCTATTTAGCATGTATTTCACTCTTGGGTTTAAGTGGGTCGATGACACGTGGCTCTCTCTTACTACCTTGCAAGCCTCTGGAGAGGCTTCACTCGCTGAACCTACCACAGTGCTTTACACTCTGCAGGTGCTCAGTTATTAATGCTGTTGTTCAGCAAACGCTTACATGTCTGCCATGTTCCAGGCACTGGTCTAGGCCCTTAAAATAGCTAGATAGACTAAGCTCTCTGCTTATAACTAAACAAAAGTCTAGTTTACATTATTATTTTCAATTAAATAGACTTGAGTTTTACTTCAATATTGCAAGAGAGATGGTTTTCTCTTCTTTTTTTATTTTTAAAATTTTAGATGCGGGACTTAAACAGATGACTATACTTTTTGATTATATGTCATCTCCAGATTTATTCCTATTTCTGCTCTGTTCTCATTCTGCAGAAATTGAGAGAATCCTTTATACACGTAAACACATAGAGACACTTCTAGCTTGGTGGGAGGGAGTAGGGGTGGAAAGTTTACATCCGTGTTAACCTTCTGCTGTCTCCATTTGAATTGCTTTATCAGGCAGAGTCCCTTTTGAAACACTTATTCATTGAATACACATTTATTGAGTATCTTCTATTCATAAAACATTGTGACCAATTCTCCTTAGGTTTGCTTTTTACTCATAGAAGGCACTGTCTCCCCTAAGTGAACATCTGCAGTCTGGCATTTAGAGCTGGTAGTGACTGGAAAGGTGAAGGTTCCTGGTCGTAGCTGATTGGTGTTGAGGTGGAACTAGAATTCAGGACACTTGGCTTCCAGTCTAAATTTCTTTTCACCTTACTAAGGTTTTATTATTTCATTGTGTACTTCTCATCATGTCAGGTCTTTTGAAATGTAATGATAGTTACAAACTGCAGCTGTCTGTGATTATTGGTACCACAGGTCAACCTGAACTCAATAGTAATATCTAAATAAAAGTCATCTCACGTTAAAAATAACACAATATCCATACTACTCAAAACAATCTATAGATTCAGTGCAATCCCAATCAGAATCCCAATGACATTCTTCACAGAAGTAGAACAAAGAATCCTAAAATTCACATGGGGTAACCAAAGACCCTGAATTGCTAAAGCAATCCTGAGAAAAAAAGAACAAAACTGGAGATATTATAATCCCTGATTTCAAAATGTACTACAAAGCCATAGTAATCAAAATGGCATGGTACTGGTACAAAAACAGGCACACAGATCAATGGAACAGAACTGAATGCCCAGAAATAAAACTGCACATCTATGGTTAACCACATAATCTTCAACAAGAGTGCCAAGAACATACAATGGAGAAAAGATAGTGTCTTCAATAAATGGTGTTGGGAAATCTGGACAACCACTTGCAAAAGAATGAAAGTAGACCATTATCTCATGCCATTTATAAAAATAAACTCAAAATGGATCAAAGACTTGAAGATAAGTCCTGAGACCGTAAAACTCCTGGAAGGTAATATAGGTAGTACACCCTTTGGTATTAAACTGAAAAGGATCTTTTTGAATACCATGTCTTCTTAGACAAGGGAAACAAAAGGAAAAATAAACAAGTGAGACTTCATCAGACTAAAGAGCTTCTGCAAGGCAAAAGAAACTAGGATCAAAACAAAAAGACAACCCACCAACTGGGAGAAAATATTTGCAACTCATATATCTCACAAGGGGTTAATCTCCATAATATATAAGGAACTCACACAACTGAACAACAAAACAACCAACAGCCTGATCAAAAAATGGGCAGAGTGGCCCGTGGCTGAGTGGTTAAGTTTGCATGCTCCACTTTGGCAGCCCAGGGTTTTGCTGGTTAGGATTCTGGGTGTGGATGTGGCACTGCTTGCCACGCCACATTGAGATGGCATCCCACATGCTGCAACTAGAAGGACCCACAACTATGATATACAACCATGTACTGGGAGGATTTGGGGAGAAAAAAACAGAAAGAAAAAAACCAGAAGATTGGCTACAGTTGTTAGGTGCCAATCTTTAAAAAATAAAATGGGCAGAGGATATGAACAGACATTTTCCCATATACAGTTGGTCAACAAGCACATGAAAAGATGTTCAACATCACTGATAATCAGGGAAATGCAAATCAAACTACACTGAGATACCACCTAACACCCGTTAAAAAGCTATAATCACTAAGACTAAAAATAACAAATGTTGGAGAGGGTGTGGAGAAAAGGGAACTCTCATACACTGCTGGTGGGAATGCAAACTGCTGCAGCCACTGTGGAAAACAGTAGGGAGATTCCTCAAAAAACTAAAAATAGAACTACCATATGACCCAGCTATCCCACTACTGGGTATCTACCCAAACAACTTGAAATCAACAATCCAAAGTAACATACGTAAACCTATGTTCACTGTAGCACTATTCGCAATAGCCAAGACATGGGAGCAATCCAAGTGCCCATTGACCAACAATTGGATAAAGAAAATGTGGTATATATATATAATGGAGTACTACTGCTCAGCCATAACAAAAGACAAAATCATCCCATTTGCAACAACATGGATGGACCTGGAGGGAATTATGCTAAGTGAAATAAGCCAGATTGAAAAAGCCAAACATCATATAATTTCACTCATATGTGGAATATAAACAAACACATGGACAAAGGCAAGAGTTCAGTGGTTACCAGGGGGAGGAGGGTGGAGGGTGGGCACAGAGGGTGAAGGGGAGCACTTATATGGGGATGGACAAGAAATAATGTACAACTGAAACTTAACAATAATGTAAACTATTATGAACTCAATAAAAAAATAACATACTATCCTTCTTATTATCAGTATTTCCTCTTGGCATAAACTAGCATGAAACATCTACTTTTAAAGGGATTACTAATTTCCTGCCACACTCAGCCATACATTGACTGCATTAACTTATTAGTTATGGAATTGCTAGTTGCTGAAAGGGACAATCCCTGAAATCTCAGTGGTTGAACCAACAGGAGTTATTCACATAATAACAGTTCAGTGCAGGTGTTCAGTGGGAGGCCTTCCATTTGATGATTCAGGGATCCAAGCTCTTTCTGTTTTGTGCTTCTGCCATTTCTTAGGGCCTCAGAATCCTCTGCCTCTTGCTGGTAGATGGAAAAGAGAGGGTGGAAACTGTGTTGGAGATTTTTATAGGCTAGGGTTTTTTTTGGCTAGGGTTTTGTTATTGTTTTTGTTTTTGATGAGGAAGATTGGCCCTGAGCTAACATCTGTTGCCAATCTTCCTCTTTTTGCTTGAGGAAGATTGTTGCTGATCTAACATCTGTGCCAATCTTCCAGTATTTTGTATGTGGGACAGTGCCACAGCATGGCTTGATGAGCCGTGTATAGGTCTGGGCCTGGGATCCAAATCGGCGAACCCCAGGCTGCCAAAGCAGTGCGCACAAACTTAACCACTACACCACCAGGTAGGCTAGGTTTTGAACTGGAATACATCATGACCCCGAATCCATTGTCCAGAAGTCTGTCACATGGCCCCACCTAGAAGCAAGAGGGAGCTAGCTAGAGAATATAGTCTCTGCCTGAGCAGCTGCTTCCTGGCAACAACCCTACCACTATGGACTGGAGCATGAGTGTTCAATCTCTGCCACTCTTCAGGCTAAATGGGTAAGCCAGTAAAGTTGTCGTCTCATGCCCCCAGCTTCTTGTTTCTGTTCCTTTTGCCTCCCTCCAAGATCCTCCCTTCACTTTTTCCCTAGCCCTATAGGTAGGTTGCCCAGTCATCTGTCCTTCATGAGAAACTGCTCCCAGGAAGCAAGCGATGACTGTGTTGGGCTCTTGACAGACAAGGCTCAATCTAGGGCTGTTTGCATTTTAACAGAAGAAAGCCTCTGTTTGATATAAGTAAAAAAATATGAAGCTCTCATAAGAGAATGTGAAGGTATGTGAAGTATTTTGGGGGAACAAGAAGCATGCAGTCCCTAAAATTAAACCACATGTTAGATCTGGCTGTGTCTTTCTATACAGTCCAGAACAACCACGGGGCTCTTAAGTTAGGAATGGATTTCTTTATTGTTTCATATAATCTGGAAACTTTCCATAAAGGCAAGCTATCATGGGCTGAATTGGTCCCCCCAAAATTCATTTGTTGAAGCCCTAACCGCCCCCACCCCCGCCCATACCTCAGAATGTGACTGCATTTGGAACTAGGGTCTTTAAAGAAGTGATTAAGTTAAAATGGGGCAGTTAGAGTGACTGTCTGACTGGGTGTCCTTATAAGAAGAGATCAGGACACTCAGAGAGACAGCAGGGCGTGTGCACAGAGGGACTACTATGTGAGGAGACAGCCAGAGGGCAGCCATCTGCAAGCCAAGAAGAGAGGCCTTAGAAGAACCCAAACCCGCCAATATCTTGATCTTGGATTTCTAGCCTCCAGAACTGTGAGAGAGAAATTTCTGTTGTTTAGGCCTCCCAAGCTGTGGTATTATGTCATGGCAGCCCGAGCAAACTAATCCACAGGTTCTCCCGTGTTATAAATGGATTGATGTTTTTAAATATGAAAGGGGGCTATGGAAAGAGTTGGGAGCAAGGAGTCTTGACTGTGAAAGAATTGTGGATTAGTGCAAGAGCTTAACAACTGAGAGTGAATGGGTGCTGTTTCCTTGAGAAGCCAAGGGTGTAATCTATTAGATTTCCTCCAGAATAGAGAATTTGCTTTATCAGCTCTGTGTTAACTCCTCTAAAAGGTGGTCAGATAAATTTGTGCTTGTCTCCATTTGCATTTCTTTGGACTGGTTTATCTGAAGACACATTGGGGTAATGGAAATTTCCTGCAAAATGCTTTAACACATGGAAAATAAAAATTGTGGTTAAATATTAGTCAAAACTTCTTGCCTTAAACTATATCAAATTCCCAGCTACCAATATGTAAGTGGATGATTCAAATTTATATTTTCATTTGAAAGGTGGCAATGTGGTCAGCACAGTCATTCTGGGGCCTTGGACTTTTTTTTTTTTTGCTAAGTAGGCGGAGACTCAAGTCTTAGTTTTCTTTTGCTTCTGAAACTCGGCAATTGCCAAAATATTCCAAAGCTGAATTCAGGACTTGAATGTGCCTTAAGTCATGCCAATACTGAGTTGGCAAAGTCTTTCTCCTTTCTTGCAGACACACCAGTGGCTCTGGGGCCTTTTCCAGGAAACAATGTTCAAGGATTCAAACCCAATCACAAATCCCCTGTGAGTAGACAGGAGAAAGCAGGCATCTGGCATCCAGAGATAGGAAACAGAAGCAACATGGTCCTGTCAAGTCGCTTTCTACAATGCCTTGTTAGAATTCAATTCTCTTTATCTTAAGAAGCAGTCATGAGGTGCTTAATTTGAGATTTTTGGAAAGCAAATCATACTGTTGGCAAAAAATGAAAAAATGTGTCAACCATCTGGCTAAATCAAAGACGTCAGCATAGAGGAGGGAGCTTGTGCAATGAAAGGGGCATTGCGGTGCAGGAGAATGAGCCCTGGACTGGGGCGCTAGTTCCCACCCTGCCACCAGCTGCTTATGTGTCCTGGCTCAATCACTTAACCTTAAGTTTTCATCACCTGTTTTGACAGAGTGGGTCTTGGTGGGGCTAAGCTGGAACTCTTGGTGAATAGAGTTAGGAGACATTGCTAACCCCATGTAACTGTTTTCAACCACTTATTTGCAAAGGGCCAAGGAAAAAACGACTTTTTTGCTATCTATCCACAGCTGGAGTTCAAACATTTGTAGACATGTCTGATGGATTGGTGCATGTGCATATCTGTCTGACTGAAGGGCTATTCTAGGGGAGTGATGAAAGCCACTGAGAGAGAACTCAGCAGAAGGAAGGAGGAGTTGGGCAAGGAGAAGCTGATTTTAAAATGAGACATAAGTGTTTGGGTACAATGTGGCAGCAGAATCTTGAACTCCTCTAGACCCAGCCATTCTAGGACAAAGAGATTTGGTTAGTGAATTTAAAGTGCTGTATCAATAAATACTTGTTAACCGAATGTGACACAGAAGGAACGGTACTATTCTCACTTTGGAAGAAGGGCTTGGTCTTATGGCGCAGGGCCAACTTTCAACTTCATGGCACCATTATGGGATGGGAACCATGGCAATGGCCACAACCACAGATCCAAGTCATGAATACATATGCATCCTGAGGATTACAGGGAAAACTTGGAGAAGAGTAATATCTGAAAGATAAGACTTCCTGTCAACAGAAAGATAACGACTTGGATCCTTTGAAATTTAGGTAGACTGAGTTTTCATGTAAGAGGATGTGGTTGGAAACATCATCTTTGAACTTGATTCTAGTTCTAATCTTCAGTATTTCTCAGAACCTGAGGGAGAAGTTAACAGAAACTCTCACAAATGTAATAACAGTGATAGCTATCATTTGTTGAATCACTTACCTTGTGCCAGGCATTGTGATAAGTTCTTTACATTTCATAATGAATCTGAAAGGTGAATGGCAATGAAGCCAGTTTAAGATGAAGAATCTGAAGAGAAGATAATTTTCCAAGCTCAGACAGTGAGCAGGTGGTATTAGATATGTCTGATCCCAAATCTTTGCTCTGTCCACTCTACCACAACACGATGGCAGGAGAGGTTTTGGAATGGCCTTTTGACCATGCTTGACAGGAGTCCCAGAAGATGTGGCTGTCACCAGGCAGCTGCCGTGTCAGAGCCCTGAGGTGAGAATTCCAGTGAGAAAGATGAGCCAGGACTAGCCACTGCAGAACCTTTCCATCAGTGAGGCCACTCTGGAGGCTCTGTGGCTGACCTACGGTGGGGGGCAGGTAGAGGGTCCCCCACTGTGTTACATTTCTGGGCATTTTTGTCATCAAGACTAGACCTAAGTGAAATGGTGAAATGGGAAGATGAATAATAACAACAATAATTAAAATAACACCTAGCATTTATCCAACATTATAACATGCTAAGATCTAAGTGAAACACTTTATAAACCTCTCTTTTAATCCTTACAGCTCCGTGAGTTGACCATTAGTATCATTATTTTACAGCTAAGGAAATAGAGGCTCAAGGAGATTAAGCAAATTGTGTGATGATAAAGTGCATGAGTGGCAGGCAGAACCAGGTCTTAAACCCAGGTAAATGGAACTGCAAAGGATGGTTGCAGAATCACTATCCTGTAGTGCCTCTCTAGAACAATAGTCTGTCCGGTGTCGTCTTCCTCATCTGAATTGCCTCACATCTCCCTCTTGCTTTGCATGTGGGACCCTCATCCTCTCCCTTGAAAGACCGCTGGGTTCTAGTGCCATCCAGCTCTTCTCTGCCCCGATTATAATGCCATGGAAGGCACTGCTTTCAGTCACATACTTTAGGGCTGAGAAGAAAACGTTGAGATTTTTTGGTATTGTTTTAAAACGTTTCTGCCACAGTCACTATTTATATTTACTTGAACAATAATTGGTACCAGGAAAAAGGTGATTTTTTTACTAATCCCATGAGGATCTGAACAGTTTTTATACTGGTTGACTTAATTATAACATCTCAGTGAAGTTGTTCTGGGTTAACTATTACAAAATGCAATTTTCTATAACAAATAATGATTGGTAAATGCACTTCCTACAACAGACAATTAGGTGAGTTTCATAGTCTCAAGGTTAGAGGTTGTGTAATAATTAGTTATTATAGTAAAATCTCGCAAGAGACCGCTGTTCGAACTACTGAATTTATGACAAAATACAGAAAAAGTATAAATCTGACCAAAAAACCATTCTACCCTTCCAACTTATCTAAAGTTTGTATTCTTGGTGGTTTCAAGTTAACTGACTGGTAAATATTTTCCAGTTCTTCCCTTTTCTATAAAACAAGGTGTAATTGTTAGCTCAGTGCAAAGTTTTCTGTCTCATGTCAATAGTTCAAAGCTTCTCAGTCTCTCAAAACTCTTCTATCACAAAACTTGTGGCTTATGGGTTTCCTTTTTTAACATTTTAGTTTTATTTTCTCCCCAGCTTTATTGAGATGTAATTGACATATCACATTGTATAACTTTAAGGTGTACAAGATGATTATTTCATACATGTATATACTGTGCAATGATTACCACAATAAAGTTGGTTAATACCTCCATCACCTCACGTAATTACCAATTTTTTTTTTTTTATGGTGAGAACATTTCAGATCTACTCTGTTAGCAACTTCCAGGTATATAATACAGTATTGTTAACTATGGTCACCAAGCACTACCTTAGATCCCCAGAACATTAACTTTAATTTTAATTAATGGTTAATTAAAGAATTTAGGGTTTATAATTTTTATCTCTGTAGTGTAAATTTAAAAGGCCTTTGCATTTTGACTTGCCTCCAGTTGAGAAACAATAGCTTTGACCCTCCACATAAAGGAATTTTGAAAATCACCCAAGGGAAAGTATTTTTTATGGTGGGACAGGGGGTGACTTTCCTTGTGGTTTCTGAAATCACGACATCTGGAGGTCTTTCCTAAAGCTGGTCCAGCAGGTCACGCAATATGGGCAATTGTTTTCTCAAAGCTGACATGACAGTGAACAGAGAGCACTGGTGACAATGCACAGTGGTTGCGGATATAAGTGATGGTGCACAGAGGGGTCTCCATAAGCTTGCATAAACCAGAAAATGAAGCAGAGGGGACTGCTGAGTCCCAGGAGCGTGGCCATACAGATTTGAATTTCTTGATACTTCACTCATTCTTTAATATATTCTGTTAAAAACTCTATTGATTGAGTGTTCTAGACACTGTGCTAGCATTATGGATATAAAGGTAAACAAGATAGACCAGTATCCTCAAGTGGCTTACAGCTTAATGGGGAAAACAGACAATCAAATGAGAAGTTATGAAAAGGTGTGATAAGTGTCATGATAGAGAAAGTACAGAAGGCTGGGAGAACAAGGCAGGGGCACCCAGCCTCATCAAATGGAGGTCAGGATGTGGCCTTATCTGAGGTCTGAAGGATGAGTAGAGGGTAGCCAGTTGAAGGAGGAGTTTAGAGATGAGAATTCCAGACAGTGAGTTCTTCTTGTTTGAAGTCCTAGGAGCAAAAGATAATGTG
Organism: Equus quagga; assembly: GCF_021613505.1. Classification (NCBI taxonomy): domain Eukaryota; kingdom Metazoa; phylum Chordata; class Mammalia; order Perissodactyla; family Equidae; genus Equus; species Equus quagga. Next base: position 104,658,336 of record NC_060271.1, read on the forward strand.
GTACACTGAGAATTGAAAGACCTTTACTGTGGGAGGAGGAAGCTGTAGGGCATGAGATAAGGAAGGGAGGAGGAGATTAGGCTGGAGAGATAGGTAGGGCCCCATCAGAGGCCTGGTGAGTTTACACTTCATCTGAAAGACACTGAGAAATCACTGAAGGGTTTTAAGACAGAAAACGATGTGGTGAGATTCACATTTTAGAAAATCACTCTTACTGCAATTGGAAAGGGTACAGTTAGGGGTAGGGAGAACAGTTAGGAAGCTGTTGCAGATTTCCGGTTGATGTTGGGGGTCTGGACTAAGGCAGTGTCAGTGGAAATGAAGATAGTTTGAAGGGCTTTGAGCAGGTAACATAGACTTGGTGAGAAATTTAATGTGCATTGAGGAAGCATAACAATCAAGGGTGGCTGGTGTGTGAAAGTGCCATACACATATTCAGGAACAGGTTTGAGGGGGGAGGATGATGAGTTCAGTTTTGGACTTGTTGAATTTGGGTCCTGGTTGGACACGTGGGGATGTTGAGTAGGACACGGGTTACATGGGCCTGGAGCTTGAGAGAGTGGTGTGGGCTGGTAATACAGTCATGCGTCACTTAATGACAGGGATATATTAGGAGAAATGTGTCATTAGGGGATTTCATCGTTGTGTCAACATCATAGAATGTACTTACACAAACCTAGATGGTATAGCCTGCTACACACCTAGTACTAATCTTATGGGGCCACCATCATAAACGGTCTGTTGTTGACCGAAATGTCATTATGCAGAGCATGACTGTATAGATGGTAATTGAAATAATGGGAGAGGGTATGAATGGAAGAGAGAAGAGAGCCTAGGATAGAATACTGAGAAATCAACTTCTGAGTGACAGGCAGAGGAAGAGGAAGGTCCTGTGAGTAGAGAGTAGGAGGAAGACCAGGGGAGCCTGGGCCATGGAAGATAGTATTTCAGTAAGGGAGAGGTTAACAGTATCAAATGCTGAGGATGAGTCAAGTAAAATGAGTGAAGAGTGTCTCTTGGAGCTAGCACCAAGGTAGATATTGGCATCTTTGGCAAGAGCAGTTAAAGTGCAGTGGTGGGCCAGAAGCTAGACTGCATTGGGATGAGGAGGGGAAAGAAGGAGAGGAAATGGAGGCAGGGAGTGTAAGCACACTTCTTGAAGAGGAGAGGGGCTGCACAACCAGAGTCACTCACAACTAGAATATACAATTATGTACTGGGGGGGCTTTGGGAAGAAGAAGGAAGAGGAGGAGAAGGAGAAGAAGAAAAAGAAGATTGGCCAATCTTAAAAAAAAAAAGAATACCATCCCATGTGGTGGTACTTAAAAAAAAAAAAAAAGAGGAGAAGATCTATATTGTGAAGGGGGTATGCAGCTAAAGGAGCATATTTTATCTCTTGATGGGAAGAGCCGGTAGATGAAAAAGTTTGAAGATGCAGGAAAGAGATGGGATGATCAACACACTGAGGTGAAGGTGGGTGGTATTCAGAAATTAAGGGGGAGGAATTAGCCTTAGCCAGGAGGAGCCTTAATTCAGTGGGTGTGAAGGAGGCAAATATGAGCACAAACGTGAGCATTTTGCAGATGTGGAGGCAGGAAGTTGTGAAGTGGGAGTGAAAATGGTAATCTTCTACTTGTGGGTTAATGTTAGAGACATAACCCCTTATTTCTTTTCATGCATCTCGTTAAATACCATCAGAAATGCTATGAACGATCATTCTTTTGTAGCTGTTGCTATTGAAGCAGATTCTCCTGATTAAGAAAGTGAGAAGAGAGAATTCTGTAAGCAATAACCCCTTACTTCTCAGTGAAACAGAGTGAGAGTCCTCAGCTTCTCATTTATAAAGTAGCCTTTTCCTGCTAGCCCTATAGAATTATTATCAGCCTCCAATGCAGTGGTTTTCAGCGTGACTGGTATTGTTCATTGGGGGTGATTTTGGAATGAGTAGGGCAATTTTTAGTTATTACAATAATGGGAAAGATTGGCATTTGGTGTGGTGCAGAGATTCAGGAATTTTGGACATCTCACATGCACTTGATAATCCCACAGAGAATTTTTCCACACCCAGTAGTGCAACTGCTGAATCATATGGTAGTTGCATATTTGTTTTTTTAAGAAACTGTTTGCCAGAGAGGCAGTACCATTTTACATTCTCAACAGCAATGTATGAGTGATCCTGTTTCTCTACAATCTTGCCAGCATTTGACATTGTTGCTATTTTCTATTTTAGTCATTCTGATAGATGTGTAGAGCTATCCAATTATGGTGTTAATTTACATTTCCTTAATGGCTAGTGATGTGAAAATATTTTTGTGTGCCTATTTGCCATCTGTATATCATCCTTGGTGAAATGTCTGTTCATGTCTTTTCCTCATTTTCTAATTGGATTGTTTGTTTCTTTCCTGTCACGTTTTGAGAGTTCTTTATATATTCTAGATACTAGTCCTTTTTTGGATATGTGGTTTGCAAATATTTCCTCCCAGTATGTAGCTTGTCTTTTCATCCTCTTAACAGCCTTTTGCAGAGCAAACTTTTACATTTTGATGAAGTCTGATTTATCAATTTTTCCTTTTATGGATCATGCTTTTGGTGTCAAATCTAAGCATTCTTTGCCTAGCCCTGCATCCTGAAGATTTTCCTTTAAGTTTTCTTTTTAAAGTTTTATAGTTTTATGATTTACATTTTAGTCTGTGATCCATTTTGAGTCCATTTGTATAAGATGTGAGACTTAGGTCGAAGTTCGTCTCAATTCCTCCAGCACCATTTGTTGAAAAGGCTATGTTTCCTTCATTGAATTATTTTTCACTCCTTGTCAAAAATCGGTTGGGCCTATTTGCTTGGGTCTATTTCTGTATTCTCTGCTCTGTTCCATTAATCTGTGTGTCTCTCCTTCCACTAGTACCACACAAGTCTTGATTATGGTAGCTATATAATAAGTCTTGAAAATGAGTAGACTGATTTCTACCACTTTATTTTCTTTTCTCGAAATGTTTGTATTTTTACTTTTGGTATTCAGATGTCCGTTGCTAGTATATAGAAGTACAATTGATTTTTGCATGTTTATCTTGTATCCTGCAACCTTCCTGAACTCACATATTAGTTCTAGGAGATGTTTTGTAGATTTCTTGGGATTTTCTATGTAGATAATGATATCATCTGAAAATAGGGACAGTATTATTTCTTTCTTTCTTACTGATCTGTATGCCTTTTATTTTCTTTCTTGCCGTAATACATTATCTAGGACTTCCAGCACTATGTTGAATAAAAGTGGTGAGAATGGACATCTTTACCTCATTCCTCATCTTAGAGGGAAGCGTTTTTACCATTAAGTATAATGTTAGCTGTAAGTATATTGTTTATGTCCTTTATCAAGTTTAGGAAGTTCTCTTTTGTTCCTATTTTTCTGAGAGTTTTTTTTTTTTTAAATCACAAATGAGTGTTGAATTTTGTCCAGTGTTTTTCTGTATTGACTGATATGGTCATGTGATTTTTCTTCTTTAGCCTGTTGATATGGTGAATTACATTGATTTTAGAATATTTAACTAGCCTTGCAGCCTTGAACTAAACCCCACTTGATCATGATTTATAGTTTTTTTATTTTTATTTATTTTTTTATTTTTTTTGAGGAAGATTAGCCCTGAGCTAACTATTGCCAGTCCTCCTCTTTTTTGCTGAGGAAGCCTGGCCCTGAGCTAACATCGTGCCCATCTTCCTCTACCCTGTACGTGGGACGCCTACCACAGCATGGCGTGCCACATGGTGCCATGTCTGCACTCGGGATCCGAACCGGTTAACCCCGGACCCCTGAGAAGCGGAATGTGCGAACTTAAGCGCTGCGCCACCGGGCCAGCCCCTATAATTATTCTTATATTACTGAATTCTATTTGCTAATATCATGTTAAGGATTATTATGTCTGTATTTATGGGAGATATTGGTCTGTAGTTGTCTTTTTTTTGTGCTGTCTTTGTCTGGTTTTGGTTTCAGGGTGATACTAGCTTCATAAAATGAATTGAGAAGTGTTCCTTTCCCCTCTGTTTCTGGAAGAGACTGCATAAAGTTGGTGTTAATTCTTCATTAAGAATTCAGTAGAATTCTCCATTGAAACCATCTGGGCCTGGTTATTTCTTTTCTGCTCTTTATTATTTCCTTCCTTCTGCTTGATTTGGGTTTATTTTGCTCTATTTTTCCCTAAGTTCTTGAGGTGGGGGCTTATATTATTGATTTGAGACTTCCTGTTTTCTAATGTATGCATTTAGTACTATAAAATTCCCTCTCAGCACTGCTTTATCTCTGTCCCACAAATTTTGTGTTGTATTTTCATTTTTGCTCAGTTAAATAAATGTATTTTTTGATTTTCCTTGAGACTTCCTATTTGACCTGTGGATTATTTAGAAATATGTTGTTTAGTTTCCAAGTGTTTGGGAGATTTTCTTGTTATGTTTGATATTGATTTCTGGTTTAGTTCTATTTTGGTCACAGAACATACTCTGTGTGATTTTAATTCTTTTAAGTTTGTTGAGGTTTGTTTCATGGCCCAGGATATGGTCTATCTTGGTATATGTTCTGTGGACACTTTAAAAGAACGTGTGTTCTGCTGTTGTTGGGTAGAGTGTTCTATAAATGTTGATTAGATTCTGTTGGTTGATGGTATTGTTGAGTTCTTTTATATCCTTGATGATTTTCTGTTTAATTGTAGTATCAGTTGTTGATCTAGGGGTGCTGAAGTCTCAAGCTATTCTTGTGGAATTGTCTATTTCTCCTTTCAATTTTATCTGTTTTTACTTTACATATTTTGCAGCTCTGTTGTTTGGTACATTTACATTTAGGATTGTTATGTTTTATTGGTGGATTGATCCTCTTATCATTGTTTAATAGCCCTTCTGTCTCTGGTAATTTTCTTTCCTCTGAAGTCAACTTTATCTGATATTAATATAGCCACTCCTGCTTTCTCTTGGTTAATTTTTGCATGATGTACCTTTTCTCATTCTTTTAGTTTCAATACTACTATTTACATTTAATGTAATTATTGTTATGTTAAGATTTAAATCTGCCATTTTATCTTTTGCTTTCTGTTTTTCTCTGGTTTTTTTTTTTTATTTCTATGTTTTCTTTTTCCTGCCTTCCTGTGGGTTACTTGAATATTTCGTAGAATTCCATTTTGATTTACAAAATAGTGTTTTTGAGGTTTCTCTCTGTGGGGTGTTTTTCGTGGTTGCTTTAGGTATTACATTACACACACACTTGCACACACACCTTATCACAGTCTGCTGGTGTCATCATTTTACCAGTTTTGCATGAAGTGTAAAAATCTTTCCTCCCTTTATGTCCATTTTCTCTTCCCTATTTATTATAAAGACATCTTAAATATTTCCTCTACATATATTTAGAATCATATCAGATAGTATTATAATTTCACTTCAACCATCAGACATAATTTAGAAGACTCAAGAGGAGAAGGAAAGTCTATTGTATTTACCTATATTTTTGCTTACTGTGTTTTTTCTAAGGGCACTCCCTCACATCTCTGGAGAAAGACAACAAGGTGAAAAAGATATGAATCATCAAAGACTGTGACTTACCCTGGAATAATTCTTTTTTTCTTGGAAGCTGCCATTACCCTCAGAACCCTCACTGGATCATGTAATTCATGTGTTTACACCCTGTGTGGGGATTTGGCTTTTCTGTTTATATGAGTTTTGTAAATACAACCAGATTGCATGTTTAGCTAGTATCCCAGCAGGCACCAGAGAGGCAAGTTTGTCAAATGTAAATTAACATATATAATCTTAACCTACTTTCACTAACTGGTTTAATATGTGCTCTGCTGACAAAGAAGTCTCACAGGTAATAAATGCTGAATGCTTGGGAATAGAATATAGAATTAGCTAGCAATTTAGCTCCTGAAGCCAAGCTTTGGGCAAAGAGACAAAGGGGTGGTTTTGCTATTTTAGTTTTAAAATTCTGGATGATTAGTTAACTAGATAAAGAAACATAAAAATGATATAATCTCTTTTTAGTTCTCATTAAAGAGGATTTTGAATAAAAATAAAAAATGAATACATTAGTACATCAACTCATTTTAGAATACCTATGTGACTTTTGCTTATTGAAAATATGTGAATATATTTCAGGAAGGAAAAAAACCTCACTAATTTTGAATAATTGGCTCAATGCCATAGAGAAATCCAGGCTTATTTATATTTATTTACTTTTTATTGGAATATAATTGATATATAACATTGTATTAGTTTTAGGTGTACAACATAGTGACTTGATATATGTAAATACTGCAAAGTGATTAGTTTAGGTAACATCCATCACCACTTACATACTTACAATATGTTTTTTCTTGTGATGAGAACTTTTAAGATTTACTCTCTTAGCAACTTTCAAATGTACAATACGGTATTGTTACTATAGCCACCATGTTGTACATTAAATCCCTAGGATTCATTTATAGAAACCCAATCTTAATAAGTAAAAATGTTTAAAGTATGGAAGCTTTGAATAGATATGTAGTGTTAATACTTTTAAGAACTATAATTAATGAAAGATTGCCAATTAAAAATCCTGACACATCGGCTTTAAGGTAAAGACAAAAATTTTTTCATTGTTACACTCAATGTTGACATGCAAGGAAGTTTCTCAAATATGGTAATTTGGTTACTCAGTTAAAATATTTTAATTTATCATGTGAGTGCCATTAATTTGTCAAGCAAGCCTTTCTTTTTACAGCTGGAGCAAATTCACACTTCAAATTAGAGTATGTCTGAATTAAAATTTCTCAACAGTGGCACTACTGACATTTTGGGTTGGGTAATTCTTTATTGTGTGGAGCTGCCTGGTACATTGCAGGATGTTCAGCCGCATCCTTGACCTCTACCTGCTAGATGCCAATAGCAACCATCCCTGTCCCCCAGGTGTAATAAACAAAACTGTCTGCAGGCAGTGCTAAATGTCCCCTGGGTACAAGTTTGCTGCTATTTGACAACCATTGGTCTAAATTGTTGGAATATCCAAAACAGTGAAGTTAAAATGACTAGGTCTTTTTGAACATCTATTCTACAATGAACAGGGAAGGAAAGTTGCCTTTAAATCAGAGTCAGTGATGTCTAAACAGACAAACTTGATGGCATCCAGGGACCTCCATTTCAGTGCTCATTTCAAGGACTGAATTTGGGTGACTATTGCAGACTACTTGGTTTACATATGCTTCCATTTTCCTCCTTTCCTTGACTGGGTTTGGTGGATCTATCCACTCCAAGATAACTTAGAACACAATATACCTCATTATATTCAACATAATAGTTCAAGGATACCCATGCTGGTTAATTACATTGTTGGTTTAATTACTGTGGCTTTGTATAAAGAATTTGGACTTCTTCTTTCTGAATAAATGTTTTATTGACTTTTTCTTTGTAGTTCTAATGACGCATTCACTAATTTCAAAAAGAGTAATTCCCCTCCAAAGGCTGATAATTTCAATTAACTGTTTTGATCAAGGGAGGATTTATAAGTCTTTGCCAGTTGGGCTAATTGCTCATTCAAGGCTTTTAATTGTTCCCTGGCTAATTTCTTTCTAAGAGGCATGTGAACTAGCCTTTCTTTTGCTCATTAGGTGCTTGGCAGCTTCCCAAAGTAAGCAAGGGTTGACATCTGGTGTGTGGTACTTAGTACACTGGGGATTTTTGTCATCTCCTTGATCTCACCCACTGTCCCATTCACTTCTTTCAGGCCCATGTTTCTTCTTCTTAGGATGCTCCTTGCTTTCTAACTAGGCTAATAACGTAACTTCAGGAGCTCAAGTGAAAATCCTCAGCTTTTGTTTTTACTGAGTCTGGTTGAACTATTTTGATGTAGAGTAAGAAAATGACCCATGTGGGATATGTTCAATCTAAGGATTGAGTGGGTTGGGGTCCTTAGGAGGTGACCAACCATTTTGATCTGCCTGAGACTGAAGGGCTTCATTGCTGAAATCAGGAAAGTCCTCGGCAAACTGGAATGAGTTCGTCACCATAGGAATACTACTGTAATCCAGACATCTTAGGTTTCAGCAGCCTGTGGACCCAAATATGGCCACATAGTCATCAATACCTAAAACCTGATAGCTCTGAGTCCCTACATCATAACTGCGGAAACTTAATCCCTCAAAGTCTCTCAGCTTTTTCTAGAAGTCTCCAGAGATTGCCTCTTATGTTCTCAGAAGTGAGGGCTTCTCTCTCTTTCTTTTTCCTTTCCTTCCTCTTCAACTTTCCAGCAGTAAAGTGGTGTGTAAAGAGGTGCCTCCATTACTGCTACTGTTGTTGGAAGTGTCTGTGAAAACCCTGATCCACCGTGTGACCTGGTCTTTCTGCTGCTTTGCTGAGAATAGTTTTCTCCTGGGGGAGATCCTAAAGCCTTTGGGCTACTCAGGGTGCCCAGAGAGACACAAGGTCTTTAGCTCTTGGGCTCCCTTCTCTTCTCTGCAATCATTCTGACCCCCTGGCGCCTTTCCTTCCATTATTCTTGTCTCCCACCTCTCCTTATTTTTAGGCATCCCTCCACTAATAAAATGGAGAATCAAACCCCGCCATGCAGTACCAACCCACACCATGGGGGGCATAGTCTTACTCATCTCACCCACTCGTTCAGAAGGTTTTTTCTGCTCAGCCAAGCCACCGTCTTACACAACCATGGAGTGGGAAGATTTTCTGACCTCACCAAGAGTTTCTTCTCAGCCTCCAAATGTATAATTAAAACCAGTTTAGGCTGTCCCTAGATCCTGTGGAGTATGGCAAGAGTCTGGGCCTTTATCCATTAAATCCAGAATTACCAGGAAGCCATCTGGACAGGCGGCAGGAGGTCAAGGATGCTGTCCATGTGCTGCAACAGTGCTCAGTGTTGATGAGCACTGATGGGTTTCAAAGTACTGAATTACAGGGCAAGTATTAGTGACTCAAACTCTCATTTCCTCATTAGCCACTCCCATCCTAACTTGAGTCATTCTCATATCTTTTGTAAAGACAGCAGATGCAAAACAACCTATCAGTTAGAAGGATTTAGGCTGCAAGTAACATAAATTCTGAGTCAAACTGGCTTAAACAAATAGAACAATTATTATCTTACATAACAGTAAATCCATAAGTAGGGCAAGCTTCAGAGCTCAGTGACTAAGTGGCTCAGAAATATTGACAAGAAATCACATTGTCCCGTATCTGTGACATGTAATCCATACATTGTTTCAGCTTTGGACTTTCTCCCCCTGGTCACAAGATGGCTATGGATAGAAATTGGGAAAACTTTTGCCCCTGATTTCATGCATTAGGAAAAAGAAAGAGGGAGAGGAAGATAGAGAGATGGTGGGAGAGAAGGGAGAGAGTGAGGGATGGATGTCTTTCTCAAATATGGAATGTAAATGTTTTTGTTTAATCTGATTGGGCCAATTTAGGTCGTATGCCCGCTCTGTGATCAGCAAGAGTCACTAGGAAAATGCTATCCATTGATTTGTTTAGACTAATTAGAATCTATGCCCAGAGTTAGAAATGAGTAAGCTTCTCTGAGTTACATGGGCCATGTGAGAGACAGATGGATAGTTGAACAGAATTGGGATTTCTTTAGGAAGGAGGAAGAAGGGAATGATGCCAAGTAGTCAACAGAGTCTCCTACACAGACAATTCTGTTTTGTGCCATTTCTCTATCCCTGTAATGGTGTTGGTAGTTCAGGAAGGTTGGTAATATCCTTACAACTTGGCAGCATAAAGAGTGCAAAGAGCATGGGTTTTGGAGTCCTATGGACCTGCGTTTGAGCTGTGGCTTTGCCATCTTTTAATGGTCTGACTTCAGACAAGTGAGGTAACCTCTTTGAGCTTCTGTTTCCTTATCTGTTAAATAACTTGATGCTACTGACTATGGAGCATTGTTTTAGGTATTAAAGACACAATGTATGTAAAGTATTTATCAGAGAGCTGGGCACATAGTAGGTATTCAAGAAATGTTAGTTTTCTGCCCTTTTTTCTCCCCCTGACAAATTTTGGAACATAACTGCCTGTTGACTCCCCATTCCCACCTGTCTTGGCCAGCTCTTAGGGACACTCATTTGCAGTTCTTCCTTTTTCCATCCACATTGCTGGGCTGACTTTGGCCATCCAGGGGGCCAGTAGTGAGGGTAACATGTCTAACAGCCTTTCCAAAAGGAAATCAGTGGTATGATATCTACCTCTTTACTATGTGATATTGGGTGGTTCAGTCCCTTTCTTTGTGGTTGATTGCTCTACAGTGTCCAGCCCCTTGAATACCTGATCCTGGAACAAGTACAGGTTTGGGGGTGGAATTTCTTGATCCTCCCCTTTCTGGATGTGGAATATGCTATTTGAATATCTCTGAGCATCAGGTTCTTCTCAGTACAATTGTGATAATAAAACCTCTCTTGGTTGTTTTTTGGTATAACCATAAATGGGATAATGTATGTGAATGCACTTAAAAAATGAATGTGTGAAACCGAGTTGAATAAGTAGGAAAATCTGCTATTCTCCAGTTGCAGCCTCTCAGGTATCTAAGACTGCTGATGTAGACCCCAATATCATGATTGAATCTAGAGTCATCTTACTCATTAAGGGATGTCTCGTCAACTTATTCCTATCTTCACTTCCATTCACTCCTTTTCTTCTTTCATTCATCAATTTTTTTTTTCTCTTGTGCCTGATTTTTTTTATTGAGTTAATGATAGGTTACAATCTTGTGAAATTTCAGTTGTACATTAATGTTTGTCATTTGTGTTGTAGGTGCACCACTTCACCCTTTGTGCCCACCCCCCACCCCACCTTTCCCCTGGTATCCAGTAAACTGTTCTTAGTCCACATTTTTAAATTCCTCATATGAGTGGAGTCATACACAGATTATCCTTCTCTAGCTGGCTTATTTGACTTAACATAATTCCCTCAAGGTCCATCCATGTTACTGCAAATGGAATGATTTTGTTCTGTTTTGCAGCTGAGTAGTATTCCATTGTATATATGTACCACATCTTCTTTATCCATTCGTCTGTTGATGGGCACTTAGGTTGCTTCCATGTGTTGGCTATTGTAAATAATGCTGCAATGAACATTGGGGTACATAGGACTTTTGGGATTGCTGACTTCAAGCTCTTTGGATAAATACCCAGTAGTGGGATGGCTGGATCGTATGGTAGTTCTATTTTTAATTTTTTGAGGAGTCTCCATACTGTTTTCCATAGTGGCTGCACCAGTTTGCATTCCCACCAGCAGTGTATGAGGGTTCCTTTTTCTCCACAACCTCTCCAACATGTGTTACTATTAGTTTTAGATATTTTTGTCATTCTAACGGGTGTAAGGTGATATCTTAGTGTAGTTTTGATTTGCATTTCCCTGATGATCAGCGATGATGAGCATCTTTTCATGTGCCTATTGGCCATCCATATATCTTCTTTGGAGAAATGTCTGTTCATGTCTCCAACCCATTTTTTGATTGGGTTGTTTGATTTTTTGTTGTTGAGTTGTGAGAGTTCTTTATATATTATGGATATTAAGCCTTTGTCAGATATATGACTTGCAAATATTTTTTCCCAGTTAGTGGGTTGTTTTTTTGTTTCAATCCTGTTTTCATTTGCCTTGAAGAAGCTCTTTAGTCTGATGAAGTCCCATTTGTTTATTCTTTCTATTGTTTCCCTTCTCTGAGAAGGCATGATGTCCGAAAAGATCTTTTTAATATTGATGTCAAAGAGTGTACTGCCTATGTTTTCTTCCAGAAGCCTTATGATTTCAGGTCTCACCTTTAGGTCTTTGATCCATTTTGAGTTTATTTTGGTGAATGATGAAAAAGAATGGTCAATTTTCATTCTTTTACATGTGGCTTTCCAGTTTTCCCAGCACCATTTGTTGAAAAGACTTTCTTTTCTCCATTGTATGCCCTCAGCTCCTTTGTCGAAGATAAGCTGTCCATAGATGTGTGGTTTTATTTCTGGGGTTTCAATTCTGTTCCATTGATCTGTGCACCTGTTTTTGTGCCAGTACCATGCTGTTTTGATTACTGTAGCTTTATAGTATGTTTTGAAGTCAGGGATTGTGATGCCTCCCGTTTTGTTCTTTTTTCTCAGGATTGCTTTAGAAATTGGGGGTCTTTTGTTGCCCCATATGAATTTTAGGATTCTTTGTTCTAATTCTGTAAAGAATGTCGTTGGGATTATGATTGGGATGGTGTTGAATCTGTAGATTGCTTTAGGTAGAACGGACATTTTCACTATGTTTATTCTTCCAATCCATGTACATGGAATGTCTTTCCATCTCCTTATGTTGTCATCCAATTCTCTCAGAAAGGCCTTGTAATTTTCATTATATAGGTCCTTCACTTCCTTAGTTAAATTTACCCCAAGGTATTTTATTCTTTTTGTTGCGATTGTGAATGGTATTGTGTTCTTGAGTTCTTTTTCTGTTAGTTCGTTATTGGAGTATAGCAATGCTACTGATTTATGCAAATTGATTTTGTACCCTGCAACTTTGCTGTAGTTGTTGATTACTTCTAACAGTTTTCCAATGGATTCTTTGGGGTTTTCTATATATAAGATCATGTCGTCTGCAAACAGTGAGAGTTTCACTTCTTCCCTCCCTATTTGGATTCCTTTTATTCCTTTTTCTTGGCTGATTGCTCTGGCCAGGACCTCCAGTACTATGTTGAATAACAGTGGTGATAGAGGGCATCCTTGTCTCGTTCCTGTTTTCAGGGGGATGGCATTCAGTTTTTGCCCATTGAGTATGATGTTGGCTGTGGGTTTGTCATATATGGCCTTTATTATGTTGAGGTAGTTTCCTTCTATGCCCATTTTGTTCAGAGTTTTTATCATAAATGGCTGTTGGATCTTGTCAAATGCCTTCTCTGCATCTATTGAGATGATCATGTGGTTTTTATTCCTCAGTTTGTTGATGTGGTGTATCACGTTGATTAATTTGCGGATGTTGAACCATCCCTGTGTCCCTGGTATGAATCCCACCTGATCATGATGTATGATCCTTTTGATGAATTGCTGAATTCTGGTTGCCAAAATTCTGTTTAGAATTTTTGCATCTATATTCATCAGTGACATTGGCCTGTAGTTCTCTTTTTTCATGATGTCCTTGTCAGGTTTTGGTATCAGCGTGATGTTGGCCTCATAGAATGTGTTAGGAAGTGTTCCATCTTCCCTAATTTTTTGGAATAGCTTGAAAAGGATAGGTATTAAATCCTCGTTGAAAGTTTGATAGAATTCCCCAGGAAAGCCATCTGGTCCTGGGGTTTTATTCTTTGGGATGTTTTTGATTGCTGTTTCAATCTCTTTCCTTGTGATTGGTCTGTTCAAATTGTCTGCGTCTTCTTGAGTGAGCTTTGGGAGATTGTAGGAGTCCAAGAATTTATCCATTTCCTCTAGGTTATCCATTCTGTCGGCATATAGTTTTTCGTAGTTTTGTCTTATAATCCGTTGTATTTCTGCAGAGTCTGTTGTTATTTCTCCACTTTCATTTCTGATTTTACTTGAGCTTTCTCCCTTTTTTTCTTTGTAAGTCAGGCTAGGGGTTTGTCAATTTTATTTATCTTCTCAAAAAGCCAACTCTTTGTTTCATTGATCCTTTCTACTCCCTTTTTCGTTTTAATAGTATTTATTTCTGCTCTGATTTTTATTATTTCTCTCCGTCTGCTGACTTTGGGCTTTATTTGTTCTTTTTTCTCTAGTTCAGTTAGGTGTAGTTTAAGATTGCTTATTTGGGATTTTTCTTATTTGTTAAGATGTGCCTGTATTGCGATGAATTTTCCTCTTAATACAGCTTTTGCTGTACCCCATATGAGTTGGTATGGCATGCTATCATTTTCATTTGTTTCCAGGTATTTTTTTATTTCTTCTTTAATTTCTTCAATGATCCATTGCTTGTTCAGTAGTGTGTTGTTTAGTCTCCACATCTTTGTGCCTTTCTCAGCTTTTTCTTGTGATTAATTTCTAGCCTTATAGCATTATGATTGGAGAAGATGCTTGTTATTATTTCAATTTTTTTTAAATTTACAGAGGCTTGCCTTGTTTCCCAACATATGGTCTATCCTTGAGAATGTTCCATGTGCACTTGAGAAGAATGTGTATTCAGCTCTTTTAGGGTGAAGTGATCTATATATGTCTATTAAGTCCAATTGTTTTAGTTTTTCATTTAGCTCCACTATTTCCTTGTTGATTTTCTGTCTGGATGATCTGTCCATTGATGTGAGTGGGGTGTTGAGGTCCCCTACTATTATTGTGTTGTTTTTAACATCTTCCTTTAGGTCTGTTAATAATTGCTTTATGAATCTTGGTGCTCCTGTGTTGGGTGCATAGATATTTATAAGCATTATTTCTTCTTGATGAAGTGTCCCTTTGATCATTATATATTGTCCCTCTGTGTCTCTCTTTACCTGTCTTATTTTGAAATCCACTTTGTCTGATATAAAAATTGCAACACCTGCCTTTTTTTTCTTGCTATTATCTTGAAGTATTGTCCTCCACCCCTTCACCCTGAGCCTGTGTTTGTCCTTGGGGCTGAGGTGTGTTTCTTGGAGGTAACAAATTGTTGGATCTTGTTCTTTAATCCATTTTGCCACTCTGTGTCTTTTTATTGGAGAGTTCAATCCGTTTACATTGAGAGTGATTATTGATGCATGTGGACTTAATGTTGTCAATCTGTCTCTCATTATCTTGTTTTCCTGTGTTTCTTTTCCTGTGTGCTTTAGACTACCCATTTAATACTGCAATTTCTTATGCTGGGTTTCTTAGATTTTTTCCTTATTTATGATTTGTGACTCTGTTCTGTATTTTATTTTAGTGTCTACCCTGAAGTTTGTATTTAGAATCTCATGTATAATATAGTCTACTCTCTGGTGGTCTCTTACTTACTTGGCCAATACTGATTTAGACCCTTTGCTCTTCCCTTCCTAAATAATTATTTTCATTTCTTATTCCAACTCGTGTTATGAATTTGTAGTTAGAGTGATAAGATCGTCCTTACTTTGGTAGTTTCCTTACCTTTACCCTAATGCTATAGTTGAATATTTGCTATACTGTTCTGGTTCTATCCATCGGTCTCCCTAGTCTGTGGATTGTGACCCCTTTCTCCCTTTTTTCTTTTTTCAGGTATGAGAGCCTTCTTGAGGATTTCTTGTAGTGGAGGGCTTTTAGTTACAAATTCCCTTAATTTTTGTTTGTCTGGAAAAGATTTAATTTCTCCTTCATCTCTGAAGGAAATTCTTGCTGGATAGAGTATTCTTGGCTCAAGATTTTTATCTTTTAAAGCTTTGAATATGTCACTCCATTCTCTCCTAGCTTGTAAGGTTTCTGTAGAGAAATCCGCTGAAAGTCTGATAGGGGCTCCTTTATAGGTTATTCTCTTCTTTTTCCTTACTTCCCTGAGTATTCTTTCTTTATCTTTCCTTCTTGCCAATTGTACTACTATGTACCTTGCAGTAGGTCTTTTTACATTGACAAATCTAGGAGATCTGAAAGCTTCCTCTACACACATTTCTCTGTCAATCCCTAGATTTGGGAAGTTCTCTTCAATAATTTCATTAAGCACACTTTCTGCTCCATTTTCCTTTTCCACGTTCTCGGGAATTCCTATGATCCTTAAGTTCTTACTCCTCATTGAATCCACTATCTCTCGGAGATTTTCCTCGTTTTTTTTAATTCTTAGTTCTCTTTCTTCCTCTGTCTGGAGCCATTCAGCCTGTCTATCTTCAATTATGTTAATTTGCTCTTCTATGGTATCTACACGGGCATTCAGGGAATCTGTATTCTGTTTTATCTGGTCCATTATGTTTTTCATCTCTAGTAATTTTATTTGATTCTTCTTTATGATGTCAATCTCTTTTGTGAAGTAACTCCAGAACTCATTGGCTTGTTTCTCTATCTTTCTCTCTACCTCATTGAGTTTTTTGGTTATAGCTGCTCTGAACTCATTATCACTTAGTTTACCTAATTCCAAGTCCTCAGGACTTAATTCTATGTTTTTATTGTTTTCCTTCTGGTCTGGGGCTTTTATAAATTGCTGGATGGTAGAGGAGCGGTTTTTTCTCATGGTGGTAGAATTCAGTTGCAGTTACAGCCTGTCGCCACTAGATGAGGGTCGAGAGCCACGGGTTCTGAGCTCTCCACCTTTGGGCAAGATGGCAGTGCCCAGTAGCTTTGCCAGGAGGGAGGAGCTGCTATTCTCACGCGCCGATCTGGATTTGGATCAGTTCTGTTCTCTGGTCTCCCGAGGCCCTGGGTTTATGGGGTCCCCGCACACACAAGCTTTCCCCCCGTCAGTGGGTTTCCACTGAACCAGCGGCAGGAGTCCTGGATGATCCCTTGGTCGTGCGGCCCCTCCCCCGCTCCTTCCTGGACCCACGCAGCAGGGATCACAGACTCTAGGGGATGGAGTGATGTTCTCTCCTACCCATTCCAGTGCCTCTGAGGCTGTAAGTAGGGTTTATGATCTCCGCCTTCTTGGTATTGTAGGTCTCTAATGTGTTGGCATTAGATTTATTCTCTGAAATTCAGTTTTTCCAATCCTTTGTTGTATTTTGGAGGGGAGAGAATCCCAGGTCAGCTCACCCTGCCATTTTGCTCCGCCCCTTCTATTCTCATTCATCCAATTTTTAGGACCTTCTGTGAGTGATAAAAACTGGGGTACGAAGACAGTTAAGACACCTGGCCTTATGAAGTAGTGACTTCTTTGCCTCCATCCACAAGTTTTGACTGAGTAAAATAAACGAGATCCCTGCTTCTCCAGCTTCATCTGTGGAGAGTGCCTTCTCAGTGCTGTTGTAGCTTCTGTATGACACTCAGCAGCCCCTGAGCACTGGAGTGCCTGGTCTCAGTGGATCCTGATACTGAGGATGAAAGCACTCTCCAGAGAAAGGAAAGGTCTTGTTCAAGGTCACACAGACTATTTAGTACTTTGTTCTCAGCGCTGTTGTCTCCTGATGAGCTGGGGTGAATGTAGGGCTCAGGCCAAGGCTCTTTTCTCTCTAACACATGAGTTCTCCTGAACTTTCATGAGTGTGTCTTCTCTAGTATTGAGGGACTCACTATTTAAAACTATATCCACCTCTTCATAGCTGGAATTCCATCAGCTGAAGTCTATTTATATATTAAAAAAATCACCTCCCTTAGCTCTCTGCTGTTAGGTTGTTATAGACAGAGTGTGGGACTGGTAGAGTGAAGACCACTTGGTTCTTATTTCAGTGCAGACTTGATGAGGCACCTTGGACACGTCACCAGATGTGTCCATAAGTGAAAGTGAAAGTTCTACATTCTGCCTGATCTTCAGGGAACTTGGAAGGATGTCTGAGAGACAGAAAGGAATGCAGGAGAAGAAGAGTCCTGGTTTGGGATTCCAAAGGATAAGGCCCTCTTTTGTGCAATGTAGGACAAATCCTCACATCTCTTTTTGCCTCCATTTTCCACTGGTAAAATGGGGATAATAATAAATATTTGCCTTCTTAATCCAATAGGGATTATGGGATGAAGCCAATATGGCTGTAGCAGTCAAGAGAGAAGAGAAAATGTGAAGTGGGTGAGATAATGGGGGTGAGGAGGTAATTACTGGGAAGGAATGGGAGGGCGGAGGTGGGAGTGTGTGGGTTATGTCAGCAGATGCAAACAGTGGGAGCCACAGGGATCTCACCCTGGCTGTCTCTCATGGAAGGGAGACTGGGTCCTTCTGAGTAGTTGTGTTATATATGGATTAGAAAGAGGAGAGGAGAAGGGGAGGCTTTGTAACACCCTAGAAAGAAGAGGACAACAGGAAAATTATTCCAGCCCATTTGGAATTGGCAGACTGTTTTCCTTTTAGTTAAGTTTGGTCTAATAAGGAGAGAACAGAGACCAACAATATATAAAGGGTAAGATGGAGAAGTCATGGACTAGTGTGCCATCTCTGAACCATCATGAGGAAAGAGTCAAAGCAGAATTTATCAATGGATTGTACTTTAGGTTCTTAGACTATAAAAACTGGTGGAGTCCCTGTGAAGGCAGGGGAGAGGAAAAACAACCTCAAGGATAGTGCTGTGTTCCTGGGAGCTTCCACGGGTATCTTTATGTATTGGTGAGAAAATACTCATATGGCCACACCTAGCTGCAGGGGAGACTGGGAAATTTAGCTATGTGCCCAGCTACAATTTCTATTACTGTAGCTACAGGGGGACAGCTGGAAGTCTCTGTCCCAAGGATTAAATAAGACAATGTATGTAAAGCAATTAGCATAGTACCTGAGACAGAATGGGCGCTCCATGTCCGTGAACTATTGTTTCCACCCGTTCGTTACACTAGGAGCAGAAAGAATACCAAAGGGAGGTTGGGAGGGTTGGTGGTGAGTCTTGTGCTAGTTTTGAAGCCCTCCAGAGAGAAGCTGCTTCTCGTGCCTGGAGCAGACTTATTAAAAAGAAGCAAGATTTGGCCAGAGATGGAGGTTTACAGTTGCTCTTTTAGGTTTCTTCTCTGAAAATTGATGTTTCAAAGAGAGAGAAACAAAATGGAAATGTGCTAAGCTGGGACCGGGGAAGAGGGTATAGATAAGGCTGAAATGTGGTTAAATGATTTAAGAACTTTTAAATGTATTTACATAGCAACCTGGGAATGTTTTGTCTAATAAAATTTCTGAGAGACAAATTAGACAATGTGTGTGGAAGGCTTTCAACTCTTAGGAGGAATGCAGCTATGCAAATCCAAAGTGTTGGCATTATTAATAACAACAATAGCTTTAAATGTGTCAAGCACTTTGCCCTGTGAAAGACAGGACTGCCTTTCCTAGTGACTGATACACACCTTCTTTATCTGGGGCAGAATGGAGGGTTAGCTGCTTAGTTAATTTCACTGTTTAATCACAGGGCAGGAAGCACTCCCTTTTTCTCTGTTTCTTTTCTCTCCTTTGCTTCTTTCCTCTGTCTCTACCAGGGGGAAGTGTACATGCTCCTTTACTACTCAATTTTGTCCCCCTCCCCCTTTTTTTTTAGGTGAGGAAGATTGGCCCTGAGCTAACATCTGTGCCAATCTTCCTCTATTCATTATGTCAGTTGCCCTCACAGCGTGGCTTGATGAGCATGTATAGGTCTGCACCAGGGATCTGAACCTGCAAACCCTAGGCCACCAAAGCAGAGTGCACAAACGTAGCCACTATGCCACTGGCTTAGCCCCTCAATTTCCCTTTTTTCTCTTTTCAAAGCCTTTGAGGAGTTTTGGGTCTTGCTATAGGCCTAACTTCGACAAGCAAAGCCAATGTTTTCTCAGGGTCCCTGTTTTTCTTCTGCAAAAATGGAAGAGTAGTGCCTGTCCCTGGTGTTTGCTCAGAACTAGGAGTCTGATCGTGCTGGTGTGGAGGGAAGAGCGTTGGATCTGGAGGTAGAATAAGTGTTTCCTAGTTATTAATGCAGTTATTCTGGAGAAGTTACCTTCTTTAAGCTGTGGCTACTCTATTTTTAAAATAAGTAATAACTAAAAAACAATCTAAGAGAGTATTTTTGAAGATCAAAGAATGGATATGAAAATTCTTCAACATCCATAAAGCTCGATACAAATGTTATTATCTTACAGGGCAGAGTGCGGTCCCAGTTTGCCAGGCAAGTGGAGATCCAGGAATGGCCTGTAATCCATCCTACTTAGAAATGCCAGGGTTTGTTTGCCTCTGCAAGCGGTTTGCCCCTCTTGAGGAATAAGGATGTTTTAGAGAATCATCCATTTATTTAACAGTTCCAACAGATATTTTTTTGAGTGCCTTTGAGGTGTAAGGTGCTCTCCTGGGCACTCTGTACAATGGTTCCTAGCCTCGTGGAACTTATGTGGGGGAGAAAGATAATAAACAAGTAAATAAATAATTAAATTTATATTTCTAAATTGTAATGTGCCAGGAAGGGAATTGACAGGGCTGGGTTAGAGAATTCTGGGATGTGGGCTGGGGGAGCTGCCCTCTGCTGGCCTCTCTAGGATGTGGCTCTCTGAGCCAGAAGGAACCTTGAGACATCTCTGGTCTTTCTCCTCATCTTTCATGGGAACTCGACCTAGGTATCAAGACTTGGGAGAGCTACTCTTATTTAACAAGAGCTGCCCTTAGCCATTGCCTCGTTGCTGCCTGCCTTCCCG
The DNA here is from genome assembly GCF_021613505.1 of Equus quagga. Taxonomy (NCBI): domain Eukaryota; kingdom Metazoa; phylum Chordata; class Mammalia; order Perissodactyla; family Equidae; genus Equus; species Equus quagga. The sequence continues at coordinate 104,678,438 of NC_060271.1, forward strand.
CCTCAGCTGGGGAGGACATGCTGCTTCCTTGGTCTCCTCCCGGACCTGGGCCCTGGAATCTGCTCCCTCAGTGTCTCTCACCACCTTGTGTCTCACCCCCAGCAGAGGACAGAGACTCCTAATTCACTAGGCAAGGGCCCTTGCCTAAGCCTTTACCCTGTAGCAACTGGGCCAGCTTCCGGGATGCCGGCTCCCAGGCCTGCAGGCTGAGTGATGCCAGAAACAATCATTTTGGGAGCTGACTAGATTTTTATCCGGAAGTGAATGAAGCCTGCTTCCTTCTCACACATGCCTCCCCGGGACAACGTGGCACTGCCTTAGGTGGCCCACTTAGCACCTGCTTTCTGGATCAGGTGCTCTCTGGGGAGCCAGCCGGGAGCTTGTTGGCACTGATTTCCTGTCTCAGCTTTAAAACTCTGCCCTTTAAGGTAAACCAAGTAATTGCCATGAAATAGATCTGGAAAGTCACATCTAGAGATGAAGAGCAAAATGTAAGTGGCAGGTGTTTACATGATCTTGCCAAGGTGGGTGTCTAATGGTCCAATTTTGGCTGGCAAAGAAGATGACAACCTGAGAGGCCATGTGGTATAGTGAGCAGCGCTCTGGGCTGAGAGTCAGAATGTTTAGACTCTGCTCCTAACCAGATGGTAACTTTAGGCAAATCACTTTACCTTTCTTGTTTTAGTTCTCTTATGTGTAAAATGAGCCAGATGGGCCGAATGATGCCCCTACACCTTTCCACATCTAATAAGGAGATTTTGGATGGCATTGCTAAGTGTAGTCATGGAAAACAATGCCTTACAGTTTCCTTCCTTCCTCCTTCCTTCCTACCATCTTTCCTTCCCTCCTTCTTTTCTTCCTTCCTTCCTTTTGCCAGGAATGGGAAAGCAGAGGCTAATGCTCTGCTGGTGGGATGACGTGATTCTTCAGTTTCTATAGATTAGTGACTTAAATTCTTTGTTTATGACTGATGTATAGTTTCTGCAGAACTAAAAGCATCCCCCTGAGACTGGCCTCTGCTCTCTCCCTCATTGGTAGATTCAGAAAGTGACTGAATTATTCCTCCAGTCACCAGGGGCGAGGAGGAGGAGGGGAAGTCAGGTGTTGAGGGGACAGGCCAGACTGGCAGTGGGGAGACGGGATTGTTGGCATCTATGCTGTTGGTGCATGTGTTGGCTGTTCTCTGTCCACCTGACACCACACTCTTCAGACACTCTGCCAGTCCTTCCTTGCTCTGGGTCCCCTCCTGGAGAGTGTGTCACTCCAGGCTTCCCTGCTGGCCTGGAATGTGGAGGAGAGAGAGGTCACGGTACTTGTTTGTGCTCCCTCCTGCCTTGGCACCTGGATACGCCCATGCCTATGGCTCTCCCGCAACTTGTGCCCTCACTGGGCTCTGGTGATACTATTCTGTTGCTTATCCCTTCATCTCCAGGGGTGTTAATGGCTTCCTGCTGGGTGCGTTTGTTCTCTTAATCCTGCCTGGATTTCTATAAATAGTCCCGTGTGGGGTGAATTCTGTTTTTTGTCAGGTCCCTAATTCTTACGACATCCAAAGAGGGCATGAAAAGTGACCTAGAGTTAAGGTATTTATCTGTGGTTCTCAATCATAGCTGAACATTGTAATCTTCTGGGAAGTTAAAAAAAATAGTGTTGGGCCCCATCCCTAGACATTCAGATTTAATTGGTCCAGAATAGAGCATCAGATTAATATTTTTAAAAAGTCTCTAATGTGCAGCCCGAGTTTGAAAGAACCAGTACCACTGATTGATATTAATTGTTGGGGCTGGGAGAAAATGCATCCTTTTCCTGAGAAGCAGGGTCATTTCCTTGGTTATAGAAGCTCACTATTTTTTTTCTTTTAAAATTTTTACTGTGGAAAATCTCATATATACAGAAAAGTGGGGAGAGTAGAGTAATGAATATACATGTACACATCACTCAAATTCAACAGTTGTTGACTCATGGCCCATCCAATGTACTTGTACCATTTTATGCACTGGCCAGCATTGTAGGAATGCTCTGGTGGCTCTACATTTGATGTTGTCAATCTTTTTAATTGAAGTGGTATTGTGGTTCTAATTTTCATTTCCCTGATGTCTATTGATGTTGATTACCTTTGCATGTACTCATTGGACATTGTGTGTGTATTCAGAAGTGTCTGCATGTATTTTGCACATTTTTAATTGGGTCTTTTATCTTTCTATTGTTGATTTGTAGAAGTTATTTACATATACTGAATACAAGTTTTTGGTCATATATATATATATATATATATATATATATATATATATATATGCTGAAAGAAGTTTTTCCCAATCACTTGTCTTCTTTTCTTTAGTGGTGTCATTTGATGAACAGAAATTTTTAATTTTGATGAGGTCTAATTTATCAAGTTCTTTCTATCATGGCATGTGATTTTTATGTCTGGTTCAAGAAGACTTTGCCAACCTTGGAATCATGAAGATATTTTTCTATGATTTCTTCTGGAAGTATTAAGGTTTAGTGCTTTGCTTTTAGATCTCTGATCCATCTTGAGTTGATTTTTGTGTATGGGGTGAGATTGGGTTAAGGTTCCTTTTTGCCCATCTGGATATCTATTTGTTCCGGCAAAATTTGTAAACAAGTCCTCTTCACCCTTTAAATTGATTTGGTGAAAATCAATTTGTTGAAGTCAGTTGGGTTTATGTGTATGTCTATTTCTGGGCTCCCTCTTCTGTTCCATTCATCTATTTGTCTATCCCTATCCAGTACCATACTATATTGATTACTATAGTTTTATAGTTAAGTCTTGAAATCAGATAGTGTAAAGCCTCCAACTTTATTCTTCTTTTTCAAGATTGTTTAAGTATTTTAGGTTCTTTGAGTTTCCCTGTAGATTTTAGAGTCACATTGTCTATTTCTTTGAAATAGCTTGTTAGCATTTTTATGTATAAGATTTAATTTATATATAAATTTAAGGAGACTGTATATCTTAACAATATTGAGCCTTTTATTCCACAAACCTGACATGTTTCTCCATTTATTTAGATCATTTGAAATTTCTCTCAGAAATGTCTTAGAGTTTTCAGTGTGGGGGTCTTGCACATATTTCACTAGATTTATTTCAAAGTGTATGATGTTGTTGCTGCTTTGTACATTTTAAAAATTTATTTTCTAATTCTGTGTTGCTAGTATATAGAAAATTCTAGTTCTGGATGATTCCAATATAATTGCTCATTTGCATTATCTCACAGCAGTCTCACAACACAAATACTAAAACTGTCACCAATAATATAATTATCAAAATTAAGCATCTTTTCAGTTCTTTCTTATGCTAATGTAGGGGTCAGCAAATTGTGACTATGAATTGGCTCCCTGTTTTTGTTAATAAAGTTTTATTGGAACACAGCCACGCTCATTCATTTACATACTGTCTGTGGCTGCTTTCTCACAAAATGGGCTGAGCTGAGTAGATCAAAGAGAGACTGGATGGCTTACAAACCTAAAATATTTACTATTTGTCCCTTTAAGGAAAAGTTTGCTGATCCCTACTCTAAATAGGGTTTCTCAGTGAAGGCAATATTGACATTTGGAACAGGTAAGTTTTTGCTGTGGAGGCTGTCCTGTGTATTGTAGAATATTTAGCAGCATTTCTGGCCTCTTTTTATTAGAAGCCAGTAGCAACTCATCCTTTGTGATAATAAAAAATGTCTCCAGACATTGCCAAATGGCTCCTGGGGTCAAAATTGTCACTAGCAGAGAACCGTTTCCCTGAGGTATATCCTACTAGGGATAAGCTGTCAAATTACTGTATTTTAAAGTTTTTTGAAACAATTCTTTTCTGTGTGGTTATGTCATCAAGCTGATACATACTTACATCTGTTTGGTTAATTTTGCTTTTGCATCTTAGCTTTGTTTTAAAATTTAATTTGTTTTGTAATTATATAAAATATTTACATGGTTCCAAAGTCAAATCTATAAAACAAGATATAGCTGGAGAAATCCAGCTTCTAATTCTGTCTCTTCCACCCTGGTCTTTAGCTACTGCTATAAGTAACCATGAAGAAAAAGTTGCTGTGTCCCTCAACTGTATGTTTGTTTGTTTCTTCTTCTTCTTTTAAATATAAAAAAGGGGCCCCTCTTACTAGGGCAAGGAAAAGGATGGCTGTGTCATCCAGGGTACATTCAGTGCAACAAATGTCAAGCTGGAGTGGGTATGTGTGTGCGTATGTGTGTATGTATGTGTGATTGTGTCTAAATGATTTGACACATGCCTTCCAGACTACTTCAGGTGCCTCCCCCATTTTGTCAGCTATCGTCTATGTCACTCAGGGTTCCAGTAGGAAACAGATACCATACCAATGGGGTAATTGAGGAGACATTAGTAAAAGGACTGTTTATAATGGTGTGGGCAGGATTAAAGGAAACCAGTAAGGGACAGTGCATCATTCCAGGGCTGGGAGCTGAGGAGCCGTTCTCTCCCTAGGCCTCAGGAGCTAGGGAGGGAGTGGCTATGGGAGCCCAGAGAGAACAGCTTTATGGAGAGGGCTGCCCTCATGAGAGGTGTGCGCCCAACTCAGCTGACCTGGAAGGGAGGGAGCTAGAGGATTTTAAAACCTGATTTTACTTTCTTCTTCCCTTCCAATATTCAGTTGGTGCTTCTCAATGTCTGGGTCTAGCTGAAGCCAAAGGACAGGGGACATATTCATGTAGTGCATACTTGTCAACCTTCCGCAGCAAAGCTGCATGAAGATAGGGAGAGAGAGGATTTGAAAGGGTAAACGGGAAATAACCAGCACATTGCTTGTTTCAGCTTCTCGTATGGAGGAAGGGACTCAGCCTCTGTGGAACAATAACCATCCGCTAGGCTCTGTGCCAGACACTTTACTATCCCATTCCTGTAACACAGCGTTCCTTGTTCCTGTGCCTCAGAGGAAGAAACACTCAATCACTTACCCCAGGCCCGAAGTGGGATTCAAAATCTGTGCTGGCTCATTTCAAAGTCATTGTTCTGTGCATTACACCATGATGACCCCAGTAATACATGTTCTCTCTCGTGCCCAGGGAGACAAACAGAAAAGTAGAACTTCTGTGCTGCCTTAAATGAACATTCTTTCCTGCAATAACAATGAAAAAATGGGGACGAGGTGGCTAACTCAAGGAACTTGTTTTCTCTAGATCAGAGGAGGGCATGGGGCTGATAATGACCTGCTTGCAAAACTGGGGAGCCAGAGGCCAAGGGCAATTGAGTGGTTATTAGTGGTTAGCAGGTCACTCCCAATCTGTATCTTAGGTAAGTGTATCCTTTACTGCGTCCCTTCTTATGGGTTCTTACCAGGCATTCATGGAGCCTTGGGGATCCATGGATGGAAGTGTATTTCAATATAATTGGTCCCTTTGTGATACAATGTATTTTATTTGTGCATTTATAGACTTTACTGACTGACATAGGCATCCCACCATGTGAAAGATTAAGAATCCCTGTGTGACCAAGAATTCAACACTGGTTAGTCATAGAGGACTTTAGTTTTCATGAGACTATGATTAGAAAGCACACATCCCTTGTATAGGGCAGGAGAGGCCCTAAATGTTATGCCCAGCCTCACTGTTCTCAATGGGCAAGGAAAAGGCAATGCTTTCATTGGATAGAGAACAAAGAAAGCAGGCATGCCAAGAAACATTTATTACATTATCAGGCATTGTAGTAAGTGATAAAAAACAAGGGAAGGGCTGTGGCTCTCTTGCCCCCCTCTTTTTCTCTGCCCAATGTTAGATCTCGCCATATATTCCTGCTTCATTTGGTGTGCAGGTTCCTTGTTTTTGGTCAACGCAGTTGAGGTGGTGTGGGAATGGAAGACTCAAGGCCTCGCTGATGCCATGTGTGTGTGAAGCCATAGCAGGACAAAGTCACAGGGGCATAGAGTCAGAAGGGGCTTCAGAGTCCATGAGGTTCAACCTCCCACCTAACAAAGGACTCTCTTACATACCTTGTGTGACAGCTGGTCATCTGGCCTCTGCCTGACATGCAGGAGATGGAGCGCTCAAGAACCTACAGGGCCCGACACTGCCTTTCATTGGCCTTACTTTAGCAATAATGAAACTGCAGCAACACCACCACCAACAGCATTTATTGAGTGCTTACTGTATACTGAGCACTGTGCTAAGCACTTTGCATGCATGATCTCATGTAATCCTTAAAATGACTCTGTGGGATTGGTGATCTTACCTCCATTTCATAGATGGATGAACTAAGGTTTAGTGATTTTCCCTCATAGCTACTGTCACAGGTATGTGTATGTATGTATATATGGTTGTGTTTATATGAGTGTGTGTGTTTGCATGTAAAATAAAGATGCAGTACTCTGCTACTCCAAGTAGAGGCCCAACACCATGCTGCAGGAGAGCAACAGGGCACTATCGTGGGTGTCCCAGACAGGCCAATCCTTTGGTGACTTTTTAAACTTATTTGGAATTTTCTAGAAATTTTAATTTTTCTCCCCAGATAACTTATTGGGAAGTTAATCTATATATTTATCCTTTTCTTCCTCCTTTCTTTAACTTGTGTTAATCTAGTATGTATCCAAGGATGCGTCCTGGAGATTATGACCTCAAATGCTGCTTGGGTTGACTTGCCTCCTAATCCCGCTCCAGATGGCAGCTTCAGAGCCTGTAGGTAGAACTTTTCTAGGAAGGAGATTTCCTCCTGGTGGTCCTTCAGTAGCTTGAGGTGGTGCTGGGGAGTAATGGCGTTGTTGATGAAAAGAGGGGTCCTCAGCCCAGAGACCGATCTCCTCGTTAGTAAAATGATGTGGGCAGGTTCCGTGGGTGCCCAAGGGTCTTTCTGGCAATGACGCTGGTGTATCTCTGAACTTGAAAGTGAAAAATGTCAACACGGGGATTAGAGAACACAGCGTTGGTTTGCTTGGAGGAATAATAATGACATTTTTACTTTTATCAAATTAGCTTAATTCCTTATCAGTGCTAAATAAAATGGAACTGTTTTTTCCCTCAAGGCTCTATGCTGAACACATGACACAGGGAGTTCCTGTTAAAGAAAAAGGTACTTTGTAATTCTTAGTGAGACCACTGGATGGCGCACTTGCTCCACAGTGTTAGTGGAAACTACCTTGCATTTTCAGGTGAAGTGAGTCTGCAAGCGGTTGCTGAACCCGCTGCTCGGTGAGGAGAAATACACAATAGTATAGCTGGAAGGGACTTCTGGAATTATCTGATTCAATCCCTTTTATGTATTTTATTTTATTTTAATTGAATAAGTAATACATAAATACATTTTAATTGTAAAGGATTCAAGTTTTATATATGTCCCTTCTCTCCTCCTCCTCCCTGTCCCTCTGCGATGCTCATTCCCCATAACAGAGAAAACCCGTTGTTAACTCTTTGGGGTCTTTCCTTTATGTTCTTTCTATGCAAGTATACAGTTTGTATATGTACATGTACGCATATGTCTTTTCTTAGTGAGAACCCATGCAACCTCCTCATTTTGTAAATGAAGAAAGACAGGTAGGAGTTGGAGCCAATTTGTCTTATGGGAAGGGCCTGTGCTTTGGAGTCACATAGACTTGGGCTTTGAATTTTGATCTTGGAACTTAATAGTTGCCAACCTTGGCCAAGCTATTTAACTCTCATTCGAGCCTCATTTCCCTCATCTGGCAAGCTGTTCAGGTGCACTAAATAAGAGGAATACATGCAAGTCCTCCCAGCCCAGCTGGCCTGGCCATAGGTGTTACTTTCCTTCCCTGCCACTCTTTGCCAAGTTCATACAACTCATCAGTGGAAGAGCACGGTTTTCTCCATCCTGTGCCTCTGAGGAAGCTTTGAAAGGTGTGAGTACATGTGGACACACACAGTCATATGCCAACTCCAGCTTAATGGCCCAATGACCTGTAAGTACGAATCCTGTTGTTGCCAAAGCCCCCCCACGGCCGCTGTGTGCCTTGGTTCTGTCCAAGTTCAGGGAAGAGCCGTATTTGAGGGCTGGAGAGAAATGCCAGGGTGCGGGATGGCACAGGAATTCAGAAAAGCTCCATCAAATGGGGTTCAAGTTCTGACTCAGCTCAGGTCTGTAAACTTGCAGGAAACTCTCACGTTCTCTGTGCCTGAGCTTCTTTATCTGTAAAACCAGAAAGATGATTTGGACCCCAGTAGAGCTTATACTAGTGAGAAGATAAATACACCACGAAGCTCGTGATGCTTTCCTTTATCCCTTGTTTTCCAGGAAGCTCAGAGCCCAACTGAATGTGAATTGAAACCACTCTCCTCGTCCCCGGGTTTCTGAGGTAAGTATCTTCCATTTCATGGTTTTATGTTGGTTATTATTTTATTTTAATTAATTAATTAATTATTTTTTATTTACAAAGTTTCAGGTGTACCACCTTGTAATTCAACATCTGAATACACTACAAAGTGATCACCAGCAGAAGTCTAGTTACTCTCCGTCACCATACAACTGGGTTCTTATTTTTCTGGTGGGAACTGTGGGTCTGTGAAGGGGGTGGTGAGGAGACAGCCTGTACTTCTTGCTGATCCAGACACGTGGGGGCTTCAAGCCTTGCATTTTGAGATACCATGGGTGGAAAGGGATTCATACCCTTTTAAAATTTCCCACTCTCAGTTTTGCATAACAATCCCTGACATTTCATTTGGTCATTTTAGAAAATACTTTCAAATAGGTATTTGAAAATAGTTATTTAAAAATAAGTTCTATTATCTTTTTTTTTTTTTTTGGTGAGGAAGATTGGCCCTGAGCTAACATCTGTTGCCAATCTTCCTCTTTTTGCTTGAGGAAGATTGTCGCTGAGCTAACATCTGTGGCAATCTTCCTCTATTTTATGTGAGATGTCACCACAGCATGGCTTGATGAGTAGTGCTATGTCCGTGCCCAGGATCCGAACCTGCAAACCCCAGGCCACCAAAGAAGAGTGTACGAACTTAACCACCATGCTGCCAGGCCTGCCCCAAGATCTTTTATCTTGTTTGATCCTCACAACCGTTTCTGAGGCTTGATTGAAAAGCAGCAGGCACATGTGGACATTATTTGAATGTTATTTTATAAAAACAACACAACCTTGAAAATATTTAAAAAAAAAACAAAATAAAACCCAGAATAGCAGCTTATCTGTTTCAGTCAAGAAAACTCTTTTCTGAAATGCAGAGCTGGCTTTAGAAGTAACTAGATGGTAGGCAGCACAGGTCATCACGGGGGTCAGCCACTCTGCAGGTTGATGGACTTGTTCCATCTCCAGGTAGACCGAGCTCCATCAGATGGGGCCGGGCGTTCCCTGTCTCTTCTCCTTGTCCTTGGCTCGCTGAGTGATAGCTCTTCTTTTCCCTGTGGATGTGAATCTCACTTACGGTCACCACATGGTTTTCCACAGGAGGAGAAAGGGGCTATCTATCCCACCTCCGAGATCACAGGTTATGGCAGCTTGCTCTGCTGCTGTCCACAAAATGGGAATTACCCCTCCATTGGTTTGTATCCTGCCTGAATTGACCAACGAATCCAACAGGGGTCCTGGGGCGGGGTCCTGGAACTCCTCTGACGGGACCCTCTCAGGGACTCCCTAGGCCCATGTTTTTAGGACTCCTGGATGGGGCTTCCTGAGATACAGAAGGAATGACTTTCCAGAGAGGTAGAAAGATGAAGAAACAGACCTCAGAGTAGCATCTTTCAAACCCTCTCGAAAGTAGCCCGTTACGGTTCATTCTAGATTTAGCTTGCTGTGGGATGAAGGGCACGACCACTGCCACCTTGGCAGGGTTTCTCTCACTCCCAGGTGGGTGAGATGGGGAAGCAGCTGCAGCCTTTGGTTTTAAACAAGACTTTTGCTATTGATGTAAATGCTGAGCCTTCTAATGAAAAGGAAATAGGTGATTTGCTGACAGTGGAGCTGTGGAAGGACCCCTTCACATCTCAGCTGAAGGGATGGGAAATAAACTTTGACAGTCTTCCTTGAAGAGGCTTAAATGAGTGACTTATTTTTCTTTTCCAGAGTTAGAGTCAGGCACACAGTCAAGGCTGTGAACTGTGCTCCCAGTAACTCTATTGAAATAGAATTTCTTCTCATCTCTGCCTGAATTGCTCTTGACAGTGTTTTAGCATCTTCCTCGCCCACTGTCTCCCATTGGAGAGTCCTGTCTCTGAGTAGAACTGTACCTAAGCCATTCAGGTAAAAGCTGCCCAGAATTAAGTAGAAAATAGCCTGCTAGCAATAGCCAGGTTAATGGTTGCTATCTTGCCTCTGCAGGAAGCCTGGCAGCTTTTTAAAAATGCAAAGTCAGCTAAGTTGGTGCAGTGCTGAGAACTGATTAAGAAAGCCTCGCTATTTAATTCTATCTCTTTAAATGAAATGATTTTCAAAATCCAGACAGTTTACATGCCAAAGGAGAGGGAAGAAAGCCAAAGCTGAAGGGGAAAAAAAATCACTTTCCAAAAACGGGCTATTTTCACAAGGAAAGGGAAAATCAGTTTTGAACTGCTGCGGTGGGGACAAAGATGGTGCTGCTGCAGATCGGGCTTCAGGGCCTGTCTGCAAAGTGTGCAGAGGACCCTGTCTCTTGGAAGGAACCTGCTGCCCCGGACAGCCTGCAGGTTCCACTCAGCCTGACTGAACTCTGTCAGTCCTACAACAGGGCTTCCTCCTGACTCTAGGCCTCTGACCTCCTTTTCTTAGAGCGCTTACTTTAGGAAGCCTTCATTTGTAAATTCTTTCTTTGCCCCTTTGAGGTGTAAATCTTCTCCCAGCCTCTTGCCAGTTTTATAACCCAGGAATGTCTTCCTCAAGGACCTGGGGGCCACCTCTTTGAAATGTAATTATCAGGAAAGCTAGTGCCCCCACCCCTCTACCCCCCATCTCCCAGTCTCTGTAGGCAACTTCTGCGAGCGCCACTTAGCAAACACGGAGGGCCTCATCACATTGACCAACCTCCCTCCTAACTTCCGCCAGTACTTTCCCAATAGCTCACCCCAACTAACAACTCTCCAGCCTTGCTTTTTGTTCAGTCTCTCTCTCTTATTACAAGAGCCTTGCATCAAGTCTTCTTTGCTTGTTTAACTCTGTCCAGGGCAATTTTTCTTTGACGCTGCTCAATCCAAACCTCTTTCTGCGACTCTGGAATCTCAGCACCCCTGTGGAGCAACTTCTTCTTCCGGGATGGAACCGCCGTGGGAGATGTCCTCCAGCTTTACTGACCGGCTGCAAGAACCCCCTTTGGGTTCCTCCCTCTTCCATCTGTAATCCAATCCTCCCTCTTCCAAATGCTCACTTCAGTACTCCCTTGGGAGAGAGGACACAGGGAAAAGGAAGGGAGGGGCCATCCACCCCCATCTCTTGGCTGCTGCTTGGGTGTGATCTCTTTTTCCAGAAGGTTCTCTCTGTTTTGTAATTTTCTTTTAAAAGTATATTTTTATTTCTTGGCGGGGGGGGGGGGGGGGGGAACAAATTAGAAATGCTATGTGCCGTTGTGAGAAAGAACATCTCTTGAGCAGCTGCATTGGGGTTCCCTGAGTGAGAGTCTCTGTGGCTTTCCCTTGAGAAAGTCTGGCTCACTGGGTGGAGAGGATCCTGCTGAGTGTGGTACTTTGGAGCCTGGACTCTGGAGTCCGCCTGGCTGGGCCGATTCTCACCTCCACTGCTTGATGTGTGGCCTTGGGTGAGTCACCCAAATCTCTCCCTGTGCCTCAGTTTCCTCCCATGTAAAATCAGGGCTATATCATAGGTGTGGGGGATCAGACTTGGCCACCCCAAAATGTGTCTCTTTGGCATTAGGATTATTTTGGGCTGGTTACTTTTATGAAACTGCAGACAGGGGAAAAGCTCTGAAAAGTGGAATTTACCCTTTCTAAGAGGTATTTACATTTGTAAGGGAAATCTCCATTTGTAAAGGTGTCTCCCTCTCTGTGCCTGGAAGAAGCGAGGATCGCCTTATCTGTAGAAACTCTTATCAATGCTGAAGGCAAGGACTTAAATCTGCATAATAACCTTACTCTTGTTTACTGTGCTTTTCTGGTGATCTCCCATAACTGACTCTTGCCATCCCCAACATCCTCCTTTGTCTTTAGCTGGAGATGATATGTAAGTTGGCAGCCCTGCCATTTTGATGAGTTACTCAGCCTTCCTTGGTTTCTCCCATGTATACATGTTTAAAGCTTTGTTTGATTTTCTCCTGTTATTCTGTCTCATGTCAGTTTAATTCATAGGCCAGCCAGGGGAACCTAGAGTGGGTAGAGGAAATGTTCTTCCTCCCCTACATAGGGTTGTCATGAGGATTACATGCTTACGTGTAAAATGCTTACGGTGGTGCCTAGCACAGAGTAGGTTTCCAGTAAATGCCTAGCCATTGTCATCACGAGAGTATGCACATTTTTTCCCTGGAACAAGGCACACACAGTTATTAACAAAGTAACGTTTGTGGAGAAACAGAGTAGGGCGGGAGGTGTTTCCTTTTGATTTTGTACTTCCTTGTACTGTTTCAACTTTTTAACCCTATACTTCTTTTATTTAAAGATTTTAACTAACTCAACATTTTTTTCTCTCTGGCAGTTAAGTGAAATAGCCCATTGATAGTATGGGAGGAAATACTTGTCTAGAAACAATGCTTTAATAGATCTGTGCCATTTCAGAGTAAAATTTAGTCTTAAAGAGCCACTTTAAAAAATGGAAAATAACCACATGAAGCAAATGCTGCCTATTGCAGAATCCCTTCTCCTAAGTCCTTTTGATTTGATTGACTTAAATTTACATGGGAATCCAACCACCTCACTGCTGGGAAAACACTCAGAGGGTTTGAGATAGATGCTGCTGGGCAGGGTGGCGCCATGACGATTTTTGGGTGGAAAAAAAAATGTGTTGTTTTCAACCTGATAGCAGAACTCCTGTCGAGTGAGATTGGCCTTCATTTAGGAAAATTCACTGTTAGCTTTTTTAGGTATGACAGGCTGTTCCTGCTCCCTCTGCCTTCCTGCCCCTACTGGCTGAGTCAGAGACCAAGAGAGAAGAGAATTTGTCTTTTAAGAAGCTGGGAGCAATTTTAGATTCCTGTGGGCAGCTGAGAAATGAGGGGATAAGGAGCTCAGAGAGAGAGAAGGGCAAGAAAGTTGAGCAGTGAGAGGTTCTGGTGGGAATGGTCAAGGGGATGTTTAGAACAAGGGTGTCTCGTGGTTGATTTTGAGTTATCCGCTGTGCAGTAGTATTACCGCCCAGTCACCGTTCCACACAGCTGCTCTTCTGTAAGGGTTTGGGGAAGTGAAGGAAACAGACTAGGGGAGGATGAAAAGAAAAGAATGGGCTTGAGGACTGACTTGATTAAGATAGTTATTTAGAGGACAGAAGAAGTCAAAGCTAGAGGTATCAAGGAAAAAATGCAACATCTCTGAGAGGTACTGGGGGTGTTGAGTTTCACAGGGCATGGGGACTAGGAGGCTGTAGCCATTTCCTCTATTGATGTGGCAGGGATCTCTCACTGTCCCTCAATATCTGTTCTGGCTTTTACTGGTAGAACTCCCCTAGTTTCACCAAGCATGTGATTACCCTGCTGGAGATTACATTCACTTTGCAGCCAGATATGTCCTTTTGACCATGCATCTTGCCCATGTAGGGCAAACAGATTGTGCAATGTGTATAATTTCCATTTTGTTTCCTTGACAGGGAATGACTTGTCTTTCATTTCCTCTTTTCCTCCTTTCCATGGTCTAGAACATGGAATTGGCAGTAAGTCCACTTTGACCACATAGATAAGGACAGCACCTAGAAGCCTTGTTAAAGCAGAGATTGCAGGACCTCTGATTCAGTAAGTTTGGGGTGGGTCATGAGAATTTGCATTTCTAACAAGTTCTTGGGTGATGTAATATTGTTGGTCTGGGGACCACAGGAGATGACAGGACAATAAAGTAGAAAGAGCCTGGGTCCCTGGATGCTCTTATGGAACAGAGCCTGCTAAACCCCTTTATCATCTCTGGACTGTTACTGTAAGAGTGGAATAAAATTCTATCTTGTTGGAGCCATAGTGTTTTTATATCTCCTTTTTTTAAGCAGTTGAACCTCTATCTTACTTACTACAAATACTACAGGTAAGGGTTACCCAGTAAGACTGGAGGACTTGGGGGCCGGCCCCAAGGCCGAGTGGTTAAGTTTGCATGCTCCGCTTTGGCGGCCCAAGGGTTTCACTGGATTGGATCCTGGGTGAGGACCTAGCCCTGCTCATCAAGCCATGCTGGGGCAGCATCCCACGTAGCAGAACTAGAAGAACTTACAACTAGAATATACAAATATGTACTGGGGGGCTTTTGAGAGAAGAAGGGGTGGAAGAGGAGGAGGAGGAGGAGGAGGAAGAGGAAGAAGAAGAAGAAAGAAGAAAGAAGAAGAAAAGATTGGCACCAGATGTTAGCTCAGGGCCAATCTTAAAAAAAAAAGAAAAAGAAAAAAATAGACTGGAGAACTTGGAGACTCCTGGGCAGCTGGCTCTTAGGTTCAAAATGGGTGAGTTTTATTTGCAAAAATAATAAAACAAAGGCAATTACTTGTTTACTAACATAATGACTTCTTTTATGAGACTATCACAGATAGGCAATGGACTGAAAACATTCTTTCCACATCTGCATCAGTACTTGTGTTCTTGCCTTGGGAAAAATCTTAAGACGTGCATGCCCTGTGTTCTCAGTTAAGTGGGGTATGGGAGTTCAGTGCTCTTGTTCACAGAGGAGTACTTGGGGCATTGTCTTAGAAATCATTGAAAATTCAAACATTTTCTGGATGTTTACTATCTACCAGGTACTATGTAATCTCTAGGCATTATATCATTTATTCTTACAATGACCCTGTGAGGAGGCATTACTGCTATCTCCATTTTGCAGATGAAGAAATGGACATTTGGAGGGTCAAGAGTCCAGTCCAGGTCCGCCAGATACCAAAGCCCATGACCTTAACCTTGGCAGCATTCTCTCCCTCCTTGGTAAATGACATAGTCTCAGATTGTTTTTTTTTCAGGCTCAGTGCCTCAAGTCAAAGACTTGTTAGCAATAGGGTTCTGTGAATGTGTATGTGTTCTCAAATGCAAATATTATGTTTTTCTTTGAGCAGTTGGGCCTGCCTTGCACAATCCAGACTTCTGTGCTCAGTAGTAACCTGCTGTGGGGGCTGTTGGTTGGAAATGAGAAAAGAGTATAGAGTTTAAAAGGTGACAAATGACATTGGGTTGTCTGAATTTAAGACTGTGAGAATACTACTATACAAGATGTCGGATTCCAAAACAGTGTTAGGTTTAGTCACCTGTCTATGGGGGCAACAGTGAGGAGGTCTGTCTGGCAGCAGTTTCAGGCAGGGACTATGGTAATTTTCCAAGTTATATGCCTCTAGAGCCATGTCAAATCCCAACAAACCCAGGCCTGCATGAGTGGGAAGCATTAACTGCCATCAGAACAAATTCATACATCTCTACAGAGGCCCTTCTTGGTTCTGGGCCTCTGGCTGCTTCTGAGAATCAATTTTCTCCCCAGCCTCCTGACATTCCTTCAAAGTTTACTTATTCTGTTTCCCCTTCTTTTCCTCCATCTATCTATATCTCATAGCCAAACAATTTTTGAATTAATTAATCAACAGTCATTTAATTAACCTCATTCTTAATTTGATGGGATTATTAGCACCAAGCAATGCCAAGGGCAGAGCGTATCTTGAATTCTAGACAGACTTCAGGGGTGATTGCATTTTTACATGAATTCAAAACTATGTGAACCATTGTTCCTCAATGTGCTGACTAATCATTTGTAGTGAACTGTAGGCCCATGGCACCTGGTCTTTGCCTGGATTTTATTTTACATATTTCAAGGCTTTAGTTTGGGGATCAGTAAACGTTTTCTATAAAGGGCCAGATAGTAAATATTTTTGGTTTATGGACCATATGGTCTCTGTTGCAACTACTCAGTTTTGCTGTTGTAGTGGGAAAGCAGCCACAGACAATATATAAACAAATGAGATGGCTGTGTTCCAATAAAACTTTATTTACAAGAACAAGTGGTGGAATGGGTTTGGCCCATGGGGTATAGTTTGCCTACTCTTGATTTAGATGAAGACAGCAGTTTATTCAGTCAACATTCAAAGCTGTCTTGACATTCTGGACCCTGCTCAAGACAACAAGATTAAACACAGTAGGGATAAATAGAAGATTATATATTTTTGCTTCAAAATATGACCTGTGAGTATATAGGATGGGGGTAAACTTCCTGGGAGAGAATTTGCATGAAAAAGACCTGAGGTCTTGTTTTGCCTTAAAGTGTTAGAGTCTGGAAGGCCTTGCCTACTAAAAGAGATGCCTCATCTTGGACTGCATTGCAGGTTGACTGGGTATAGATTAGTGATGTAATACGCCGTCCTGCTGGGTTCTTTGATGATCAGATCACACATGGAGTGTGGTGTGCAATGTGAACACCTCATTTTGAGAGTCCATTGACAAACTGCATCTGAAGGAGGGGGACCAAGATATTAGGGGCCAGGACACCATTGTCTCTGAGGAATCATGAACTGAACTGAACTTTAACCAAGGAAGAGAGGACCAAATTGAGGGTTCTCACTATCTACATTTATCTGGATTTCTGTCTCGAAAGGGAGTAGGACTTGTGTGTGGCTTAAGGGCCGTGCACTTGCACACAGCAGCTGCACAATTAGTACTTGACTGAACAATGTGCAGAGAGGTTACCAGAAGGGAGAGTCAGACGTGGCATAAGGATAAACTTTCTAACAGTGAGAGTTGTCCATCAATGGAATGGCTGCTTTGGTTATTTCCCCAGCACTCGGAGAGTGCTGAGCACCAAAGAGTTACTGAGATGCAAAAATTTCCATCTGCAGTAAGGAAACCGAATTTTTAAATATTCTAACAAAATGGCCTTTAAACAAAGATAAAAAGAGTGAGACCAGATGGGTTATTTTTATTGTTTGTAAAATCCAATAAAATATTCTCTGTAACATACAATGTCTTTGGCTGAGCAGGCATTCAAGTATTGAGGGGGATAATAAACACTATTTTCAACAAATTGCTTGTATCATTCAATAGAGAGGAGGGAGAGAGAATAATGTGTTTATAAGTTTGTCAGGTAGTGAATGGCACCTGGCTACTGTTAGCGAGACCTTTGAAGGATGGAGGGTGATTCAGAAACATGTAAGTTTATGAGGAGCTCTACAAGAATGGTGAAGTCCTCTTTGTTCCAGAACAAACTGTCTCTCTATTCTCCAGCCTCTCTTGTCCTCTGGATTCAGTCAAGGAGCATTTGCTATGTCCCAGGTGTAGATCTCGGCATTTTATGTGTATTGATGTGTTTATTCTGCTGCAGCAGTGCTTCTCAACCAAGGACGATTTTGCCCCCCAGGGGACGTTTGGTAAAATCTGGAGACATTTTGGTTGTCGTAACTGAAGGAGGAGGTGGTACCACTGAAATCTGGTGGTTAGAGGCCAGGGATGCTGCTAAACATCCCACAATGTGCAGAACAGCCCTCCACAACATAGAATTATCCAGGCCCAAATGTTGATGATGTTGAGGTTGAGATACCCTGTTTTATAGGATGGATACTAGGTGCTATTATCATACCCATTTTGCAGATAGAGAAACTGAGAAGTTAAGTAATTGGTCCAAGGTCCTCCAGAGCTGAAAACTGGATAACTACTTAACTGTCTTGCCTCTTTGTTCATTTAATGATCTTATAATGCATGCAGCCTAGGAAGTACTATATGTGCTTGTTATATTTATCTCTTGGAACCAGCCTGAAAATGAAATTCTATTTTATTTTTGATTTTATATTTAATAAATACAGAAATTCTCAGGGAGCAACCCAGTTCTCTCTTGATGAGTTTGTTAGTGGAGTCAGACCAAAGGTGCAGGGAGTTGCTGAAGGCCTGGGAAAAAGAGGGCATGATCCACTATTCCTCATTGTCTGTGGTGCTCCTAGTGGCTGTTGGCAGAGAAGTTACCTGCTACCTGTGTAGGTGGGTGTAGGTGCATAGCGCTTCCTCACTAGCGCTAGTCTATTGTCAGAAAAGGAGATCACTTGACTTTGTGACTTAAGAAGCAGATCAAAATTCCCTGTTTTTCCTCCTCACTTTAGTCCCCAATTCTGACACTTATCCCTAGCTATGGATCTGGATTTCTTCTAGAAGTAGCTTGTTGCTCATCACAATAAAGCATCTTAAGGCACAGATGCGTTTTTTGGGAGGGATAACCTACATTAGGTTTCTCCATTTGTCCTGGGGCCTCTCAGCATTCTTAGGGAAGGAGAGAGGACAAGGGATTTCAGTGGAGAGAAAAGAAAGAAGAAAAGATGAACATCATTTATTACAAAGAAAGGGCTCCCATGGCTGGGTCCTGGGAAGGAATGAAATTGAAACAACATTTGCTCAGTTAATTAGTAGGAAACTGGCCCTGTCTTCTTTGTCCATCTTTAGCTCTACTGCTGCTCTGGCTCTTTCTTCCAGAGACCATCCTAGAGAGTATATATATGTCCCTGTGGCTAGTGTGTGTGGTTAGCCTTTGAGACTCCAGTACTTAGCGCAGAGTCTGGCATGTCTTTATAGATGCATCAATTCAACTGCCATTTTAGGAATGCCTAACATCTGTCTGGCACAATGCTAGGTACAGGTTCTTGACCTCAAGAGGCTAAAAATCACTCATAGGAACCAGATAAGTAAAGTGAAGTTTACACACAGTATGGAGTGTCCTCTGACTGAAATATGTACAGGGTGGTCTGGGGGCATCAGTGCATCTAAGTCAGATGGGGGCAGGGGGTCAGGAAAGGTCTCCTGGAGTAGAAATTTCTTGAGTTGATTTTTGAAGGCTCAGATGCAGTTAGCTAGTAAAAGAAGTAGGGGAAGGTATCTCAGCCCGATGGAGTTGCATGGGCCAGGATACAGAGGGGTAAGCCTTGGCAAGGAGAGAGAGTCCTAAGGGTTCAGCAAAGTGAGCGTGAGGGAGGGGTGGCACTGAGGCCAGGGGTGTGCGCAGTAGCCACACTGACAAGAGTCTTCGTTCCATGCTGAGGGCTTTGAATGCTGACCTGCAGGCCTCCCCCCAGGGCTCAGATTGTGCTTTCAAAAGTGGCTTCTGGCGGCTGCGTGCAGAGCAGATTGGAGAGGGGCCAGGCTGGCAGGAGGAAGTGGTGTTGGGGGCTTTTGTTATAAGGCAGGTGAGAAGCACAGAGGTCTGAGCTCACAGCTCACAGTAGCAATGGCCAGAAGAGAGTGATTTGAGAAGTACTTGGAAGTGGAATCTACACAGCTTGGTGACTGCTTTGATGTGAATAATGACAGGAGTGCAATTACTGCCTCCTCTTGAAGTTAGGTGTGGCTATGTGATTTGCTTTGGCCAATGACATGTCAGTGGAAGTGCTTTCATGATGTCTTATCAGAGATTACACCGTTTGAAATGAGATTGAAGCTACAAAGTTCTTTTTAACGAAGTATTTTAGCAGAATACAACGTTAAAAAAAAAAAAAAAAAAGACCAGCAACAGAGATCTTATGTTTAAATGCTCTGAAACCAGAGGAAGACAAGAAAGAAAATGATCCATCTTCCCAGGATCCTTTCACAGAGTGAACCCTTGTCATTTTGTTTTTCTACAGACTTTTCAGCATTTGACTTATATTTTTCTGCTATTTAAGTGGAGATACTGTGCAGCACAAACACACACACACACACACACACACATCTCCTCTCAGGCCAGGATATAGTGTTCTAAAGGTGTTTAAAGAGAACAGAACAGTTTCACCTCCATTTGGATTGTAGCCCAGTGATGAAGGGAGGTGAATTAAATGGTCAAAGTTCTTGATTTCTGGTGTCCCTTCTCTCCCAGTGGTTCAGGTGTGGCCGTGCAGTCAGCTCTACGATATTCATGGGCTATTGAATGAGGACAATCTTCATGTGCCTCTTTCCTTCCTTTGCTCTTTCTTGATCTGCTGGCTTACTTTTTTGACCACTTTATTGTTAACTGCACTGTTGTGGCAGGGAATAAAGTCCAGCTAAATCAGTCTGGTTTGCTGGTACCTGCTCCACAGAACTGAGGGACAGGACTGAAAAATGACCCAGGAGAATAGTCTACTGAGTGCACTTTTAAAAATTCAGATTATTCTCTTCCTCAGCTTCCAGGAAAAGGTAATTTGGTGAGTGTTGACCTCAGGGTTGAAGACTCCTTCCCAAGTACTTATTCCATAAGTTACGGAACATGTCATCTTGAACCTACATCTCTGCTACCACTTGAGAAGTTCTGCAGAGCCTTTGATGGTCCATAAAATGAGATGAGTCTTAATGGTGCAAGGTGGGGCTATCTGGGGTATCTGGCCTGGTAGGAGATGCCCTTTGTGAAATTTCTTTTTTGCCTTCCTCTCCTACTACCCACCAAGATTTAAACTCACCATCAGACAGAGAGATGAGCTCTGGAAGTCTCAATTTATTACTAGGACTCAAAGGTACGAAAATAACCACAAAGAAATGAGATTCTGTCTTCAGATTGCTGAAGAAGGAAGTAAATTGATCTGTGACTTAGAAGTATCTTCTTCAGTTAATCATTGCTGACTCCTCACTGCCTGCAATCCCTATAAATCACTATGGAACTGGGAAGAAAAATGACATATGCGACATAGAGGAAGTGGAAATGGGCTGCATATTTCTACACAGGGTTGCTGAAACAGGAGCCCTGAGTTTTTAAGATGTAGCACCTGCATGCAGAAGGCAGTAAGTGACAAATGTGTCTGAATTGTTTCTTAGCAAAGCTGGGCTTGCTTGGCTGATGGCCTTCTGAGGGTCTCTGCCCTTTCCCATCTGCTTCACAAGTTCATTGCCAATAGAGGAAATGTGTTTAGCTTAGAACCATGTTCTGGTCTTGCTTGATGCTTTGATAAATCTCATGCACCTTGGGATGAGCTGAAGGTGACGAGAGAAGGTATCTCTTCTGCACTCTGTCCTGCATCAGAGTTCCCTAGTAGGCTGGTTCTACCATGACAAGACTAAGACGGGGTTGCTCTTTCCCAACAAGGTGGGAAACAGGGAAGGCAGCTCTGATTTTCAACTGATCAGGGTCCCCTGGCATACTGTGTCTACTTCCACAGTCATGTCCCTGGAAAACTAAACAAGGCACTTAAGCTCATTTATGGGAACCCTCATAATAATTTGTAGAAACATTCTCTTTCCTGGTGGCTCTGTTTGAAAGCATGCTGTCTTCCTTCTTTTGGACAAGGCATTATTCAGTGTCCTTAAATATAACCTTTATTCTTGCAGGCCCTGATAAGCTGAGGCAATAATTGCAGAGTTTACATGTTTGTGACTTGTGATTCCTACCACCCGTCTCTCCTTTTGTAATCAGACCCATGGGGTACATCTCTCTGTCCTCTGTGGCAGCCATCATGAACCTGATCTTTCCTCCACTCAGTGGTTCCCAGGACTCACTGTAGTTCTTCAGTGGGTTGATCTCACTCCTGTGGCCATTGCTTTGGCTCTGTTACTGCAGTGTTATACACGTCATTTAGGGAGGTGTGAGGTTTATGATGAATCACTAGCAATAAAGTCTCAGTGACAGAATGATAAAGATGGTGCCATTGGAAATGAAAAAGAATTGACAGACTTGGTGAGTGGATAGCTTTCAATCTTTTGGGGAATTGGAGTTCTATGCTGATAAACTAAGGAAGAACCTAACTGTATAAATGGGACAAGAAGAGAAAATAACTCAAGGAAGGTAGGAGGGTAGGAAGAAGAAATACAGGCTAAGAAGATTGGGGTCTAGTGGGGAAGGTGATGAATTCTGTTCTAAAATGGTTCTACAATTGGTGAGCCGGCAATGAAGGCAAGCAGTTTTGGGGGTCATGTTTGGTAGTTGGGAATCTCAGAAGGAACTGAGCTTCGTAAGTGAGGTCTGCTCTAGTGAGGTAGGTTTAAGAGTGTTTCGTGTTGATGCGATAATACTTAGACCCAAGGGAGTAGGTTCGGTGGCACAGAGAGAGGTGTGCATGGAAAAGAGAAGAGACCTGTAGAGGACACATGAAATGTTTACATTTGAGGGCTAGGAGGAGAAGGTGCACGGGCAATGGAGACTGAGAAGGATCAGTAGGAGGAGAGGGCACAGAAGAAAAAAACGGTTTAACGAGAGGACGGCTACATTAAATGCTGCAGAGGGGTCAAATAGGAGGAGGGCTGAGATGAGGCCATAGGATTTCCAATTAGAAAGATATCAGAGATGTTTGTGAAAGCATTTTCAGTGAATATTTCATATGGAAACCTGATTCTAAGGGAGTTGAGAGGTGAATGAGTGATGGGGAATCATGGGTGGTGAATGTGATTGGTGTATCATGTTGAGGATGGAAAGAGAGTTGCTTGATGCGGGGGCAGGACTGAGGACACATGGAAAAGGCATCAAGGGAGGTGGTGAACGTTTGAGAGAGGGAGAGGGGCTGATTAATGTGACAAAATCTAGGAGGAGGCATGAAAGATGGGAACCAAAGCCCGGGGTTCTCCCTTAGCATTGGAGATGGGTTGAGATCCTTCCTCTTCGCAGACTGGAGAGAGACCAGAGGAACAGATGAAGCCATGAAGTTAACTTAGAGGTGAAGGCAGGGGGAGGTTAAAGGAGAGAACATTTAAGTTTTCTAGTCAAGTAGGAGGCTCAGAAAGAAGGGGCTAGGATATTTGAAGATTAGAGAAGAGTAGAATAGATTGAAATTGCTGCTTATGGAGCAGGATAGACAGTTAATAAGGATGAATAAAAGGACTAGTTGAGCAGCTGGGGTGCAATAGCATAGACTTATAATGGCAGCTGGTTAGCGGCTTTTATCATTTTCAACAACTTGGGAACAGGAGTGGATAAAACGGATGATTGAATTTACCGGGGGCTGGCATTGGCAAGATTACAGAGATTATAGGTTGGGAGTAGATGTGGGAGGAGGCTTCAAGGTGTTTCTTTCAGTCCCTATTTAACCACAGAGCTCCCCTTGATGGGTCACTGAGCAAGACCTCAAAGTCTTGAATGCCACAGCACAGACGAGCTTACCGGCTTTCCTTCACTCTGAGCTTCTCAGAGGGAGTTTTCCTATATAGTGCCTTTCAAAGGTGAGTTTTCACCGGAAGAAGTGCGGTTCAATGAGGAACACTGCTAAGAGGGTTAGGATAGTCTTGGAAATCAGGGGCAGTGGGAACCCTGGGAGTACAGAAGTCTCCCAGAGGGAGGGAGCAGCTCCTTGGCCTCTAATCTATGCCAAGAATTGTATCTGTTCATCCTTTTTCTAAGGCTGTGAAATAAGCACAGAATGCTCAGACATGTGCCCAGGGTTGCTAGGATTGCAAGTTCAGGTTTGTATGGCACCAAAGTTCACAGACCAGCCACTGCCCCATACCACCACCTTCCTTTCAGCTACAGAAGGTTCTGGGAAGGGAAGTGGCTGGTTAGCCTCATCACTGAGCTCTGGCAGGCACTGAATGTAGAATTAAGTCCACCACTGAAGAGGTTTGGACCACCAGCACCAGCCTTTTTTTAAAAAAAAATAGTTTTCCAAGGAAATATCTTATGCAAGCTTATTTTATTTTATTTTTCTTTGATATGCTTTTTGGTGAGGAAGATTGGCCCTGAGCTAACATCTTCCTCTTTTTTTTTTTCCTCCCCAAAGCCCTAGTACATAGTTTTATATCCTAGTTGTAAGTCATTCTAGTTCTTCTATATGGGATGCCCCCACAGCGTGGCTTGATGAGCAGTGCCTAGGTCCGTGCTCAGGATCCGAACCAGCGGACCCTGGGCTGCTGAAGGGGAATGCGTGAACTTAACCACTTGGCCACAGGGTCGGCCCCCAGCACCAGACTTTACTCTGCTCTTCAGGGGGCAGCTTCCCAAGCACTTGGATAGGCTTAGAGAGGGGTGTAGCTGCCCTTCTGTAAACTGTGAACGATAACCAGGGAGGTGATTGTTTTTGGTGTGGTGTAAATTCCTCATGACTCATTTCTTAGGAGAATGCCTCCTGAGATGGCTTTCATTTCTCTTCACATAAGCTTGGAAATTGTGTTTAAACTGAAGTTTGAAAACATTCTGAAGTATCTTTGCCTACTTAATTCTCCCTTCTACTTCCCTCTTGTTGGAAGCAGAATGGGTTAGAATTTGAGCTAGAGAAGTAGATGTCATTCGCTCACCTTCCTGGAGAAATGTCTGGCAGGAGGCAATATGCATGGTGTCCCTGGCAGTGGACAAAGGCCCTCAGAGAGGGAAATATGGTGGCAGCTGACAATGCATGAACTAAAGTTCCAAAAAAAGGATGCATCATGAGGGACCATGTGAGCTGAGAAGAGCTGCAAGCATAAGTAATGTGGGGAGCAGGAGCCCCGAGTCAGAAGCAGGCCCAAAGCCTGCAGCTATGGGCTTGTGCGCCTTAAAAAAATAAAAACAGGGGCCAATCGAGCAGCGGTTAAGTGTGCACATTCTGCTTCAGCGGCCCGGGGTTTGCCAGTTCAGATTCCGAGTGCGGCCATGGCACCGTTTGGCAAGCCATGCTGTGGTAGGCATCCCACATATAAAGTAGAGGAAGATGGGTATGGATGTTAGCTCAGGGCCAGTCTTCCTCAGCAAAAAGAGGAGGATTGGTGGCAGATGTTAGCTTAGGGGTAATCTATCTCAAAAGAAAGAAATAAATAAAAACAGCCTCCCTGGGGCTACTCTATGCCCAGGCCAGGCAACCTTTTAGAAGACGAACAGCCTGCCTCCTTTCATTTCTGAACTTTATTTTGATCAGAGCAGGGAATAGAGGCAAACATTCTGAAGGGAAGACTTTCAGGAGCTACTTTTGGTTAGTTTTTAAAATCACTGTTATGATAGGCAGCCTCTAAAATGGCCCCCAGTGATCTCTATCTGCTGGTATTCATATCAATGTGCATGAGTCAGGGCTAGAGCTAGTGACGTACTTGTAACAAATAGAATGTGGCAAAACTAATGGATATCACTTCCAGGATTAGATTATAAAAAAGACTGTGACTTTCGTCTTGCTTGCCCCATTTTGCTCTCTCACTTGCTTCCTCTGATGGAGTCATCTGCCATGCTGTGAGCTGTCCTACGCAGACCCATGTGGCAAGGAACCGAGGGAGGCCTCCAGTCAACAGCCAGTGAGGAACTGAGACCCTCTGTCCAATAAGTGGCAAGGAACTGAACGCTGCCAACAAACATGTGAGCTGGGAAGTAAATCTTTTCCAGTTGAGTCTTGAGATGACTGTGGCCCTGGTTGATCTTGATCACAGCCTTATGACTCTGAGCCACAGGATCTGTCTCAGCAGTACCCAGATTCCTGACCTGCAGAAACTGTAAGATAAAAAATGTATGTCTAAGAGGTTAAGTTTTGGAGTAATTTATTGCACAGCAATAGATAACGAATGCAACTGTATGAATTCCCACATGACCACTTCATATACCTTTGGAGTAAAATAGACTCTTCCTGGAAATATGCAAGAGGATTCTTTATAATCACTCTGGACCATATGTCATTGCGGTTCCCGAATCTGTAACACCCCACTGCCTCCTTGCCGTGAACATTGATGACCTCTCAAAAGAAACCAGAGAGGCCAATGTGGCAATGTTTTCTGGTGGTGCCTATTATGCTACTTGGGCCTCTAGATGTAAAAGTCTGTGAAAATTCTTTGGTTTTTGGTTCAGTAACACTTGGAACCAACTGAGGAAATGGGCAGGTTAGTTAGTGGTGTTAAAGTCAAGTTTTAGGCCAGGGTAAAGTAGAGCCAAGCCCGGATTGACTGGGCACACTCCTCCCCATAGGAATCTGCTTCTTGAATGGGCACTGTTCCAGTTGGCGGGGCATCCCTGTCCACTCCTAGATGGTGTCCTGCTGTTCCTGACCTCACCACAGCAAACTGTCCTTGGTTTTCTGAATTGTTAATCACACTGCTTTTCATTAACTCTAGATCCCAAGTGTTTTTCTCGTGCTAGACTTTTAAACTACCTCCACTTTTTTTTTCTCGCTTTCTATGCTGATGCCTTTCTTAACATCCATTCCAACTCTGTCCTGGCTCCAGCCACCACTATCGTAGTGGCACAGGAGGTAAAAGACCAGATTTGGCCTTAAATTACAGTATCTGGAGAAGGATTATAGACGTTTTCTTCCTTGAGGCTGATATCCTATTATTTCATTGTACCATCCCTAGGCAATCATTAGGGAGCTCCTTACTTAGAAATATTTCAGTTAGTTCTTGACTATAAAAACCTATCTTTCAAAAAGGTGCTATGTAAGAAAATATCTTATGGTGGCATAGCTGCCCATTTTGACAAAATCATGTGTGCATTTCTCTCCTTCCACACTTGGAGTAGAAGCAATTGCATTACGTTTGAATTTTAAGTACTTACTGTTAAACTAAAAGATGATGAAGCACTCCTCCTCCCCCACCCCTGAATGACAATTATTTCAGACCCTCTCTCTCCTCAAGCCTCTGACACCTTCACTCCCAGCATTGCTTTAAGCTGGTGACTGTGCATCCTATTTTGTTGACAACAAAGCCATTGAAGAGGCTTCCACAGACTGCTCACCTGCCAGTGTCTGCCCTTCAAACTCGCATCAAACTCCTCCCCGTTTGCACCAGGTCCCATCCTCCTCTTGCTCTTTCAGGACATCACTACAGCAACTCTCCCCTTCTCTCTTACATCAATGGCTTTTTTGTTCTTTATTGGATCATTCTTATGAACATGCTATTATATCTCCCATCTTAAAATAGGGAATCTTCTCTTGAGTCCACTTTCTCCACCAGCTGCCACTTCATTTCTTTGCATCTGTTGGAACAAAAATCCTAGAAAGTGATATCTATGCTCAGTGTCTCCAACTTCTTTCCTCCTGATTTCTCTTACACCTACTTAGTCAGGCTTTTTCTCAAATCTCTCCATAAAACGGCTGTTGTCCTCCATGTTGACCTCCATGTTGTTATGTCCTATGGTTAATTATCAGTCCTCGTCTTCCTTGAACTGTTAGCAGCATTTGACGTACATGTTCATTCTCTGCTCTTTGATGCACTTTCTCTGCATGGCTTCCAGTGTACCACACTCTGCCAATCACTTCTCCTTGGCTTCCTTTCCTTGTTCCTTTTCTTCTCTCTGATCTCTTAATGTAGCAGTGTCCTAGGCTCATTCTTTGATCCTCTCCTTTTTTCTAACTATATTCACTTCCTTGGTGATATCATTCAGTCTCATGGCTATGAATACCATCTGTTTGCCAACAACTCTAAACTTGATATGTCCAGTTCAGACTTTTACCCTCCAGATTCTTCTATCTGTCTGTCTACTTGGCATCTCTACTTGGATGTCTAATTGACTTCTTGAACTGAATTTGTCCAAAACTGAATTCCTGTCCCTCCAATTTGTGCTAAAGCAGCAGCAGCTGCAGCCTTCTCCATCTGAGTTGATAGCAATCCATTATTCTATTATTTAAGCCAAAAAAACCTTGGAGTTATCCTCGACTCTTTTCTTTTTCTCACACCCCATGTCTAAAGAGTTGGGAAATCCTGCTGGCTTTATCTTTAAGATCTTTCCAGAATGTAACCATTTTCACCAGCTCCCCTGCTGTCACTCGGATCCACCGTCATCTCTTGGATGGATTCCTGCACTAGCCTCCTGAGTCTCCTTGCTTCTGCTCTTGCTTCTCTGCAATCTGTTCCCAATACAGCAGTTAGACTGACCCTTTTGAAGGATCATGTCGCCTCTTTCCTATAACATTCCGAAAGCTCCCATTTCACATCAGTGCTCCAAAAAGGCCTGCGTGATCTGACTCCTGTCACTTCTGTGATCTTGGCTATGGTACTTAAGTCCTCTAAGGCATAGTCTCCTCGTCTGAAAAGCAGAGATGAGTATAATTCTTACCTTACAGGATTGTTATAAGGATTAACTGAGATAATACATATAATAGTAAAAAGATGACAGTAGTTATTTTATTAATATTATTACTAATTATTAAATAGTATTAAGTTTAATGCTGTTAACTTGGAATTCAAGGCCATTTAGATTTTTTCCCAATCTTTCCTTATACTGTATTTCTCATGGTCCTTCCTTTTCTGTTTCTCAGTTTTCTTGCTTATAAATTTGTAAAATTGAGATAAGTCCTGCCCTTGCTCATAGGGACTATACATCAAAGTCCTCTTACTGTAGAAGGGGCTGCACAAATAGAAGATATTGTCATCTGTCCCCAAGGCCTAAAAGGCTCCTCTTTCTTGTCTCTGCAGTAATAACAACAAAGTGCTTTTCCTTCAAATGTTTCAACTGCGCACCTGAAAAAAAAAGTATTTGTTGCTATGGCAACATCAGAAAGGGAATTAGCACCCAAAGAAACTGTAAGTACTGCCCCTGAGCAGACTTCAGGAATGGATACTTGACTTGACAATTTAGAAAACAGCAAAGACCCTTGCTTCCATGCCTTGTGATACCATTTGTCCTTGTCAACTCTGTTTGATTAATTAATGTTCCAGCAGAAAAGAACTGCCATTCATTGTGTATTCTTCTTGGTGCTTCAAGTTGATGGTGCTTGTTTCTCTCGTTTAATTGAAATGCTTCCCACACAAAAGAAACAAAGTCCGCTTGTTAGATTCCTAGAGAATATCCATTCACCCTTAGGCCCAGAGCACAGCCATTTCAGTGCAAGTTGTGACAGAAGAGGAAAATGTGTCATTATTCAATCATCTTGTAGAAAATCTAGTGTAATGTTTGAGATCAGCAGATGGATGGACCTGGGAAGATGAAAGACTCTGTCCTAGATCTTTGTTGATGGGCCTTTGACCCTTCTGTTTGAGGTACCCTGCAAGGCTCCTGTGTGAGCTCTCTGCTCCATTTAATCCTCCCTCTGCGTCTTTGTCCTTCTGGGGTTGTCAGTATTGTTGGAGCTGGACAACCGAGGTCCGGGGAGGAAGAAGGAAGAGGTCCTGGAACAAAGTGAGGTGTAGCCAGCTCTACAGGGAGAACCCAGACTAATGTCTCCTTATTTTAAATTTGAGTAGACCAGGATATGTGAGCAACAAAAATAAAAATCTGGTGCAACAAACAGAGGTTGGAGCCATAATCAAAGACCTTAGAGTAAAGTTACTCCTTACTGTATTTAGCCATTGAACGATTGTTACCATGTGTATGGCATTTGGACAGAAATTTAACTTAGCACCTGTTTTAGGGGCCCAGGTCATCTGCAGAGCCTTGTGCTCAGTGGTGTGATATGATAGGAGAAGCATGACCTCTGCACTCCACTAGTTTCACCACACAAGCTGCATGTCCTTGAGCTAGATGTTGAGCTTCTTTGTGCTTCAGTTTCCTCTTCTGTAAAGTGAATGATATGATAATAATGATAATAATACTTTGTAGGGTTATTGTGAGGGTTAAATGAGATAATGTATGTGAAACTAATTGGAATGGAGTTAGATCCTTGACCCGATGTGCCTGCAGGACCATAAAGGGGTGAAATGAGTATAACAAGATGATGATAACTTTCCCTCCAGGTGTGGCAGGAAAGTAAAGAGACAAATAATATAAATATAGTGCAAATGACTAAATGTGCTATAAAGCAAAATGATTAGAAAAACAAGAGAATGAGATGAATTTTGACTAAGGAGAAATCTGGATGCTTAAATGACTAATTGGTATCACTTCTGGTCAGTGGGAGGAAAATTTAGGGGAAATTGGGTGAAACAGAAAATCACCATAGGCCCCACGAAAGGCCCCTGGATCGATAACTCAGGATGGGGGATGGGCAGTCATGGTGCTCACACTGTCCAGGTACTCTGGGAGATGAAGCCTGAATTTCCAACCCTCCTGTTTCTGTCCAAAGTAACGATTGAGGTCTGACCCTGTCTAGTCTTCCCTTGCCTCTCCAGCAACCTGTCTGAAGCCTGAGGCTTTGCCCAACCTTCAGCAGCCTGTGAGGAAGTCATCTCATGCAGCCAAGGAGAGGATGCTTCTTGGGGTGTCTGTTGCAATGCCAGCCCCAGAGTTCTGCCCAGCCTCTGGTCCAGCCACCAACCTCAGGAGACAGGCACACCGGTCAGCCAGGAGTTGGCATATGGAACTCAAAGAAGTAATTTTTTTAATTATTATTTTTCCCTCTTTTCCTTTGGTTCTACTTAGCATCATCATCTAATCCTTCAACAGGAAGTTCTTGAATATTCTCTATGTATGTGGGGTGAGAGCATCCTTATAATATGAATTACACATTGCCCTTGAGAAACTTATGCTGGACATTTATGTTGTTTAGTACCCTTTCCTGACTGTTAATAGAAAAAGAACTGCCCTAGGAAAGTTAACAGTTGATCATTGGCATTATTTCTGGTTAGAGCCTGCAGTCTTTATAAATCTGTTCTAACTCCCTTATTTTACACACAAGGAACGGGTTCAGAGAGGAGGTCAAATGACCTCAAATTTGACACAACTAGGTTGTGTTGAAACTGGGTTTGGAACCTTTGTTTTCCAGCTGTGTCTTTTGAAATTCCTCTGTGTCTCTCTGGAGCTGAAAACCCCAGAATAAGTCATCATAAAAATATCCTAGCATAATATCTCTTTCTTTGGGGGGGGAGGTCAAAAGGTAGTAACACTAATTTTATTTTATTTTATTTTTGAAATATTTTTATTTATTTTTTATAAATAAAAATTGTAGACATAAATGTATATTTCAAGGTATATTTCAAATGTATATTTCAAGGTATACAACTTGAAGTTTTGATATATATCTACATAGTGAGATGATTACTACAATCAAACTAACATATCCATCATCTCCCATAGTTGTCGTGTCTGTGTGTGTGTGGTGAGAACACTTGAGATCTACTCTCTTAGCAAATTTCAAGTATATAATGTATTATTATTAACTACAGTCACCGTGCTGTACATTAGGTTTTCAGAACTTATTCGTCTTATAACTGAAAGTTTATACCTTTGACCAACATCTCTCCATTTCCTCCACGCCCCCAGCCCCTGGCAACCTCCACTCTACTCTCTGTTACTATAAGTTCAGCTTTTTTTTAGATTCCACATATAAGTGAGATAACGTGATATTTGTCTTTCTGTGTCTGGCTTATTTCACTTAGCATAGTGTCCTTCAGTTTCATCCATGTTGTCGCAAATGGCACAATTTCCTTCTTTTATTTTAAGGCTGAATAATATTCCATTGTGTGGAATTCATCTGTTGACAGACACTTAGGTTGTTTCCATATCTTGGCTCCTGTGAATAATGCTGCAGTGAACATGGAAGTACAGATATCCCTTTGAGATAGTGATTTTATTTCCTTTGGATAAATACCAGAAGTGAGATTGCTGGATCATATGGCAGTTCTGGAATCCTGGAATGCCCTCAGGGAGTTGGATCAGACTTTGAGTTAGGCTAGTGCTTAATAGTTTGTTTAAAAGAGATAATACAAATCTCATGTACCAGGGGGTCAGTCATATAAGCTCTGACACACATTCTTTATTAAGACCTGTTCAATGTAGATGCAGGTTTTTAGCTGATGGGAAATCAAGACTGTGCCTTTGGGAAATTTTAGGAGTTTGTAGAAAATATTATGGTTTCAAAAATATCCAGTGAGAAAAGTTTAATGTTGGAGAAAGGAAAATGTGCAATAGCTGAACTTTTTTCTTTAATCCAGATAGCTTCTTTGTCTGTATCTCTTTCTCATCTTGGTGTTCTTACACTTCTCAGGTGCCCATATCCTTGTGGAATCTCCTAGAACTCAGATTATAATCTTGAAATGCCAGTTTCTATTAAAGGAAACCCAAATTCTTGAAGAAAGGCATAACTTTAGTTCAGGGTCAGTGTCTCATGTTGGGTTCTATATAAGCAGATTCTGAGAAAGGGAATCTGGTACATGTGATTTATTAAGAGGATGCCCTTTAGGAAGATTTATAAGGGAGAAAGTGAATCAGGATGGGGAAGAGGAATTAATTGAAAAGTCTTAGATAAGGTCTAAGATTGCCCTGATCCATTTGTGTGTATGGGGGAAAGAGCTCTGGAGCATAAATCACAGGCAGTGTCAACCCCTTTGAGACAAGAGGGCGAGCTTTTCATACCCCTGAATCAGTTGCTGGCAATGGGTTGCCCTATGTGTGTGTAGGGGGGGCGGGGAGGGGACATAATTTCCTGTGCTAGGTGACTCCTATCAACCAAGGGCACTTCTCTGGAGAAGTACGGCAGGTGTTAGCCATTAGCAGCTGTCTTAGTCAACTTGGGCTGCTGTGACAAAGGATCACAGACCGAGTGGCTTATAAAAATCAGAAATTTATTTCTCACAGTTCTCGAGGCTGGATATCCAAGATCACGGTGCCAACAGGGTCAAGTTCTGTTGGGAACCTGCTTCTCGATTGCAGACTGCCAATTTCTCATTGTATCCTCACATGGCAGAGAGCAGAGAGAGAAAGCAAGCTCTCTCATTCCTTTCTTTTTAAAAAATTTCTTTTATTGAGGTTGTAATAGTTTATAATATTGTGAAATTTGAGTTGTACATTATTATTTGTTGGTCACTTATAAATGTGCCTCTTCACCCCTTGTGCCCACCCTGGAACCCCTTTGCCCTCTCGTAACCACTAAACTGTTCTCTTTGTCCATGTGTTTATCTTCCACATGTGACTGAAATTATACAGTGTTTTTCTTTCTCTGTTTGGCTTATTTTGCTTAACATAACACCCTCAAGGTCCATCCATGTTTTTGCAAATGGGACAATTTTGTCTTTTTTATGACTGAGTAGTATTCCATTCTATATATGTACACCGTAGCTTCTTTATGCAATCATCAGTTGATGGGCACGTGGGTTGCTTCCACTTGGCTGTTGTGAATAATGCTGCAATGAACATAGGGGTGCATAAGTCTCTTTAAATCGTTGATTTCAAGTTCTTTGGATAAATACCCAGTAGTGGATAGCTGGGTCATATTGTGTTTCTATTTTTAAGTTTTTCAGAAATCCCCACACTGTTTTCCATAGTGGCTTCACCAGTTTGCATTCCCACCAGCAGTGTATGAAGGTTCTCTTTTCTCCACATCCTCTCCAACATTTGTTATTTTTTGTCTTGGTGATGATAGCCATTCTAATGGGTGTAAGGTAATATCTTGGTGTGGTTTTGGTTTGCATTTTCCTGATGATTAGTGATGTTGAAGATCTTTTCTTGTGCCTGTTGGCTACCTGTATATCTTCTTTGGAAAAATATGTGTTCATTTTGATCAGGTTGTTTGTTTTTTGTTGTTGAGTTGTGTGAGTTCTTTATATATTTTGGAGGTTAACCCTTTGTTGGATACATGATTTGCAAATATTTTCTCCCAGTTGGTGGGTTGTCTTTTCATTTTGTTCATGGTTTCCTTTGCCTTGCAGAAGCTCTTTAGTTGGATGAAGTCCCACTTGTTTATTTTTTCTTTTATTTCCCTTGTCCGAGTAGACACAGTATTTGAGAAGATGCTTCTAAGACTGATGTGAAAGAGTGTATTGCCTATATTTTCTTTTAGGAGTTTTATGGTTTCAGTCTTTCCTTCAAGTCTTTGATCCATTTTGAGTTTATTTTTGTGTATGGCGAAAGATAATGATCTACTTTCATTCTTTTGCATGTGGCTGTCCAGTTTCCCCAACACTGTTTATTGAAGAGACTTTCCATTCTCTGTTGTGTGTTCTTAACTCCTTCGTCGAAGATTAACTGTCTGTAGACGTGTGGTTTTATTTCTGGGCTTTCAATTCTGTTCCATTGATTTGTGTGTCTGTTTTTGTGCCAGTGCCACTCCGTTTTGATTACTATAGCTTTGTAGTATATTTTGAAGTCAGAAATTGTGATGCCTCCATGTATTCTTTTTTCTCAGGATTGCTTTAGAAATTTGGGGTCTTTGGTTACCCCATATGAATTTTAGGATTCTTTGTTCTATTTCCATGAAGGATGTCACTAGGATTCTGATTGAGATTGCACTGAATTTGTAGATTGCTTTAGGTAGTGGACATTTTAACTATATTTATTCTTCCAGTCCATGTGCATGGACTGTGATTCCATTTCTTTGTGTCATCATTGATTTCTTTCATTAATGTCTTATAGTTTTCATTGTATAGATCTTTCACCTCCTTGGTTAAATTTATTCCTAGATATTTTATTCTTTTTTTGCTATTGTAAATGGGATTGTATTCCTGACTTCTCTTTCTGTTAGTTTGTTATTAGAGTATAGAAATGCAACTGATTTTTGTAAGTTGATTTTGTACCCTGCAACTTTGCTGTAGTTTTGATTATTATCTCTTAGTTTTCTGATGGATTACTTAGTTTTTTCTATATGTAAAATCATGTCGTCTGCAAACAGTGAGAGTTTCACTTCTTCATTGCCTATTTCAACTCCTTTTATTTCTTTTTCTTGCCTAATTGCTGGGGCCAAAACCTCCAGTACTATGTTTAATAAGAGTGGCAAGAATGGGCACCCTTGTCTTGTTCGTGTTCTCAGAGGAATGACTTTCAGTTTATCACTGTTGAGTTCTATGTTGGCTGTGGGTTTGCCATATATGGCCTTTATTATGTTGAGATACTTTCCTTCTATACCCATTTTATTGAGAGTTTTTATCATAAATGGAGGTTGGATCCTGTCAAATGCTTTCTCTGCGTCTATTGAGATGATCATGTTTTTTTAATTCCTCATTTTGTTAATGTGATGTATCACGTTAATTGATTTGCGGATGTTGAACCGTCCCTGTGTCCCTGGTACAAATCCCACTTGATCATAGTGTATGAAGTTTTTAATGTATCACTGTGTTCAGTTTGCCACTATTTTGTTGAAAATTTTTGCATCTATGTTCATCAGTGATATTGGCCTGTAATTTTCTTTCTTTGTGGTGTCCTTGTCAGGCTTTGGTATCAGGGTGATGTTGGCATTGTAGAATGTGTTAAGAAGTGTTCCATCTTCCTCAATTTTTTGGAATAGTTTGAAAAGGATAGGTATTAAATCTTCTTTGAATGTTTGGTAGAATTCTCCAGAGAAGCCATCTGGTCCTGGATTTTTATTTTTGGGAGGTTTTTGAATACTGTTTCAATCTCTTTACTTAGTCTATTCAGATTCTCTATTTCTTCTTGGTTCAGTTTTGGGAGGTTGTGTGAGTCTAAGAATTTATCCATTTCTTCTAGATTGTCCAATTTGTTGGCATATAGTTTTTTGTAGTATTCTCTTATAATCCTTTGTATTTCTGTGGTATCCATTGTAATTTCTCCTGTTTCATTTCTAACTGTATTTATTTGAGCCTTCTCTCTTTTTCCTTAGTTAGTCTGCTAAGGGTTTGTCAATTTTGTTTATCTTCTCAAAGAACAAGCTCTTTGTTTCATTGATCCTTTCTACTGTTTTTTGTTTGTTTGTTTGTTTCAACTTCATTTATTTCTGCTCTAATTTTTTATTATTTCCCTTCTTCTGCTGACTTTGGGCTTTGCATGTTCTTCTTTTTCTAATTCTGTTAGGTATAGTTTAAGATTACTTATTTGAGATTTTTCTGGTTTGTTAAGGTGGGCCTGTAATGTTACGAATCTCTCTTACGACTGCTTTTGCTGCATCCCATATGAGTTGGTATGGTGTACTTTCATTGTCATTTATATCCAGATATTTTTTGATTTCTCTTTTAATTTCTTCAATGACCCATTGGTTATTCAGTACATGTTCTTTAGTCTCCACTTGTTTGTCACTTTCCCAGCTTTTTTCTTGTAGTTCATTTCTAGTTTCATAGCATTATGGTCAAAAATGGTACTTGAAATGATTCCAATCTTCTTAAATTTATTAAGGCTTGCCTTATATCCTAAGATGTGGTCTATCCTTGAGAATGTGCCATGCACACTTGAGAAGAATGTGTATTCTTTTGTTTTTGGATAGAGTGTTCTGTATATATCTATTAATTCCATCTGGTCTAGTTTTTCATTTAAATCCACTATTTCCTTGTTGACTTTCTGTCTGGATGATCTATCCATTGATGTAAGTGGGATGTTAAGGTCCCCTACTATTATTGTGTTGTTGTTAATATCTCCTTTTAGGTTTGTTAATTGTTGCTTTACATACTTTGGTGCTCCTGTGTTGGGTGCATATATATTTATAAGCCTTATGTCTTCTTGATGGAGTGTCCCTTTTATCATTACGTACTGCCCCTCTTTGTCTCTCATTATCTGTTTTGTCTTGAAGTCTACTTTGTCTGATATAAGAACGGCAACACCTGCTTTCTTTTGTTTGCCATAGCTTGGAATATCGTCTTGCAGCCCTTCACTCTAAACCTGTTTAGAGCTGAGATATGTTTCCTGGAGGCAGCATATTGTTTGGTCTTGTTTTTTAATCCATCCTGCCGCTCTGTGTATTTTGATTGGGGAATTCAATACATTTACATTTTGAGTGATTATTAATATCTGAGGGTTTAAGGCTGCCATTTTTTTACTCATTTTCTGTTCTTTTGCATTTCCCTTGTTTCTCATCCCAGGTATTTTGGACTACCAACTCACTTTGGTTGTTCTCTATAATAGTTTTCTTAGTTTTCTCTTTATTTATTATTTGTGTGTCTGTTCTGATTATTTGTTTAGTGGTTAACATGAGGTTTGTATAAAAAATCTCATAAATGAGATAGTCCATTTTCTGATAGCCTCTTATTTCCTTAGACCAAACCAATTCGATCCCTTTCCTCTTCCCCTTCTAAGTTGTTATTGTCACAACTTAGTTCAACTTGTATTGTGAGTTTGTGGTTAACATGATGAGATTATAGTTACTTTTGATGTTTTCCTTCCCTTTATCTTTAATGATACAATTAAGTGTTTGCTAACATGTTCTGATAGAGAGCTGTGATTTTCTGATTTTGTTTTACCTATTTATCTCCTTGCTCAAGATTTCGTAAACCCTTTCTTTTTTTTTCAGTTATGAGGGACTTCTTGAGCATTTCTTTTTTTTGGGGGGTGGGTGAGGGGTGGGTCTATGGTGATGAACTCCCTTTGCTTTTGTTTATCTAGGAAAGTTTTTATTTCTCCGTCATATCTGAAGGATATTTTCTCTGGATAGAATATTCGTGGCTGAAAGTTTTTGTCTTTTAGAATTTTGAGTATATTATTCTACTCTCCTAACCTGTAAGGTTTCTGCTGAGAAATCCACTGAAAGCCTGTTGGGGATTCCTTTGTAAATTATTTTCTTCTGCCTTGCTGCTGTTAATATTTTTTCTTTGTCATTGACTTTTTCCAGCTTTATTACTATATGTCTTGGAGAAGGTCTTTTTACAATGATGTAGTTAGGAGATCTATTAGCTTCTTTCACTTGTATTTCCAGCTCCTTTGCCAGGTTTGGGAAGTTCTCGGCTATTTCTTTGAACAAGCTTTCTGCTCCATTCTCCTTATCTTCTCCTTCTTGAATACCTATAATCCTTATGTTGCATTTCCTAATTGAATCAGATATTTCTCAGAGAATTTCTTCATTTCTTTTTAGTTTTAGTTCTCTGTTCTCCATCTGAGGCATTTCCTTCATACTGCTAATTCTGTCCTCCATAATATTAGCTCTGTTATCCATGGAGTCCAGATTTTCCTTTATCTTATCCATTGTGTTATTCATCTCCAACATTTCTGATTGGGTTTTCTTTATGAAAGAAATTCATAAGAGTTTCAATCTCTTTTGTGAACAAGTTCCTGATTTCATTGAATTGTCTGTCTGTATTTTCTTGTATCTCATTGAATTTTTTATAATAACAATTTTGAATTCTCTGTCATTCATTTAGATCATAAATTTCTGTGCCTTCAGGATTGATTTCTGGGTGCTTGTCATTTTCCTTCTGGTCTGGAGTATTAATAAATATATTTTTACTGTTTGATGGTGTAGGGAAGGAAGACATTTCTTCTATCCAAAGTGGGTTCATCTGGCTGGAGAATGAATTAAATTCACATGAGACAGAATAGCAAGAGAAAATTAAACAAAGCTTTATGAGGAACCATGGCTCGGGGCCTTTCTTCCCGAAGGAAGAAAGGGCACTGAAGAAGTGGGGTGCACAGAGTGGTTATATACCCCCAAACAGGATATTTCACATATGATTGAAGTGTCCCTCCCACAATAGTCACAAGATTGCCCTGTCAGCACAGCGCTTGATGGACACAGCAGATAGTGGGTCTGCTATCTCAGTGGGCGTAGCAGGAGGCCTCCAAAACATTGTTCTGAAAACTGATGTATAAAGGGGAAGAACCAAGCATTTGTCCTGTACTTCCTGGAAGAGCTCTATTCAGGTAAACAAATAGTTGATAAAATTCTTCTTTTAAGAAGAATTCCAGTTAACAAATTGAGAAGGAATGGTAGACTTAGGATATTACCACTTTCAGCCCCTAATGAACAAATGAATCTATCTAAGAAATGATCACGGCTAAAACCATTAAATGAAAAGTTGATGAGAAACCCATCATATGGGGAAATACCATAATTGATGGATTAGGCTAAAAACAGCTAAACCCATTCATCAACCTTAATAGCACAAAAAGACAGATAAGCAGACATCACATGACTATTGATATTGTGCAATGGGAAGCACACAGCACCACACAGGAAATATTTGGGCACCTCCTCAATCAAACCCAAAATCTAATTGGGTCTCTGGATCTAATTACCAGTTTGCAGGAAATACAGGGGACAGAAAGACTTATTAAATGACATTAGCAAATTAGAAAAATCTAGAAAGAATTCTACCTGTGACCTAGTTTATTCAATAAATGCATTTTTAAGAAAAATAACAGAAAGAAATAGAACATATAGAATAAAAGATTTTAGAGGCATATCAACCAAATGAAATGTTTGCAACTTCTCTGGTTTCTAATTTGAGAAAATCAACTGTAACAAAAAACATTTATGAGACAGTGGAGATTTTAGTATTTCCTGGATATTTAATGATAGTAAGGCTTTAAATTTATTATATTATAGTTTTGTTAGGAAAAAAGTGTACTTATATATTAGCAATGAATACTGAAGTATTTGTAAATAAAATGATGTATCTTGCCATTTGCTTCACAATAGCCCAAAGTAAGAGAGAAGTAAATGTGGCTACAAATGGAAAAAGATTAGCTATCAATTGACAATTATTGAAGGTGGGTGAAAGATACCTTGGGATTTATGATATTGTTCTTTTAATTTTGTATAAGTTTGAAATTTTCCATTATCATATGAATGAAAATCAACCTCAGGTGGATTGTAGTTTTAAATTTGAATGGTAAAACAATAAAGCTTCTGGAAGATATCATAGGAGAACATGAATATGACTTTGGGAGAAAAGAGAGCACCAACTATACAAAATTAGGGTTCTTTGTTTATCAAAATAAACCAGTAAGAAAATGAAAAAGCAAGCCATTGAGTGGGAAAATATATTTGCAATATATATCACTGACAAAGAACCTGTATTGACCCAAAACAAGATACTTCTACAAACCAATGAAGAAAAAAATGTCAAATAAATAGACAACCTAACAGAAAGTGGGCAAAAGACTTGAATAGACTCTTTCCAGAAAAGGCTATCTGATGTCCAACAAAGAAGAAAAGTTGCTTAGCCTCATTAATCAACTAGGAAATGCAAATTAAAATCATAATGGGATATATTTTTTCTTTCTTTCTTTCTTTTTGGTGGTTTAAGTCTCCTATGGGTTCTGGGTGAGCAATTAATAGTTAACACAGAGCCTTTTAAATAAAAATCAGTCATGAGAGTGATTCATTTTCCCCCCAGCTTTATTATTACATAATGCAATATTTCTATACACTTGCCAGAATAACTAAAATAAAAAGACTGGTCATACTAATTCTTAGCGAAAAGGTGGAACAACTGGACCTTTCATGTGCTTCTTGTGGGAGGTGTAAATTGGTACAACCACCTTGGAAATTTGACATAGTCTATAAAAACTGAACATATGTGCATACCCTCTGATCTAGCAATTCCACTCCTAGGTGTATATACCCAACTGAAATGTGTATAAATATACACTACATGTTTAAGAATGTTCAGAGCAACCTTATTCTAAATAGCATCAAACCAGAAACAACCCAAATGCCCGTCAATAGTAAAATGAATAAATAAATTGTGATATATAATATTATGCACTATTAAAAATTAAGGAATCACTTTTTCATCTTCCCTACACAAAAGCAACAAGACCAATCACAGGTTTCCAAATCTCTACTGAATATTAGTGGGTCAATAATTTACTAGGAAACGTTATGTATACCCACCAACAGTAGCACCACAAAAAATATCCTTTGGACAACAAGAAGAAACTAGAACAAAGCCTTCTATTCACTGCCAGTTTCAACCC
Source organism: Equus quagga (assembly GCF_021613505.1). Classification (NCBI taxonomy): domain Eukaryota; kingdom Metazoa; phylum Chordata; class Mammalia; order Perissodactyla; family Equidae; genus Equus; species Equus quagga. The sequence goes on from NC_060271.1 coordinate 104,718,672, forward strand.
TCTGGTTGAGTCCTTTAGACAGAAAGTAGGTGCTTAAAACAGAAATGGTTCTTCATCATCGTTGTTATTATTACTTTCTTATGTCTCTTTGTAGTCACAAGATTTTGAAAGTAAAGATGGAGATTTCCCCTCTCCTATGGTTGCGGAAAGAATTGGCTTACTAGGCAGGAGGACTGCATTTTATTTTCTGGGGCTTTTTTTCTAGTCTGTTGGTATCCACTCACTAAGGACAGTAGGAGTTTGGTATTTGCCATTCTTTCTGGAGAAATTTCGGAAGGCAGATAGAATTGAGGTGTTCCAAGCTAGTTCTCAGACACCTACCTGTCTAAAATGACTCAGGTTAATGTTTTATTCTCATACTTCCAGTACTCTCTTAGGGATCCCTGCTATGTGATCATAGCATTTACCACAGTTTTTGTTGTTTAAATGGGTGATTATTCATTTAGGGTCCACTAAACTCCCTGAAGACTGAGATTATGTCTTTTGCCCACTGCTGGGTCCTCAGTACCCAGTGAAGTATCTGGTACATAGTGGGTGCTAAATTATTTGTTTAATGAATCAAGTTTAGCTTGTCATTGGACTAACCCAATAAAAGCAGGCCAGTTTTATGCTGCAATTCAAGATGGATTTATTCTTATTCCATACACAATTCTAACAAGCTCATTTGCCAGGTTTCCAACTCCATATCTGATCAAAAGTAAGATTCGTATGTAAAGCATATATCTATATCTATGTCTATCTCTCAGGTTTTGGGTGGGAAAACAAATTCCTAAATTTAATACAAATTTGGAAAGAAATCTCTCCTACTACACAAACTTATTGACTTGGTTATATTTCCTATGTTGCAATATCAAGCATCTGTAGTTTTCACTGTTGCATTATTTCATGCTCGTCATTCAGGATAAACCCTCAACAATCAGTAAGCTTCTGCTGATCCCAGTAGTGCATAGACTTCAGGATGTATCAATATTCTAGGGTCTAACCGCTTACCCAGTGCTTGAATCTCTCTTCCTCATCCAGTAGCGTCAGTATCACCTTGTGCAAGAAAAGAGAATTCTGTGCCCAATTCCAGATCTACTGAGCCAGAATCTGCATTTTATCAAGACCCCCAGATGATATATATTCACAGAATAATCGGAGAAGCACTGTTATAAACCATCATGAACGTTCCTGGTGAGGTCTAACTTATGAATCTTGGAGAAGCCCATTTCATCTTGGCAGATTCTTAGAAGGCTGTTACTGAGCCAAAACCTGACCTTTTGTCTCTTTCCCATTCATTCCTGGTTCCACATCCAAGGCCTTACCCAAGTCCACTTCATTTTTTCTTGACAGTTCTTCAAATATCTCAAAGCAGCTTGTCCTCCCTAAGAGTTTTCCAGGCCAGTATCTCCTAGAATTTGTGTCAGGGAATATCAGTTTTGTGAAATGTTCTGTGGGAACAAGTGGTTCAGTGCTCACATAAATTGCAGCTATGTTTCATTTTGCAAAGTTTCATTTGAGGTTCTGAGAAGTAAGGAAAACAGCTTAATTTGGCCTACTCCAATTTTCCCAAACTAATTTGTTCAGGAAGACTTTTCCACTCATGAAACAACGAGTAACATCGTCAAAATTTGAACAAATTTTGGGAAATGTGGCTCTCAGCTGACGTTTCTTCCTGTGCTCTGTGGCAGGCTGAATAATGGCTTCAAGGATATCCAGGTTTGATATCTGAAATCTGTGAATGTTACATATATGGCAAAAGAGACTTTGCAGATATGATTAAGTTAAGGATCTTGAGATAGGGAGATTATACTGGAGTATCTTGATGGACCCTAAATGTATTCACAACTGTCTTTATAAGAGGGAGGCAGAGGGAGATTTAACTCAGATACAAATAGGAGATGTCACAATGGAAGTAAGAGGTTGGAGTGATATGAGGAAAGGGTCACTAGCCAAAGACTGCAGCATGTCTCCAGAAGCTAGAAAGGGCAAGGAAATAGATTGTCCCCTAGAACCTCCAGAAGGAACCAGTCATGCCGACACTGTTACTTCTGTCTGGTGAAACTGATTTCGGACTTCTGATCCCCAGAACCGTAAGAGAATACATTTGTGTTGATTTAAGCCACTGTTTGTGGTAATCTGTTATAGCAACGTAGGAAACCAGTGTGATCATCATATCGCTGCCTCCTCAAACCCTCCAATGGCTTTCAGTTACCCTTAGGAAAGAAAATCCAAGCTCCTTACTATGCCTGCAAGTCTGTACCCAGTCTCCCTAATCCTTCAACCTGAGCCCTCCGGCTCTCTCTTGTCCATGGTGCTTGAACTGCACTGCTTTTCTTTCTGGTACTTGAACCTGCCAAACTCAGTCCTCTTTCAGGGCCTCACACTGCTAATCCTTCTTATTTACTTTTTGACCTATTTATCGTCTATTCTTTCATTGCTCTGAAGAGCAGACTGCCTGGCACATAGTGTTCAGAATACATTTGTTGTTGAATAGATAAATGGAAAGTTGAATATTAAATGTGGTCTCAACTTTCTTTGCCATCCTGGTTGCTTCCTTTGGAATATGTTCTAGTTGGTTTATGTCTTTAAAATGATAATTTCCGGGGCTGACTCCAATATTATGAACCTGGTCTGACCATGTCAAGCAAAGCAGAGACACTATTTCTTGAGAATTCTAGGCAGCTTTTGTTTCACAGTTAAAAGCATAATATACCTTAGATTATAGATATATATTTTGTGAGGAAGATTGGCCCTGAGCTAACATATGCTGTCAATCCTCCCCTTTTTGCTTGAGGAAGATTGCCCCTGAGCTAACATCCATGCCAGTCTTCCTCTATTTTGTATGTGGGATGCCTCCAAAGCGTGGCTTGATGAGTGGTGTGTGAGTCTGCTCCCTTGATCTGACCTGGGGAACTCCAGGCTGCCAAAGCAGAGTGCATGAACTTAACCACTATGCCACCAGGCCGGCCCTGTATAATGCATTTTTTAAACAGGAACAAAGTCTGAACCTCTTTTTTACTATTAATCACTAAAATCCCCTATATTTTACTTATTTTTCTTGTTTGGTATCTGTCCGACCACACTGGAAAATAAATTCTATGCTGACAAAGACTTTGCTATTTTTAAAAACTGCTGTGTTCCTGGTGCTTGAAGAATGAGTAGCACAGCGTGGATGTTTAATAAATGCATGTTAAGGGAATGAGTGTATGAATAAATTAACCTGCTGACTTTATTCACCCAAATATTGGCCAGAAATTAATTTCAAAATTATTATTTTTAATGATTTCTGGGAAGAGGGACCTAGATGCATATGAGAATCCATTTCCTCTTTTTCCTAGGTACACAGCTAGATTACATTCTCGGTTCCCCTCCTGTTCAGCATAGCTAATGGAAGGTGAGCAGAAGAGTTATGTCTCTGTTCCAGGTCTGCTCCATTAAACCTCTGAAACCTAATTTTCTCTGCTCTTTACCCTCCTGTCTGCAACGTGTTGATGCCAGGACAACAGTGAATGCCATGTGTTGAGGCTGGCAGAGTCTCTATGAGTCTGGGGCTCTGTATGATTTTGTGGAACCAAACAGGAAATGCCTCGAACTATTTATGTGAGGGAGAAATAAACTCCTATTGCATATGAGCCTGTTATACATCTTTGGGTGTGTTTGTTACAGCAGTTAGCCCACTCTAACAAATGAATTTGTACAAATAAATACTCTAAACCTATTAAAGCAGTTAACATGCAAAAAGGGCTAAGACAGACTCAGGATAATATTTTCATTATCATCTTTATTTTTACCTGTGTCCTATTTGTGAGGTCCCTGGTTACACATGACAACTTGAGGAATGGGTTATTGGACAACTAGGTCAACCCTAAAGAATACCCTTAAACCATTGATTCTGTCTTCTAGGCAGCAGAAAGCAATATTCCTGCTTTAGCGTTTCTTTCTCATCAGGGTGATTTATGGAAGCCTCTGAATTACTAGGATTGCAGCAATGTTTGGCTGTTCCTTAGATGCCAATACAGTGTCATTAAAGAATCGACAGTCTTGCATGCCCCTCACACACACCCTTATTTGCAAAGGAATGGGCCAGCACTGTGAACCCCAGAAGCCCTCAGTGAAAAATCAAATCAACGATCTGTTGTGTTCAGCTAACATAGATGGAGGAGGTTGGAAGCAGAATGGATGGAGCCCGTTACAGCTGACACATACACTCTTCACCAACAGTATTGCACAAACATGCAATGTTTGATCCATAATTCAGAGTATATTTATGTCTCTCCCCTTATTTGTTTTCCACAATATCCCATGAGGTGGATTGGCACACATTATAGTTACCATTTTGTGGGGGAACTGAGATTTGGAGGAATTAAGGAGAGCATCCTCTTTTGGGGTGAGTAACAAGCTCCTATGAGAGAATGGGGGCAACATCATCAGATGGGTTGGACTGGCATCTCCTGCATGAACATCCCCTTTCACTGGGAAAGAGAGTTAGGACTAGAGTCAAAGCCGGGAAGAATTGGATGAGCTTTAGGGAGATGTGAACACCCTGAAATTACAAACAGCCTTTATGTTTTCCTGTGTGTATTTTGTTGGCAAGAGAGTCCACAGGATTCAACCAATTTCTGAAGAGGCTAGAAACACCCAAGTGGTTAAGAACCATTGTTCAAGTGTTCTGCTGCAAATCGTCTTAGGCTCTACCTAAGGAACTGCTATCCAAAGCCTTGCTGTGGGAAAATAGTGCTTTTGTGTAAGAGGAAAGGGGCACCGAATCTTTTTAGGCAGGATGAATGTCTGCCTTATGGATATTTACTTTACTGCACAAGACAATATGAATATCCATTCCTATAATCTCAGAGAATTCCTCTGGCTTCATAGTGATCAAATTTACTATTTTGGCACAAAATAATGAAGAAAAGCTTGCCATTCTAAGAAGAAAATGTTTAGCATTAACAAAATGATGTGGATCTATCCCAGGTAAGGTGTATAAAACTCAGAAAGCTTTTCTCTTGTACACTGATGTTTATACAGTGAGAAGTTGAGCTCACTGAGTTACTGGAGATAGCCAGGGTTGTTGGGACATCAGTAAGGGAAATGGGGACTCGGGCAGTTATTTTATAAGTACTTCTTTGCTTAGAATTTCAGAGAGGTTGACAAGGTCATACTCACAACTCTGGCTATGAACACGCCTCTCCTAGGGACAGTTTCCCACATTTTCTGAACCAGGTGCTTAGCCAAGTATGGACCCTGAACGGAACCATCACTCTGGGAGGGCACTGTGCTCAGGGCTTGGGGTCTATGGAGGGAGAAAGTGTGATGGAAAAGAGGAATAGTCCTGAGAGCTGCCCTAACATAGGGAAATTATAAAGTTCATTTCCTTTTCTTCATGTTAAACATTGGGCCTGTTTGGAGCACCAAGGGCAAACCCTGAAGCTGGTTGCTGACACTAGCTGGCTGTTTTGTATTTTGGCCTTAAAATTGACTCTAGGGAGGCTCCTTTTCCTAGCTTAGAAATGAAGTAACTGAATTCTCAGCCCAGTGTTGATTCGGGGAAATCATTTTGGTTTGCACAATTTGGGGTTCTGAGCACAGAATATAATCAGAGTGGCAGTGATAGGGTCAGGCACCCCAGGAGGCTGCCTGTTCTTTTTGTCTCTTGTCTACATGCTTTAGTAAGAGATCAGAATTTCCTGGATGTCATCCCATGGTTGCTGGCAACTTTATAGCAAACAGTGACTGGGTCTAATTTTCCACTCAGGATGTAAAAGTATGTTCAGGAAACTGAAATGAAATGCAAAACATGAGGAATATATCTTCTTTATATTCCCCCCTCCCCCCCTTCATTCTTTACCCATGGATTGTGAAAATACTCATTTCAGCATTTATCTCTTTACCTTTCTAGAACTTATCAACTCATGTTTCAGCTACAAATACATTGCTGTGGCATTGCAGCTAGGCCTGAATTCTCACCCATATTCTAAGCCTTAAGTTCTGTTATTGGCCAGATTCTTGCATGTTTTGCTGCTGCTTAAAGGAAAGAGATTGGGATTCAAAAGCTATTTGCCCAAACATGGTAGATGTGTATGTCTGTGTATTCATACAACCAATGGAGCAAGGATTTGGAGACTGGAGACAAATAGAGATAGACAAGGACACAACCGGTGGGGCTCATTCTTTAGTCAGCAGACATGAACTTTAGTCCCCAACCCGCTCCGCCCCCTGCCCCCGCCAAGCTAGCTATATGACTTTGGCCAATTTGATTAATCTTTTTTGAGCCTCAATTTCTTTCGTCTTTAAATTGGGAATAGTGCATGCCTTGCCTGCCCTATTGTATAATTATGAAGACCAAATGAGGTAGTGCCTTATTTAAACATAAGATGGTGTTTCAATCAGGAGAGGTTAGGTTATGTTGTGGTAACAAACAATCCTGGAATTTCAGTTGCTTAAAACAATAAGATTTTATTTTTTTCTTACAGTACATGTCCAAAATGGGTTGGAGGAGTTGGCAGGGGGACTTTTCTCACTGAAGTTTCTCAGAGATCCAAGCGGATGAAGATTCCATCTTCTTGTGGTGCTACCCTTGCCATGTGCAACCACCATGTACTTCCATGGTTACTGCATTGGAAGAGGAGAGCCCTGGAGAGTTAAACACTGGCAATTAGGTATGTTGGCCTAGAAGTGACATTTACTTCTGCTCACATTTCATTGGCCAAAACCAGTCATATGATCTTACATAACTTTGGAGGGGATAGAAGTGTCATGCCATGAGAACTTATTGAACTGTAGTAGTGCCAACCATAGGTGGTATTACTGAATTTCCTTGATTCTAAGATGCATTTTCTTTTCCATTTTAGTATCTCTGAAATTGGGATGCATTGAACAATCAATATCATTTTATAATCATTATAAGCCACTCTTTCAGATTTTATCTCTGAAACCAGAATGCATTTTACAATTGGTGACATCTTAGATTTGAGGGTAACATGGTATTGTTGCTATTCTTTCCCCATGGTTGGCCTTCACCGATCGTAAGGGACCTTGACTGGAATGAGGTCTATAACCCCAGCTGTACTAATGTCCTAATTATGTGTGAGCTATAGGCTAAGACTTTCCTCTCAGCCTCCTTGAATTTTCTTGTACCATTTGTGTGGGGCCAGTGGGAGGAGAAAGTTTCTTGAGGCTTTCTCACACCCCCAGGAATGACGGTCCTCTTCTCCCTTGCCCTGACATTGGACCCCAGTTCTGAGAGAAGTCTTTGAGACTATGAAGGCCCATTAAGGCTTACAAGATAGCAGTTTCCTCAATGGCAGTGACAGCATCTGTTCTCTCTGTCCATACAATCTCCTAGACGTTGGTAAGGTCAGGTTAAATCTGATTTATGATTCAAAAATCCCATTCCAGCTGCTGAAGAAGTGTGACCACCAGCCCATGACTGAGCCAGTGTCATGCTCTCTTGTTTTCGGAGTTGGTGGCTTCTTTACCTACATCCCTCTCATTGCCTTCCAGGTCATTGCCTTGAGACATTAGATACTGCCTTCTCGCTCTTTTCTGCTTCCCTCACCTATGCGCTCCTAGATGTTTGCTTGGCACACCCGTCCACTCAAATGATGATGGCCAATCAGAAGTAAGAGGAGAGACTGAGGATTGGTAGGTTGGAAGGGATTAAGGAATAGAATGGAGGATGGACTGAATCTCAGATGGAAGCCATCTGATGGCTGAAGTAGAGAGAAGAAAGCACAAGTTTTCTCCATGGCTTATTCCTAAACTGTGGATCTCCTGGGTTCTAGACCATGCTTCATAGTGCTTTATACACATCATCATAAATAATGTGATTTTTGGCGAAAGGACTGAGATTAATCTTCTGTGCTATTCTCATTTTCAGCCCAGCGAGGCTTTCATGTATAATTTGGCATTTAAATCTTCCTGATTATAGCCAAGAAATGGCTGAGTAAAAGGCTCTCATGCCTTTTTTGGGAGCTTCATGGTATCACATCTGATTCTAAGTTAGACCCAGTTCCCTGGCATTCTTGCCTCTTTGGAGACCATCTGGGGCTAACCCTGGGGTGAGAGAGCCATTTTCTCCCAGGCCATGGGTGCTGTTGGGGAGTTTGGGGTTATGTTCTTGTCCAAAGTCTCCTTAGCTTGCACTCTACTCAGATTTCCTGGGTCTTCACACTTTTCTTCTTCTCTAATCTCTCCCTTTAACCTGATTCACTTGTTTAAATTTTGTTGGAGGCCAACTTTGAATACCACGGAGTTTATGGACCACTCCCTGGTGGATACTGGGTTCAGACACGCCTGGTGCCTCACCAACCTCCTCCCTCCCCATGTGCCCTATGTGCTCTGAAAGAGCTGCATCTCAGACTTTGCTTTGACCCTCCTCCTGACCTCAGGCTGCTGCCTAGTCATAGTCTCCTGCTGTTGACTCCAATTGAGTCTGCTCTAATACCTTCCTGCTGCTGCCCCTTGAGGGTATGGAATGTCTCTTTGCTTCACTGTGTTCCCAGGGCCTACCACAGGGCATAAAGCCCTGCAATGCATTCTCAGCCCTTGCTGCCACTACCCGATGCCACCGTTATCTCCACCCCTCCTCCCTACGTCGATAGTCCTGCCCTGGCTCAGCCACCACCAGGCTCCATAGTCAAGGGTGCTGTTCGCGGTCTCGCTCCTTTTCTCATTTCAACCTGCTTCTGTTCATTAGACATTTGTATGGTGCCACAGCTGGCTTTAGAGTTGGACAGAATTGGGCTCAAATATTGGTAATACCACTTATTTTACTGAAGTGGGTTTGCTTAACTTTAAAAATTGGGTATAGCAATGCCCAGTCAGGCACCCCACGTACAGTGGGTGTGCACTAACTGTTAGTGTATTATTAATATGAGAAGTAGGATAATTGTGGTTAAATTCATGAGATTTAGAACCAAACAGACTTGAGTTCAGATTTTTGCCTCACTGATTAACCAATGTCAGTTTCAGTTTCTGCCTCCCAGCCTAGTGCTCGCATCATTTCCCTAGGCTCCCTTTCCACAGCTTACTTTTAGTGTTGGTAGATGGCTACCTAGCCAATTCCTTGGATAGACTATTGTGAACTGCTGCATCTGAATAAAGGGTTGATTATTATTGCAGGAGGGAGAGTGTGCGAGTAATTGATGCTCACTCAGTCTAGCCTCTTAACAGGAGGATACTGGCTCTGCATGGCTCCAGAATGCCCCAGCTTTCCTTGGCTCAGACTATTTTTTGGAGAAGAGCTAGTGCCAGGGGTGGGGACTGACTCCTTAGTGACAAAGAGTGATGGGAAAGTTAATAAGGTGCTTGGAAGAAAAAGTGCCTTCTCTCTCTGGACAAAGAAAGAGGTAAGAACCACCATTTGGTTGGGCTGGGATAGAAGGGATGAGCTCATAGGACTTCGGAAATTTGCAACCAGATCATCTCTTTGCTGGGAAAGCAAGCCAGTGATTAGCAGTTTTCTCCAGTCAGCAGAAGGAGAAGGGCTGAGAGTGTCAGAGATCATCCCTCTGAAGGGAGCAGGTTATCTTTTTTGGAGATTTGACAGCAGTCAGGCTAGAGAGAGAGGTTTAGCATGAATAATGGAAATTCACATAGAATCCTACATCCTGGTTGTCGATAGTGCTAACCACAGCCTCTCTCATGTAGTGACTCTTTCATCAGAGCTGTTCAAAGGCAGCAGCAGTGATCGCCTTGATTTTATCTTGTTTCATTTCTTCTGCCCACCTTGAGGGGAGCTGCATATAAATTAGGGACCCAGCCTAAAGATGAGCTGGCAAAGCAAGAGAGAAGAGCTAGTTGGTCAGGGCCCTGGGTTTTGAGCTGGAAGAGCAGCTGGAGCCACAGAGAGGGCTGGGAGCAGCTCATACACTCCCACCTGTCCGCAAGGGTACGCAGGCTCACTTCTCCCTGGTTATTTGGGTCAGGTGGGTTCCCATGCACAGGGGACTTTCAGGCTTGGTGTAAACTTTCGAGCACTGTAGAAGCGCAGTGTTCCGTCGTAAGACTCAAAGTCCTGGAGTGTCCTGCTTTAACTGCATCGTAATGTGAATTGTGTTCCAAATGGACTGGAGAGAACTGCCTTTTAAGAGCTTTTACGTGAGCCCTTTTTACAAGTACAGAAATCACTTTTAAGTTATGTTTTCGTAAAACTCTGTATTTCCAATTATTCAGAGCATGTGGAATCTCCCTCTGCTGCCCTGCTTCCGATTTAGTCCTCTAAGAAATTCTGAAAGCTCCAAATTTGTAATTCTCAAACTTTGTTTTTAAAAAATAATCATGTAATTTCTCTAAAAAATGGTCAAATTTGCAGGAATTCTGAATGTGTTTCCTGTCTTTCCCAAAAGACCTTTCTTCACCAGGGGACCCACTACAGAGAGTGAGGCCTTGCACTGATCACAGGGCTATCCCTAGAGCTCTGTAGGAGCGAAGGAAGCAGAAATACCTGCCAAATGCACAAAAAGAAAAGTCAATAGGACCAGAACCCCGGGTTAGAAACTCACAGCGCTCACTCCCAAGGGGCAGGGAACTTGCTCTTTGGATGATCTTGCTGTAAAAGTTTCAAAGACTCAAGGGGATTTATTAATAGTTGGGGCACTGAAACCTTTGGCTCCTTGCAGCATTGCCCTTTTCAATAGTAAATTGTCTTTTAAAGTATCTAGAACTTGTACTTAATGTTCTTTACTGATTTAAACCAGGCAAGGAGGCAGTAAATCAGATTATCATCATCCTTGGGAAGGAGAGCAATCTGGAATGTTATTTTTCCAGTTGAAATTACTGGAAGTTTCTTTTCCCTTTCTTTTTGTTTTGTTTTTTGTGAAGGGAGAGAATAAAAGAGGAGGAAAGCCAAAAGTAAGAAGTTATTTTCAGGAAAGGATATATTCCTGGTTTCCATTCTTGTCACTTGGTGAGTAATAATTTATTGTCTCTTAGATTTCCCATAAAAATATGAAGGTTCAAAGAACCACTTTCAGTGACACAAGGCGTGTTGTGCCTGTGTGGAGTATGGGCTGTAGGGATTTGTTTAGGCATATTAGCCGCACCGAAATCAGAGAAGAGATTTCCATATTGCAGATCAAATTTAAGGTCATTGTGTTTCATCGCTTGTTAACTGTAGCTGTATTGGAACATGCCTTCATTGGTTTATTTATTTTGATCCATGTTATCCTTCCAAAGCCAACCTTCTCAGAACACGGGTGTTGACCAGTTTCTCTGGTGGTAAGTGTAGGTCAGGGCCGAGATCTACTCAGGGGAAGGGCCTGGAGTTGGATCCCAGAGAGACCCAGGATCAAACTGGCTCTGTCACGCACTAGCTCTGTGGTCTTGGAGCCAGTGAGTGCTTGAAGTTTCAGCTTCTCACATATATATGTGAGATAATGGCATTGGCCTTGAAGAATGGTGTGAGGATGAGAGTGTCCATGTATGAAGTGCCCAACAAAGTGTCTGACTGGTTAGTCTATGACGTCATGGATATAGGATTGGCCCAATCCAGCAACACTTTCCTGCTGGATTCCCCCCCCCCCCCCCCCCCAACCACTTGGTTTTGTGAGACTGCTGATTAAAGTTGGAGGGAAGAAAATTAACTCTATTATGAATGGAGATATCATGCACTCAGAATCCCAAGGCTCCTCAAAGACTTTGAAATGTCAATTCCAGCTCCCTTTTGTGGGAAATGCTGTAAGAGTTTTAAACACAGACTCTGAAGTCTTCCCTGGAATCACAAGAATTGTAGGCTAATTACAGTGTCAGAGGAGTGCCTCATGAGTAATGGTTGCATTCTGAATTGACTCTTGGGATAATTAATCAGCATACCTTTGTGAACCTTCCATGGCCTTCTTTTCTCGGTAGCGACAACTTGATTAGTTTGGACATATAATAATAACAGGGCTTACTTCATAATGCTCATTTTCTTCTCTTGAATTTTTTTAACTTTTAATTATTGAAAGACCTGAAAATTCTTTTAAAAATTCATAGAGAATCTTGAGGCTCTAGTTTTGATCATTTGTGTGTTATAATTCATGGATAGAATTTTATCCCTCTTAGAAGGGGCATAGCTGTCAAACTCTATTGCTTATTGCTGGGCTCTTCCTGGGCTTAAATATTTGAGGCAGAACCAGTAACATTCTATCAAACTGATAAAAGGGGAAGATTTATGTAGTGAAGAGAGTACTGGACTTAGGGTGACCAGCTGGGCATTGATTTGTCTGAGACTGCTCCTGGTTTGCACTGAAAGACTTGATATCCTGAGAGGCCTCTCAGTCTCAGGCAGAGACAGTTTGCCTGGGCTTGTCCTGCTTTAAAAACTGATTTGTTTCATGTCCTGGGAAATGTTGGGCAAACTAGGGTGGCTGGTACTCTAACTGGACTGCTCTAGTCCTTGCTCTGCTGCTCTCTAGCCATGTGACACTGGTCAAGTCACCTGCTGAAAAATTGAGAGGGTGGATCATATAATCCTGCACGTCCCTATCAGTGCTGACACTTTGTGCTTAAAAGGAAGTTTACTATTGGAATTTATCCTTTGTGTCTTTGCTTTAGGGTTTTCTTTTCTTCTGAGAAACCAGTATTCACTTTGCTCTGAAAGGTCATATAAATGAATTCAGGCACCAAACTGGATAAAAATGTTTAGAATATTTCTGGATCAAATCTCGGATATGGAGGTAGATGATGCTAATGAATATTGGGATGCCAGAATAAGCAGGTGCTGCTCTTGTTGATGTTACAAGCCAAATACCCAAGGTAAGTATCCTCCATTTCATGGCCAGGGAGGAAATTGGCTGGGAGTTTCTGTTTTAGCTCACGTGCAGTATTTCCCACTAGTGAGGTTGAAGCCTTAGTTGTAGCTCTGGAATTGAGCCTCTTTATGAATTGGAATAAATGTTGTCAAGCCAAGATCAACCATGTGCACGGAGTTGGGGTTTGGAGAGACACTGATGTTTGTTTGGCTCTTGTTGAGTTGGGAGTGTTGGTTCCCAGGGGATCAGCAATCACCTGATGCAGCTTCCTGATTGCCCATCTTATGCTTTGGATCCAGATACAAATAAGACATGGCTCTACCCTCGAGGAGCTCGCTGTTTTGCCAGGGGCATGAAATAGTGATTAATTATTAAATACAATATGGCAAGTTCTATAGTGGAGGCATAAGCAGAATGATGTGGGAAGACAAAGGAGGAAGTGATTGATTCCACTATTCTGCTGCAGATGTCAATGTCTCCCTGCTCCCCATCCGCTAACTCACACAGGTGTGCCGATAACCCAAAGGAGTGTTATTTGGGGTGGAACCAAGATGCCCCAAAGCTATGTCTCTGTGGTTTCATCTTTGGATATAACAGGATAGAATATCATCATTATTATTGTTACTGTTCAAGGCAGAAAATAAAGATAACAAGAATGATTTGAGTTTACATGGACTTTTCCTGAAATCCTACACCCAACTTACTTCCTTTAAACTTTTCAACTTATTAGCTAGTAAAACAGTATGTGCACACGTTATAAATGTGTCCTTTTAAAATCCCATGCTTTAACTTACTCCCTGCAACAGGAAATAGCAAAGAAATTTGGCTTCTGTCATTTTGAATCACCGTTCTCCTTTTAAATAACAGTAAGATTTCTTCTCCAAAGTGAAATTTCTCATTAAAATGGACATTAGTGTAGCACCATGGTTAATGGTGTAATAATTTTTGGCATAAAGTGATACAAGATGTTTGACTTTAACTATTTTACATTCAGGGAAACTTTACTTTTGTGTTTTAGAATGAGTTTTGAAAATTGAGAGTGATTTTCTTTCTAGGAACAAGGAACATTTTATATATTTTGCTGATTTATCTCCATGACATCCTTGAGAGAAGGGAGGAGGTACTGCAGTGTATGTTTTATAGAAAGTGAAATTTGGGCCCAGTGCAGCTAAAGGTCTTGCCCAAGAATGCACAGCTGGTTAATGAAAAGCCTTTTCCCCGTTCCCATGTCTCCTCACCTAACGTCCTCTCACTAGGCTGTGCTGTTTTGCTGTGATTGTCAAGATATCTCAGAAAGTCACATTTCATGATGAAAAAGTTCACTTGCACTTATGAAAACTCAAAATACTAGATCTGTGGGGCTATTTCTCCTGACGTCGTTATAGCTGAGGTTACACTGTTTTGAAATTTTTGTAGCAACATTCTTCAGGTCTTCACTCTTGAGGGTTAAGGTTCTGGAGGGGTCAAACTCCTTTCTTTCATTCTTTTTCTCTTTTTTGCTGAGGAACATTCACCCTGAGCTAGCATCTGTTGCCAGTTTTCCTCTTTTTTTCCTTTTTCATATGGGCTGCTGCCACAGCATGGCTGCTAACAGACGAGTGGTGTAGGTCTGTGTCTGGGAACCAAACCCTGATACCTGAAGCAGAGTGTGCTGAAGTTAACCACTAGGCCACCAGGGTTGGCCCCAAACTCCTTTCTTAAAAAAAAAAAAAGAATGTTTGGATCCAAACTGAGTTTCATGATATAATAGTGTATCTTGTAACAAAGCTCCAGAGCACTTTGTTAAAATTGGAAGCAGCTAGGAGGCACTGTGCTCCGTGACCTGGGCATGACAGCTGAGATGTGATGGGAACGATGGGTTAGAGAATATGGGTCCTGGGTCTTCATGCTAACTCTATCATAACCTTGCTGAATGATACTGGGCTGCAAGGTCCTATCTACTTGTTAAATGAATGGGCTAGGCTGCACTGTCCAATATTATAGCTATTTAAATTAATTAAAGTCAAATCAAATTAAAATTCAGTTCCTCAGTTGCACTAGCCACATTTCAAGTGCTTGATAGCCACATGTGGCTAGTGACTGCTATAATGGACAGTGTAGATGTAACACGTTTCCATCATTGCAGAAAGCTCTATTGGAGAGCCCTAGGCTAGACTGTATCAATGGTTTTCCAAATGCATTCAATAAATCTCCAGTTCTTTAGGGGCTCTGAGAAGAGTAAGGGAGAGCCCAACAAGCAAATGGGGCTCTGAGTCCCCCACCCTGACTTCCTTTTTGTCTGTTTTAAATAAAATGGGTATCGTAATTTTGAAACGCCTTTTAATTTAGGTTCACTTAGGACCTAAAATTGGTCTCTCTCTCTCCACCCCCCCCCCCCCCCCCCCCGCCCCGTTCACCACTGTAACTCTAGAGGAGGAAGGGGAGCGGGCAGGAAGAATAGGGGAATGTTCTAATCATAGAGAAAGAAGAAGGAAGAAAACCTGCCCCTTCCAGCCTGAGGAGCCGTGGGAAGAAGAGGGGAGATACAGGAATCCGAAGGAAGACATATGTCTTCTGTTTCCCCTTGCTGGCTAAAGCCTTGAAGAGGGGCTGAGTTAGTGGATCGAGGGAAGCAGGGCTTTTGTGCTGCTTCCCGTTTGAGGCTCTGGGAGACTACCTTAAGGTGTACTCACAGCAAGCTGGAGTGGCCATTTGGTTAGGCAGAGTGAGGGCCTAACCTTAGCTCCTGAATAGAGCAGAAGGAACCTTTCTTTAGGCAGTCTGGCTGGGAAGCTTGCCAGAAGTGGGAGCCATTGGGGTGGTGTGGGTGGCTGTGTAGCCAAGGCTGCAGGGTGGGACATTGGGGTCAGGACTATAGAGGGGTCACTGCCAAACTTTTGGGGCACTGCAGGGCTAGTGAGAACTGAGGTAGAGCCAAGAGAGAAGGGGGGACCCTGGACCTGACCAGGACAAGAAAGAACAGTCTGTGAATTATATCTGCCATAGATGTCAGCAGTGGAAGCCAGTGGAATGCCTGGAAAGGGGTTGTGGAGTTGACTGACTGCACCTCGTGTGGGCCCAGACCAGTATACACCCAAGACTAGCACAAGGTGGTGGAGGAGGGTGGGGGCTTCTCTCCTCCCCATCCTAACTTCCAATGCCATAAGGCCACATATGCTCCCTGTACTCCCAGACACCATCTTCGAGAGGACCTGGGGAGAGGGAGAAAATCAGAAAGGCTGAATCAGTCAACATGAGACTGAGTTTACTGAATTGAAGTGTATTTTTTCATTTCTCTATTTCTCTACCCCATCTATTCAGTGTGGTGTCTGGGCTTTGTGGTGTGGGTTTGGCGGTCTTGGAGGTTTTAAAAATCAGATCCATTACAGAAAATAAAAAACTTATGTCTTCTTTGAACTAAGTATAGTGTAAATAAATTTGTGACCCTGTACCTTATATATTGGCCTTCAATTAAGATTTCATTTGGAAAAGGAATCACTAAAATGATGTTGAAAGTCACTGGACAAGATAATCTCTACAGTTTATTTTCCCTGAATCTTTATGATTATTTTATTCTAAGATGCTAGGAAAGTGATACAGCCACCAGTCAACGTATCAACCAGTCAGCCAACAAATGTATTTGAGTAGGAGTCCTGGGCTGTGTGTTTTATCTTGGGGGATAATACACTGCTTATGATTGTATATGAGTGTAGACTTGTCATGATGCAAAATGAATTTCTTACTGTGGTTCATGGCCAAAGAAGTTAGAAAATACTTTTCTAGATGGAGAGACAAGATACACACACATGAGAGGTCTCACTCTCTCATAGGTAACTGGTTACGTCAGCAATGTCAACTGAAAGTTCACAGGGGCTTCATCTGTTGACACGGAGTCTCGGGTTTGAGGCCCCTGTGAGGCTCAACTACCCTTCCTGACCTTGGATTTTCCCAATAAATTTCCCCTTTCCAAGCATTTTTTTTGGCATTTGTTATTTGAAGAGATTTATATTACAACCAAAAGTGCCTTTAGTAAGATAAAGAAGGGAGATCTTGGGAGCAAGGAGCAAATTTAAAACCAAAAGCCAACCTCCTTTTCATCCCATTCAAGGTGTTCTGAATCTGGCCTCATGTTTCCCACCGTGTTCTTCTCTGTCTTCATCTTGCCCGCTGAGTTCCAGTGAGGATTCTCTTCTTCATGACCTCCACATGCCTCACCAATTCCCATCTTTATCTCATCTTCCAACTTTTATTAATCTTTCAACTTTGTCCAGTTTCTGCTTCCTCCTGAAAGGTCACCTTCATACCAACCTCTGAATTCCTCAGGAAGGCAGCGCTCTATGGTGGTTCAAACCCTGGTTCTGCCAGCTGCTAGCTGTGCAATTTTGGGCAAGTTACGTGAAATCTGTGCTTTGGTTTTCTCATCTGTAAAATGGGGTACTAATAACATCTACTTCTTAGAACTGGTCTGAGGATTAGGTGCTTGGAAGAGTGCTTGGCGCGATGAGCACAGTTTGCTGTCTATCATCAGTTCTGCGTCTGCCTCTCTCACCGGTAATTGCTCATTGTATGTGTTAGTCATGGCTCCTTGCCCCTTTCTCCCTCATTGCTTGGTTCTAAGCTTTTCTTGGTTGTTTATTAGTACTACAGCCTCTCAGTCTATAATTTCACATTTTCACAGAATCCAGCTTCTTCTCTTTTTGGTAACTGAGATGGTATTAGCCTAGTTTCAGTCTCTGATTCTGCTCTCATTGTGCATGATTTTGCACATATTTGCAGCTCTGGGACTCTGATAACATCTGCAGGTTCTCTCAGTGTCTTGGAATCAATTAATCTGGGTCAGGGCCTTGAACTCAGGTAAAGCAGCAGTTACGGGACTCGATTGTCTTCTCATCCATCCCTGGCTTCCATTCTTTGTTGACAGTGTGTGTTCTACTCTGCAGAGTCAGCATCATTTTCTTAGCAGCAATGAGGAAAGCAGAATAGGATTTGAGTAATTCTGCTGTCTCTCTGCACCTGAGTAACATTACAGTTCTGACTTGGGGATTGTGCCTGTTCCCTTCTGGTATGTAACGTAAAATGCTGTTATGGTTGTCTCTGGCGTGTAGTAGAGGGCTTCCCTTGTGCCCTGTGAATCTGGGTCATGCAGATGAACCACTGCAACATGGCTGCACTTCTTCCAGGACTTGTCTGCCTGACTCCCACTTTCTCTCTTTAGCTCCTACTCATGGAGCTTTGTGCTTTGGCTTCTATATTTTGCTTTGTTCTGAGTCTGTTTTTACTTGCTCCCTTGGCCTTCTTTGTTCCTTGTGTCTAGAAGTTCAGAGTTCAGATGCCCAGTCCCCCCAGGAGATGTGTCCTGAATCAGAAGATCTTTGGTCCCGGCATGGCCTGGGTTTCTTGGGGAGATAGAAATAAACTGCATCTTGGAATGTGGTTGTTATGATATTGAACACTCTGTTAATCAAGGCCATATAAATTTCTAAACCTGATTGTTGGGCACTATTTACTGTGATTTGAGCCTATCTTTGGGAAAAGTTGTTGGCCAATATCTTATTGGAGTCAGGAAGAAGTTATAGGGAGGCAGTTGCCAATTTGACACAAAGAACTTTCTAATAAGCTGCTTTCTGAGGCAGTAAGTTCCCTATTATTGGAAGTATTCACACCAAGACCAGAAGATCATCTGTTTAGGGTATTAGAATAAGATTTCTGTATTGGATGGCAGATTAGAGTCAGAAGGCCACTGAGGTCCCTGCTCTACAGATGAACCTCGAGGATACCTTTTTTACTTTAAAGACATGTCTTGGTGCCTAGCCCAGTGCCCAGGACAGACTGTGTTTAGAGCAATGTTGTAGGTGTGCACTGTCGAAGCTTAAAGTCTGAGCCTTCAGCTCCATGCTCACCTCCCACTTGAGGCTCCAGATGTGTGGGACTGTTTCCTCCCTTAAATAAGTCCAGTTCTCTCTGACTTCCCTGTCTTTGAACATGTGACTTTAAGTTCATGGAGTTTGGTTTTCCCTCACCTTTTTCATCTGGCTATTACTTGACCATTGGGACAGTCTGGCCTGGGTATCCCTCAGTGTCTTCACTGTTCTCTGGGCTTACCTTGTTGACTCATCTTGAGGACCCACCTCATGGTGCTGCACCCCTCTCCTTGTCTCTCCTATGTGAAATGTAGCTCTTTCCGGGGCCCAGAGACTGTGTCTAATGTCTCTGTGTTTCCCCCAGTGCCCATCACAGCCTGGCACAGATGAGGGGCCTAATTGGTGGTTGTTAAATGAGTGAAGTGAGCTGTGACTGTGGGTCCCAGGCCTTGTAGTCCTAATGTGTTTCTGTCCCCTGATTTATTTCTGTCTCTGATCCTTACTTTGAAGGACTGAATTACAAAGAACTTTTGGAGGAAAAATAAATGATGATATAAGAAAAATTGCCTTAGTGCATTGGAGACACCAAACCACCCAGCATTGCTTTCTCAGCCAACACTGGCAAGAGACAGAGAAACTGAGCTGTGCTGGGCGATCTTTATCTACTTTTTAGTGTGACTTGGCAGAATTAAATTATTCTTTCTCTTGCACTTCAGGGAGTTGATGGATGCCTTAAAATTCAAACCGGTACCTTGTTTGGGATGTCAGATCTGGAGAAATTTTTGTCAAAACAGATAGGTGGAGGATTGAGTAATCATTCATTATGCTTTCTGGAACTTTCTCTGGGTGTCAGTTTAATTAACAAAGTTTGTTGTGAAGCTGTACTTTGTGTTCTTTAATGCATGCCTATCATTCTCTAGCCAAGTTTATGAAAATGTATTGGGGTGGTGAGCATTTAAAGAGCTTCAAGGAATAAGTCACAATTAAAAGTTCCAAACAAGTCTAATTATTATTGCATGCATGTTGTGTTCAAACTCTTGGCCCTCCTGGGAACAGGCTGACTTCACAGAGTGCCTTATTAATTAATAGAAAAACAAATGTGCTGCAGGAGTAGTTCTCGCCTCTCCTTAGGCTGACCTTAGGAGAATCACGTCAGCTTTCTGGGCCTCAGTTTCCTCAGCTGAAAAATTAGGTGTGTTCGTATATTTAGGATCTTTTCAGCTTTATATATCTGTAAATAAGACACAAATGTCTGCCTTTCCTTTTTCTGAAGACCTGCACCTGACAAGTAGCTTTGTGGCTGAAATGCTAAACTTATTTAAGATAATTTGTTTATGCCATGAATGTTTATTGAACACTTACTATGTGTAGGTCACTGACTTTATAGCAAAGTCCCTGTTCTTAGGAAGCCTAGGCTCTAGAACAGGGTTGGCAAACTTTTTCTGTAAAGGACCAGATAGTAAATATTTTTGGCTTTGCAGATCAGTCTCTGTCACATCTACTCAACTCTGCCTTTGTAATGGGAAAGCAGCCACAGACAATATGTAAATAAGTGGGCCTGATTATGTAAATAAATAAATGAAAACAGATGGTGGGCCTGATTTGACTCATGGGCCATGCTTTGTAGACCTCTGACCCAGAAGGTGGAGACATTCAGTAAACATGTAAAGTAAGTAGATATTTAAGTGGTGATAAGTGCCAGTATCACTTTAAGGTTAATGATTTAAGGTCAATGAGAGAGACCACATTCACTAACAATTCAGTATGTCTGATCAAAACAATCTGATTTAGCACAGGCTTAAATATTGGCTAGGTATTTACTCTGCCATGGGACCTATGTATGTATACGAGTTAAAAAAAATTCTTGAATTTAATAAGAAACAGAATGAAGACCAGAAAAGTTGTAAGTGCCAACACATAATTAATCACTACAATGGGGCAAAGGCTTTGCCGTGCTAGAATTTAGGGCAGCTGTCTGAATCAGGTTGAGAGTAGGGGCAGCCATGACCTGTCCTATGATGTGGGGTAAGGGGCTGCTGAGGGCAGACAGATTTCCACAAAGATTGGTCATTTTGAAATTACTATTTAACTGTACAGCGTTCGGTTACATATAATTAATCAACAATATTCCTACAATTTCTACTTTGTTTCTGTTGCATCAATCTTAATTTATAGAGATTTTCTGTAATTGGAAAGTGAGTCAGAAGCAGGAAAACAGGTTTAGTCATTTAAAAATACATTTTGGGAAAATCTAAATGTATCTCTTATTTGTTACCAGCGCAGAGACCAAAGGGAAAAAAGGTTCGTTTGCTTTGTGGCGCCAGGCTTCTTAAAAAACTACAGCAATTTAACAATACTGCTTTGTGCAGAAGGGTATTTGCAGCCCTGTCCAAGAGACTTGTGATTAGCAAAGAAGACAATCCTACTATCCAGAGATGTTTTGCTGCTCTATGGCTGTAATGGTGATATTGCCTTGCTTTGCAGTCATTTGTGCCCTTTACTCTTGTGGTGGGCTGGTCAGATGCAGAGGGAAGCTGGCTCCTTGGCTGTGCTTCCTTGTGTGGCCTTTCCCTTAAACCCAGTCTGCATCAGGCCTCTTGGGCTGATGGAGAAGAAAATAAAGACCCCCATCAGTGATGTTTCCAGACAAAGAGCGAGTGACGTTTAGCCCCACTGTGGAGTGGGCCCCAGCAAGCAGATATATAGTGATATTTCACTTCAAGAGAATTAGCAGCAGGATATTCTGATGCATGTGAAAGGCAGACAACTGGACCCCTTCACCTTGTCCAGACCCATGTAATACACGTTGAGTATCATCCTTTTCTTTTGCTTTGGCCGTCCAGATAGGCCACCTGAGGATGCCAAGCAGCTTGTTCAAGAATCCTTAGGCAAAGAGAAAAGAAATAGATGTTGTTTGATTGTCTACTATGGAGGCATTTTATATACTTTATCTCACTTAATCTTTATAACTCCCTATGTGCTAGGAATCATTATACCATTTGCCTTAGGAAGAAATCAAGGCTCAGAGAGGCTGAGGAGGTTAAATAACTTGCTCCAAGTCGTGTATAGTAGTACCCCCTTATCCGTGGGGGATACGTTCCAAGACCCCCAGTGGCTGCCTGAAACCTCAGATGGCAACGGACCCTATATGGGGTATATTATTTCCTATACACATACCTATGATAAAGTTTAATTTATAAATTAGGCACAGTAAGAGATTAACAATAATTAATAATAAAATAGAACAATTATAACAATATACTGTAATAAATGTTACCATAAATCTTAGCAATCTCAGCTTACCATTTTTTTCTTATTAAGTCGAGAACTTTCACCTTTTCACTTAAAGGAAGCACTTTACAGCTTCTCTTTGGCATATCTGAATTGCCAGCATCACTGCTCTTGAGCTTTGGGGTTGTTATTAAGTAGAATAAGGGTTACTGGAACACAAGCATTGTGATACTGCCACAGATGATCTGATAACCAATACGGCTACTAATACTAATGGGCAGGTAGCGTATACAGTGTGGATACACTGGACAAAGGGGTGATTTATGTCCTGGGCAGGACAGAGCAGGATGGTGCAAGATTTCATTGAGCTACTCAGAATGATGTGCAATTTAGAACTTATGAATTGTTTATTTCTGGAATTTTCCCTTTAATATTTTGGATCATGGTTAACCTTGGGCAAGTGAAACTTTGGAAAGTAAAACCGTGGATAAGAGGGGACTACATTACTTAATGAGTAATTGACCAGGGATTTAACTGCAGCTCAGATTCGAGAGCCTTTCTACCCTACACTGCTTTAAAGTAGTTTAATGAGAAATAGGCAAGTTATTTTGCTAGCAACTCAAAGAGAGAAATAGAATTGCAACCTAGTACAAATTGGAATTTTGTGCAAAACCTTCCATTCATAGGCCGGGGAGGTAAGGGTTCCCTGCAATAGTTCTCAACCTTGGGGGCACATTGGCATCATTTAGGGAGCTTGGAAAAACTGCTGAAGCTTGGGTCTCATCCCTAGGGATTCTGATTTGATCATCCTGGGGTGTGACTTGGGCATGGGGACTTTGAAAATCTCCCCAGGTGATTCTAATGTGCAGCCAGCCAGGGTTGAGAACCACTTGCCTAGAGAGGTTATATGACATGGTAAGGGTTGACATCCTTTTGCAGGCTCATCTGGATGTGGCACTTGGGGAACATAAAAAATATGGATGAATGTTTCTGAGACAAAATAGACAGTCTCTGGAGTTTCTGATTACAGTAGGTTTTTGTCCAAATCACAGTAAATTTTGTGGCTTGACATGAATCCCAATGCTGGTTTGATGCCCTTCCAGACTATGTCCCTTAGGGACATATAGGGTGTGGTTTTAAAGCATTTTAACTATGAATTTGGGATTTAACATTTGGGATTTTGCTGTAGGAAGAAAGCATGATACTCCAATAACAAAAATTGTGGAATGTACAATGGAAAAGCCAAGAATAAATGACACCGAGCCTGGAAATTATTCTCCTTGATTTTTAATTCTGGAGGAAATGTTTAATTTAATAGAATGTAACTGTGGATGGAGTCACAGGGTAAGGGCATAGGGGAAAATCTTATCTGAATTCAGAGAGCGGAAGAAAAGCCTGATACACTAATCCTCGTTGCATGGTTTGGTCTAGCTCTTTTCTACAAGCTCAGCTGGAAGAGTTGACAGCTGTGAAAACAAGCTGTCCTTGGACTGGTGGCAGTGGCTGGTGCTTTTCAAGATAGGTTTTTAGATAGGGACCCAGTGGTGTGGCGGTTTACAGTTTATAGAGCATATTTACATACATCCTATGTAGAGTAATTGCAAAATGGCCCTAATTCTTCCCTCTTCCATGTATACATGCCCTTTGCAATGTGATTTTGGAGTCTTTTCCCCTAGCCCTTGAATCCAGGATGGTCTTGTGATTTGCTTAGCTAACGGAATGTGGTATAAGTGGTCTCATGCTAGTTCTGACCCTAGGACTCCAGAGGACTTGAGTGCTTTCTCTGTCTCTGTAATGGGAACAAGTCTGGGCTTGCCTGTTGGAGATGAGAGGCCACATGGCGCAGAGCTAGTTATCCTAATGATGCCATGCTAGATCAGCTAACAACCAGCGGATCACCAGACATGCTCAGACCATTAAAACTGTCCCATCAAGTCCAGCCAAGATCAGCTGACTGCCTAGCCTTCTCATAGTCCTAGGAGAAATAAGAAATTAAGTTACTGTGGCAAAAGACAAATGATACACATCTTCATGTGACTACAGAAGGAATTTTAACAATCCCTTACTAGATGAAGAGAGTGAGGTTCCGAGAGGTTACATTTAGGAGGTATTCCACCATTGTGGAAAGGGTGGGTACTTGCAAATTATACACATGCTTTCAAACCAGGAAAAAGTCCTGGTTCTGACATCTACTATTTTACCTACTGTAAAACCTTAGGTGATTATTTAAGTTTTCCGAATCTGTTTCTTGATCCATAAAGTGGGGGTAATAGAATCTTGCTTATAAAGTTTCTGTGAAGATTAAAGGAGGTAACCTGGGTAGAGGGCCAAGTTCATTGTAAGTTCTCTGTAAGCTATAGCTGTTACTATGATAATGACAGTGATGAGAATTGCTCAAGATAACATGGCCAGGAAGGGTCAGGGACTGAATTCAGGTCTTTTAATTCCTAATTCAGCAGACTTTCTGTCTCTTCTTTTTCCTTTTTTCCTTCCATTTCCTTTTCTCTCTCTTCTCCATCTCTCTCTTTCGGGCCCTCACCTCCTCTGCTGTGTTCTAAGGACTTGTTTTACATTTTCAAGCCACCATCAGCTCTACTTGATTTTCCAAAATCTTGCTTTGTCCTTGAAATATCTTCTAGTTAACTTTGCATAAAGATTATTTACCCTCAACAATAATTTTTACATCTTGTCCAGCTCTCAATTGCCCGCCCCTGTATATTTGAGAATACAGTATTATTCTTGCATTTCCACTGTATTGCAATAAAATTAACTCCTTGGAATTAACATTTTAGTTCTTGTTTTAAACATTATGTCCATTTGTTTATTATTTCTCCACGTTCAGATAATTTCTCTTCACAAACTCCTAGGAACCGGGGAGCAAGGATGTTTTGCAACACACGGCCCAGGTGTGTGGGTGGTCAGTGAACACCATGACTTGTAAGATAAGAATAGGAGTGAGAACTGTGAGGAAGGAAAACAGCGCATCTCAGAGTTCCACCGTCTAAGTCCTGGAGAGAAAGGAAATCTATATCAAGATTATTTGTGGAAACAATTATTCAGTACTGCTGGTTTCATCAAAATGTCTTTTAGCTAAAATTTGGAAGCCTACTATTAATCAAGTTGCCTTGGGAAAGATCACTGCTTCCCTCAGGATCCCACTTTTAGCATCAAAAAGCAGATGTTTTGCTAGATAAGAAAACAAGCATTTTTAATAGCAACATGCAGAGTTTAGTCAGCAAGAAACACCAAGTTTAATTTATGGTCATGGCTCTGTTTCTCCCTCTAGGCATTACTAACTCCAGTGATGCTAACAGGAGCTAGTCCCTAGTCTTCTGAGGTTGCTAGTCTTTTTATTTTAGATCAAGCTTTTCTATCATTTCTAGTTTTAACCATTAAAAACCTGATGATTCAACCTATGATACTCTGGGCTTAATTATATACCCAGATTTTTAAAAATCAGTAACTGTGGCTCTTTAAGCGTAACTTTTGAAAAGCATACCTCTGGAGGCGTAGCTTACCGCGCTTGCACTTTCCCGTTCTACGTCCATTTCTATATGGAAATTACCTTTGATCCCCTTAGGTGGCAGAACTGAATGTTATTTTGAGTTTAAAATGACTTAAATGGAATACTCTGGATTTATTATAGGAAAGTGGTAGCTAGTAAAACAATCCATTTGAAGAAAAGAGAAATAAAACGCTCATTTTGGTTATAGTTTAAGATCAAACTTTTTGTTTTTGTTTATTTTTTGCCTTTCCTATGTAATTGTTGAACCAAGGACACTGATGGCACAGAACTGGAAGTGTGGCTTGGTAAATAATCACTTTCTTTTTTTTTTAAAGCAGACAGATTTAAGGACTGGAATCTTGAAATCTGAGCATTGGTTGGTATGCAGATATCATTTTGGCTTTGCTCAGTGAAGCCCTTTCCAGCATTCCATCAGACAGCCATGCCTTCACCGTAGGAACCCTTCTAGTGAGGGGGACTCATTATTTGAAGAGGCATGAGTATTGATTCATTCATTACTTGAATTCCATTATGGCATTGCACATTTTGTATAAAAGTTGTAATTAGCTACTTAATTCCATTCTCCACAAAGCACTGTTACCAGTTTGGGCACAGGCACTGAAGTTATTCAGAATCTGAAAGTAGACCTGGTAGAAATTAAATGCTATTTTGTGCCTATCATTCACAGTCCCGTTGGTGTGCCAGGTTGCACTACCTCCATTTGGTACTTTTCTTTCTTTCTGCTAAGTGAATCAAAGGACATCATAGGATCAGCATATATTTTAGTTTTTTCTAGAATGTTCCTATTGGTGTTGAACTCAGCTGCAGCAGCATAGTTGGACATTTAGGATGCTGTTCTCTAAATTTAGGCATAGAATGGGAGTTGAGAGTAGGGTGGGGGTTCTCTGTGATTGGACTTGACTTAGTACTAGACAAGTTTGTTGTATCTAGAACTTTATCTTCATCAGTTTTTAAAAAACTGCTTCCTGAGATGAGGGAACCATAGGTTCAGAGGTTTATTTGTTTCTCAGTACATCAGTAGTAAAGGTCTTTCTTTTGTGCCAATTGCTCATGAGTTTTCTTCATAAGGCTAAAAAAATGTATACATATAAATGAATTCTGGGATAAAGCTTGGATTAGTTTTAGAAGTTATAGAAGGACATCTGGGTATGTTAGCATTGTGTAATTTAATTTTTTTCTCTGCGTTAGAGATTTGCTGGATTAATAAATTCCATTTGCTTTTCCTGGACACAGGAAGACTGCATTTCCCATTATTCCTCAAAGTTGCTTCACAGCCAAGTGCCTAGGTTTTGTCCAGTGAAATATGGTTGGAAGTAATGTGTGTTATCTATAGGTCTGGGCATAAAACCCACTGTACAGTCTTCCACATTCTCTTCCCTTTCCAGGAAAGGCCATGTGTTGGAGATGACAATATTAAAAGATGCAAGGAGATTTAACCTCCGAGTCATTTAGTTAAGTTCTTGATTATTCCATAATTATTTTTGACATCAAAGCCATTATCATTTTAACTCTGCAATTAAAAGGAAAAAGCTCTCCCTATTTCTTTACCTTATTATGTGGGTATTTTAATTTTGTCAGTGGCATAGGAAATAAACAAAGTAAGTTGGCAATTTTAAAATAATGTAATTCTAAAGGAAATTACTTTATACATAAGATAGAGGATCAGGGAAAAAGACTTAAAAATTTGTAGTCAGAGGTTGGATAAATGAAACACTGACAAATTGCCTTTCAAAGATCATTTTGATGTGAATGTTTCTAAAACTTGATTACATGCTCCAGTGTTAAAATCAATGCTTTTTTCAAATGCTAAAACAAATGATTCCTGAAGGGTCCAGTTTGTTTTCCAATACAGCTTAAAATCGAAAGGAAAATATTAGTGCAGTAAAACATGTACTACTGTAATAGGATTTTCCCCTCCATTTACTTCAGCGACATTGCTTCAGCGGAGTTGTATGAGCAGCTGTATACAATATATTATTTCTATAGGTCTTAATAAAAATATCATACATTTTTTTCACCACTTTTCCAAGATTGATATACCCCGATCAATATGACACAAATCTTATTGAGAAATCACAGGCGAAACACAAGATAAACACACTTTCAATTTAAAGTACAGTTTGTCCTGGTAAACAGTTTGTAATGACGAATCTGTAGGAACCTTAATTACTCAACAGAATCAATGTACTAGGCTGGGGTGGTACCAGGCTTCCTGCTCATCCGCGTCCATCTACCCACCCAGTTGCTGCCTCCACTTGGTAACATGCTCTCTGCTTTGGAAGCAGTCTTTGAATATTCTCATTTTTGCAGATGCAATGCACTTTTTTGGTGAGCATATCTAGAGCTTAATTAACCCTTTACTACTTTGAAATCCATATTCATTCTTAGGTTTAATTTATGTCTTTTTGCTTTTGAATTTTCGAAGTCGTGGTTGGATAACTATGGGAGCATTTGGGAAAATCTACTTATCCCAGCTTGTCCACTACCAAGTTGCATAATTGCAGGCAAATTGTTCTACTTTGCTGAATCTCCATTTTACTGTCAGGAACTGACAGCAATTACCACTATTTGCCTCCAAGTAGATTATTCATTTTGATATTTGTCTTTTCAAATGTTAGGAAAACCCACTGTGGCTAATAGGAGGGCTATGAAAAACCAGTGTGATGTGGAGCTTTGCGTCAGAAAAGCTGAGTGCGAATCTGGACTCTGTCATTTATTGGCTTAAAATCTGAGAAGTCGTTTCATCTCCAGGCCTGTTTCCTCAAATACGGAAAGGGATAATCTTACTATAGAGGACTTTCTGATGGAAACACCTGCCTCCTGCCCCATGTATCCTTCCCTCAGTTCTGTTTCCCTGAAGCCGGTTGCTTTATTTGTATTTTTAATTCTTCTGATATTTAATCCCAAAACTCTAGAGCAGTCCCGTCTAGCAGAAATATGATGTGAGCTGCATAGGTAATTTAAAATTATCTAGTAGCCACATTAAAAAAGTAAACCACGCATATAAAACTTACTTTAATAATATATTTTATTTAACTCAGTATATGCAAAATATTATCGTTTCAACATATAATCAAATAGAGCTTATTGATGAGATATTTTACATGTTTATATTGTTTTCAAAATTTTTTGTGTGTTTTATACTTGCAGCACATTTCAACTTGGATTAGATACATTTTAAGCGCTCAATAGTCACATGTGGCTGGCGGCTACTACATTGGACAGTGGTGCTCCAGGTAACGTGTGCCAGATCATGTTTTTGATTTATAATATATAGTATATATTTATTATATATAATATATATATAATTTCTCTTTGACATGAAAGATAAATTGCTTACACACTACTCTCTTCTCCTATCCTCTTCCTAATGTTTTCAGATAAACACACACATGTATATTTGTATATATGTATATAATTTATACTTATAATTTAGTTCTTTTATTGGTTACTTTTATAACTTTAAATAATATACCTGAAGCTCTATTTCTGATTCTTCAGCTTCAGTAATATTTCATTTATGTCTCTTGACCCCTCACTTTATTGTTTTTTAGTTTTCTTCTTCTTCTCCCCAAAGCCCCCAGTGCACCGCTGTGCATTCTACCTGTAGGTCCCTCTGGTTGTACTTTGTGGGACACCGTCTTAACATGGCCTGATGAGCGGTGCCATGTCCGCACCCAGAATCCGAACCGGTGAAACCCTGGGCCGCCAAAGCAGAGCGTACAAATTTAACCACTCGGCCACGGGGCCGCCCCGACCCCTCACTTTATGATATTATCATTTCTACCATGCTCTGCACATTTCCTCCCTCTCTCTCTGTTCCATCTTTTGTCAGCCACTCTTATATAGGGCCCAGCTTGTAATATTTACAATTGATTCTGAAACCATGTGTCTTAATTTTTCTAAAAAATTATGTATACAGGCAGTGAGTCTCTGAGTAATTTTGATCAATATTGATGAAGATATACACAACCAGAACTTGACCTACCTAGAGCTGAAGACCAAACAGAAAAGGAGTTTCCTTTCTGTTGGACAATAAATTATGTAGTAATGGTTTTTGATAATAGAGTGAAGTATCAGATACTAATTTGAACTGGGACTTTTATTATTTGATGAGGCCATTCTTGGAGATTAAATATAGTAAGGAAATAGATTCACATTTGACATGTAAATGATTTTTCCTTCTTCTGAAAAGCTGGCTCTTTATGGATCAGGGTTATGTTCTGCAAAAGATCAAATGCTAAGAGCCCAGAATCAAAGGAAACGTGGAATCAGAAATGTCATGGGCATTTCAGTGGTATTGGGGGCTGATGTCATTCACAGAAAAGAGTGTTTGCAATTCCTTTTATTTTTAAAATTAGAATTTGATGTATTAAAGTTATAAACTAAAAAAAATCTTTAATTGAACTGTGACATTTAGTTCCTAATTCCATTATTCTACTTATAAATCTAGCAAATGTTATCAATCACTTTAAAAGAGTTTATTAATTAACTTGATTAATTATAGTACCTTAAATATATTAAACTTTAATGGATTTGCTTTTCTTGAGACCTAAATGCCTATAACAAGTAAATCACTTCTAAGTACTTAAAATGCTCTAGTTAATTTAATAAATGAAATTTATAAATAGTGTAAATCTCTAGTTCTTTTGTATATTCTAATAGTATATACAAACATAGGCAAATCCATTTATACCTTTTAACTGAAACCATAAGTCTAAAAATCAATTATTCAATTACATATTTTATTCAATTACGTATTTTAATCTGTCAGATGCTTTGATGTACCAGATTTTCTAAGCAATTTAAAGATACTGATACCATGGATTTGTTTACTTTCTCGTCTCTACTTATCTCTCAATCTTCTGTGTATTAAAACACTCTTACCCACTGAGGATAGGGTCGCCTTCCTGATCAGGGTTTCTTCTCAGCTTGCTGAGAAGGCTAATTGACCAGAGATTTGGGGCCCTGGCAAGACCTGGGGCTGCAGACATTCAGAGGGGTTTTCCTTATGACCACATTGAGAATTGCCCAAGACCCTAAACTATAAATGCCATTTATTTTGCAGCCTAAGTCCCTGGAGTCCAAGTTAAGACTTTCTTAATTCTTATGTGACATATTTCAACTTTATCGTTTGATCTGGGTAGATGAAATTCTGTAACTCCTACCCAGGTTGCTTTATCACTAGGTGGGAATCAATGAACCAATTTAAAGTTTGAGGCTATCCTTACTTCTTTTCTTCATCTCCCCTAACTGTCAGGGCCAGGACTCATAGGTATTTAAGTGGATTCTGTATGTCTCACATCTTTTCCTGGCTCTTCAGTTACCATACTAAGGTCATGCTAATAACAGGAGATAGTAATCACTGGTTTTGTTTTGTTTTGTTTTTGGCAAATAATATAGATGTCATGATTTTCTTTGTATATCATGAAAGTGAACCCTGTGTTGGGTCTTGCAGTAGAACTTTCAATTAAAAAGAGCTGTCATTCAACTGAACTAGAAGCCTCAAAGAATGTTGGGCACTTGGGACTTCAAATGCACAATCAGAGGCTGGAGGAAGGCTACAGAGGGACACCTGCTTTGGGGGAAGGTGGGGCTTTATAACATCCAATGTCCCTGATGCTCCCTAAATAGGGGTGGAAAACAGAGGATATAAAAGTTTTAGTTCTCTTATTTTTCAGACTCTTTTCCTATTAACCCCAGCATATACCACTATTAATTATTACTTCTTGAGTGACTGATATGTGCCAGGTCATGAGGTGCTATAATCTCCAATGAGAATAGGAGATCCTTCCATTGCTATCTTAGTATTTTTATCTCTCATCTATTACTCACCACTCCCTACTGAAGGGAAAATAGCTAATCTCACTTGGCAGCATCTGAAATATTCCGTGGGTCACACTTCCCAAGAGGACAGAATTACAGGACTCTGAAATGCTTTCTGCTCATCCCTGTACCTTTTCTTCTCACACCCTGTATCCGTGAGCGTTTCCCCTGTGCATGTGTGGGTAAGGCAGGCCGGGCATGCTGTCCGGGAAGCCTAGTAGATAGACTAGGAGTCTGCTCAGACGGCCAGTCATTTTGAAGTTCAGAGAACAGGGAGGAGGAAGCCTTGCTTGAACTCCTAGCCTTGTTCTCCAATCTACCTTTTAGTAGAGTTGGGGTTTTGGGCACTTGCCCAACTATTGATAAAATTGATATTTGTTTCTTGTTTGACTGTTGGTTGTTGTGGGTCTATTTCTTTTGGTTGAGAATCTCAGAGTGATAGATGGAGAATGGGGAGGATTTAGAATGCTGCTGTAAATCCCTATAAGTCCTCTTACTCAGAAAGATTAAGTAACTTGCCTAGGTCACATAAACTAATAAGTCGTCAAACTAGCGTTTGAACACAGATCTTGCTCCAAAACCAGGAGGCAGTCCATGTTGCCTCACTACTCTGAGGCACTGATATTTCCTGTGATAGTTTTCTAATGCAGGAGCACACATTCCATTAGGCCTCAGAGTGATGAGGTCATTACATATGGTGTAACCTCTGAAAATCTCTACTGTACACTCAAGAAAGAATGAGAGTGAAAGGCATGTTTCAGTATTTTTTGAAAATATTTTTGACCTTGTGGTCCCTCAAAAGAACTGTGGGGATCTCCAAGGCCCCCTACCATGCTTTGGGGGCCACAGGACTAACTGATTGGAGAGTAGGTGGGCAGGGGTGGAGATTCAGGGCTCTCAGCTGAGTGCCAGAGGCTGCAGGAGACACTCTTCCAACAGAAGCCTTCATGCACCAGCTGGTAAGCACTGTACCCAGTCTGACAGCACTTGGCATTCCTCTCATGTGCTGATCTTGGTGGCCTGATTTGGACCCCTACCAAACCTTGAACCTGCCATAGCTTCTCACCTTGGGGTTGGAGCATGCGTGTTTGGGTGTGTGGACTTGCACATAGGCATCTTCTGTGCATACTGCCAGCGACATTTGCTTCTTGGCATTCTGGGGACATGTGAGCAGGTGAGAATATGGCTGTGGCAAGCTGTTCAGGTTGTGCATTCATACACTAATTTACATGCACACGCACATATAGTTTTTTTCCTTTTAGCCTGAGGAGGGGGCACTATTTTTCTAATTTGCTCAAAGATGCTTTGTGTGTTAGAGATAGTTCTGAAAAAATGTGAAGTAATATGTGTTAGAGTAGCTCAAAAGTAACACTGTTTTGGAAGACTACTTTGGCATTGGTTTGTGTTGAATGGGAGAGAGGCCAGCGTTGAGCAGGTGGGTTAAAAAGAATCCAGCTCAGAAAAATTAAATTAATTAGGATGATTTACATTTATAAAATGACCTGTGTTGCTAAGCAGTTCCTGCAGGTTACTCAAATTGCTAAATTAATGTGGAATATAAAGCTTGGAATTCCCTGACAATTTAAGTTTACTTTCCCAATCTTAAATTTGCGTTACCCTTTAACTTTACCATTTAGTGGCATGTATAATTTATTACCAAAATTTTTCCCATGGTTAACCTATTTGCTGTTAGCCCTAAGGGACTGTTGTGCTTTAGATCTACTCTTGAATCTTAAAGATATTTTGCTTGTTTCAGTTTCCTACTCAAAGGGAAATGTGGCCACAGTGGTGGCCCCACTTATCTCCAGTGACCTTCATGGGCTCAGTGATTGATCTGAGGATGAATGAAAATTGAGAGCAAGCTCCATACTCCTCAGAGATCAGAGGCTTGTTTGCATTGCCAGTTTGGTTTTGTAAAGCACCCCATGTGCACTCTCTACTCTTCTTTGAGTGTCCGGTCGCTGTGCCTTACACCTAGATTTTAAGGCGCCCTGCAGGAATAAGCAAGAGTAGGAAAGCTGTGAGATCCATGTATTTTAATCAATTAAATGGTATTTTAAAATTGCTGCTCTCTCTCTAGGCTTATAAAAATGGAAGCTTCTTAAGGAGAAAAGTTTACTTTTTTGTATGAAGAGAAAAAAATGTACTTTGTATATGCAAACAATATAATTTTTTGTGTTGTTTAATATTGAGAACCAGATGTTGTGTATCATTTTCTGCTGCTCATTGCAAAGGAGATATACTAGAGAAGAGTGGATGACTGTGTTCCCTAATCAACTACTGTAAATTTTATGAAAACAGGGACCAGGATTTTTTCTCTATATTCATGTACCATATTATGAAATAAACCGATCAATGTATATTAAATGAAAATAAAAGAATTAAAACTAGTATGTCCTTTCCTTCTAATTGCATCAATGGAGTGGTGGTATAATACAGGCTTAAAAAATTATATATATTTATGAGTGTATACAGGAAAGCTCTTATATTTGGACTTATGTCAGAAGACCGTAGACTTTTCATGTGGCCTGGATCTATGAGTGTGGCTCAAGAGCCTGTATGATTATCTCAACCTCTTGAGTGCCTCAGTGCAGAGCAGACCCACCTGGGGCTCTCCTTCTAGAGGAGACTTCGACCATGCCCAACAGGCAGCCTTGGGTTTATAAGCTCTGTAGTTACATGACTTAACTCCAGTGTTATGTACTGGACTGTTCACCCCCCATCCCCCATTCATATGTTGAAGTCCTAACCCTCAATGTGACTGTATTTGGAGATAGGGTCTTTAAAGAGGTAATTAAAGTAAAATGAGGTCATAAGGGTGGGGCCCTAATCTTATAGGACTGGTGTCCTTTTAATAAGAGGAATAGATACCAAAGATGTGTGCTCACAGAGAAACCAAACCTGTTGACCTCTTGATCTTGGAATTCCAGCCTCAACTGTGAGAAATAAATGTCTGTTGTTTAAGCCGCCCAGTCCGTGGTATTCTGTTATGACAGCCTGAGCTGACTAAGACATGCAACAAGGAGGGCACTTGTTTGACAGTCTTGGAGAGAGTGTGCTGTGCTGTTTTCAGTATAAAGGTAAAGCATTATTCCGTTTCTTGCAGACCTTTTTGCCTCTACCATTGTGAGTTTCCTGCATTTATAGCAAAGAGGAAGGAGAAATGGGCTTGTGCAGTCTCCCAGCTGGGCTTTCATTCTAGCCCACAATCCCTTTCACAGCCTTGCCCTGGTCCTCTTCTAGTCCTTTTGACTGCAGAATGCAAGTTGTCTAGCTTTGTTATCAAGTGCAGAGTACTGTTTGTTAGCGTAAGTGGCAGCAGGAGGAGGCAAGAATTGGGGGATACAGGCAGAAAGGTGAGAGGGAGGATGCAACAGTGAAGTCATGGCAAATGGTTCTGTTAGTCCACAAGGGGAGCAGGGCAGGCTATATTGGTTTCACACAGACTGTGGAACAAGACTGCCCAGGTTTGAATCCCAGCTCTGCTACTTTTCAGGTGGTGATTTGGGCAAGTTAAGTAACATCTCTTTACCTCAGTTCCTCATCTGTAAAAAAGATATTAATAGGGTTGTTATGAGGTTTGAATGAATTGCATAAAGTGCTTGACAAGTGGTAAATGCTCTATAAGCACTAGTGACAATGACAACGATGATGATGATAATGATTATGATAGTGATAATGTTGATGGCTGTTGGCTTTTCACACGTTCTTGGGTGAATACTTGGATGTAGTGGTGTTGTCATGCCCCTTTCCCAGGGTTCCTCTTAATTCCATCTCAGACAGCTTGAGCAACTTGTTTTACCCATCCCACCCCAACTCAGAGGAAGGAAACTTCATGTCTGTCATAATCTGGAATGTGTCGAGTCTCCATCACTAAGACTAAAAACTGTTCTCACTCAGTATCTTTTTCACAAACTTAGTTAGGACATCTTACTCTATGACTTGGATATCCACCTTGTGCCAAGAATCTAAGTTGCTTTCCTCAGATTGGGTCTCTTGGATATTGGCGCTAACCTGGATTTCTGCTGCTCTGCAAGTTTAGGATTTGGACTCAAGCCCTTCCTTGGCCATCCCTTCTTTTCTGATAGGTTTTTCAATCTCTGTATTGGGCCTGTTTGCTTCCTTCTTTCCTCAAGGAGTTCTCAGTGGGCTCTGAACTCCATGGCTGAAGTGTACCATTTATGACACACTGACTTAACTTACATGATTCTCTTTCCTTGGAATGTCATTTCCTGTTATCTCTCTAAGTCTATTTCCTGTATATCAGCTAAGCCCTATCTCACATGACGCCTTGCCACAAAATCTCCCCATATTCTAATTTTTTCCCTGAATGGATGTCTCCTATAATATCTTGATACAAATTTAAACTCCTGGAGTAGGTAGTGGATGTTTCTAAAAAGCACAGATAATTCTATTTCAAATGCAGCAGAAAATAGACACGCAAGCATACAGGATTATATTGGAAATTTAGATTGAGATGCTGAGTTCCAAAAGATATCATATACCAGACGTTATCACACAACTTCAAATTTGGTGCCCAGGAACTGGTTAGACTGACTTATGTACACTGAACATATATGAAGGGATTGGGTTGTTGGAGGTGAAGGAGGATCGTGCAGAGGGTTTCTCTGGAAGAGAGTCTGTTTCATTACTCCTCCCCACTCCCAAAAGCCACTGAAAAATTCCTTGGCAGTGTTTAGAATGGCCACATCTACTTTCTTCTCACAATGACTGCTCACAATTGGCTACAATGCCTGGCTTAAGCAATTTGGCTCTTATAAAAGTTAAATGAATTATTCAACAATTATGTTTTGTTTCCAATAAGTAAATATTTTTTTCACATTGAAAAATTTTACAGATAATTGATGACTCTAAGCCAGCTACAAGGTGAGTCAGCTACATACAGTGGAATATGATTACCATGTGATTAGCAGCTTGATTGTAGAATGATCCAACTTGCGTATTTGACAAGCCATCAAATATCTGCTAATAGAGTGTCAAGCACACTCCTGTGGTTGTTAAATGTCTTCTTTGTGATGAGCATAAGAATTTTCACAGTGAGCCCTAGTCAGTGTCCATATCAAATTCTGTGTGCCCTCTGGTACCAGGCACATTATTGACATGTAGACTAGTCTATTCATTCAAATAGAAGGAACAGGGTTTTCTTGCTACTAATGCTTCCTGGGTGTTATGGGTTTAATCGTTTGCCCCCATAATTCATATATTGACATTCTAGCCCCCAGTACCTCAG
The DNA here is from genome assembly GCF_021613505.1 of Equus quagga. NCBI lineage: Eukaryota > Metazoa > Chordata > Mammalia > Perissodactyla > Equidae > Equus > Equus quagga. The sequence continues at coordinate 104,755,059 of NC_060271.1, forward strand.
AATGTGACCTTGTTTGGAAATAGGGTTATTGCTGACGTAATTAGTTAATCCTTATAAAGTGTATCCTTATAAAAATGGGGAATTTGGACACAGAGACATGCACACAGGGAGATTGTCATGTGAAGAAGAAGGCAAAGATTGGGGTGATGCCTCTATAAGCCAAGGATGCCAAAGATTGCCAGCAAACCACTAATATCTAGTGGAAAGACCTGGAATAGATTTGTCCTCACGGCCCTCAAAAGAAACCAACCCTGCCAACATCTTGATTGCAGACTTTTAGCCTCCAGAACGGTGAGACAATACATTTCGGTTGTTTAAGCCCCCCAGTTTGTGGTACTTGTTACCGCAGCCCTAGGAAACTAAAACACTGGTTTTGAAATGAGCAAAATCATCAGTGAAGGAATATTTTCTAGGTCTGTGGACTCCGTTCACCACTTCCCATGGTTTGTGTGCTGTAATAATTCTCACTCATCTGTTACCCTTATGACAGTACCTCGTCTTTCTGTCTCTTTGAGAAATTGCATAAAGCCTCTAGTATCCAGAATGGATAGCTATTTGTAGACTGATTTGGCTGAGGCATGCAAAGATTTACTAAATAGCCGTGGAATATGTTTAGAATGTCCAACTCTAGCAAATTTTAGAAGTTTCAGGTTGCATGCATACATTTTCTATAATCCTAGAAGTAAAGGCAAACGTTGTCTAAAAACTGGTGGACATTTTAGCATACCCAATAAGGAGATGAAAGACAGCAAACCTACAATTAACCAGAATACCTAATAGGAAATGAAATTGAAATGGAGGTCCTTATATGTTGTGCATAGATGAATGTGTTTTATTCTATAAATAAAGAGAGCTTCAGCGAGGGTGTGACATGATCGGTTATTTAAAACTTTATTTTGAAATAATAGATTCACAGGAAGATGCAAAGAAATGTACAGGGAAGTCGCGTGCACCCTTCATCCAGCCTCTCTTAGTGTGACCATCTGGCACAGCTATAGTATAATATGAAAACTAGGAAATTGACATTGGCATAATTTGCTTATTCAAATTTCACCAGTTAATATATGCACTCATTATTCTCATTTGTGTCTGTGTGTAGTGCTATGCAATTTTATTACATCTGTAGTATTGTGTAATCACTATTACAATCAAGATTCTTAACTGTACTGTTACCAAAAGATTTTCTCATTACTAGCCTTTTATATGCTCACCCATCTCTTCCCCTATCCATTCCTAACCCCTGGCAACCACTGATCTCTTCATCTCTGTAATTATGTCATTTCATAAATGTCACATAAATGGAATCATGAAAAATACATTTTTTTGACATTGGCTTTTTTCACTCAGTGTAATTTCCTTGAGCTTCATCCAAGTTGTTGCTTGCATCAATAGTTCATTCCCTTTTACTGCTGACTAGTGTTCCATGGGGTGTAGTACAGTTTGTTCAACCATTCACTTCTTGAAGGACATCTGGGTAGTTTTTGGCTATTGCAAATGAAGGTGCTATGACATTCGTGTATAAATTTCTGTGTGAAAATAAGTTTTAATTTCTCTGGGATATATGTCCAAGAGTGAAGTTGCTGGATCATATGGTAAGTACATTTTTAGTTTCAAAAGGAAATGTTGAACTATTTTCCAGGGTGGCTCTACCATTTTACATTATCACCGGCGATTCAGTTTCTCCACATCCTCCCCTGAATTTGGTGCTGTCACTATTTTTTATTTTAGCTGTTCTGTTAGGTGTAGTTATATCTTATTGTAGTCTTAATTTGTTTTTTTCTAATGGCTAATGATGTTGAACACCTTTTTATGTGCTTATTTGCCATCTGTATATCCTCTTCTGTGCAATGTCTGTGCATGTCTTTTGACCATTTTTTAGTTGGACTATTTGTTTTTCTAATGTTAAGTTTTGAGAGTTCTTTATATATTCCAGATACAAGCCCTTTGTTGGATATGTGATTGTGAATACTTTCTTCCAGTTTATAATTTGTCTTTTCATCCTCTTAACAGAATCTTTTTTAGCGCAAAAGTTTTTAATTTTGTTAAAGTCCAAGTTGTCAATTTTTCCTTTTATGTGTCATGATTGTCTTGTCAAGGATGTGATTAGTTTTCTGTTTTGTTTTTTTTTTTTGAGGAAGATTAGCCCTGAGCTAACTACTGCCAGTCCTCCTCTTTTTTGCTGAGGAAGCCTGGCCCTGAGCTAACATCCATGCCCATCTTCCTCTACTTTATATGTGGACGCCTGCCACAGCATGGCTTGTCAAGTGGTGCCGTGTCTGCACCTGGGATCTGAACCGGTGAACCCTGGGCTGCCGAGAAGCGGAACATGGGAATTTAACGCCACCGGGCTGGCCCCTAGTTTTTTTGTGTTTTTGAATGTGAAGGATACAAAGAGAGCATTAAGCACGGGGAAAGTAGATAGTTGCAAAGATATTTCAAGAGTCCAAGTGAAAATGTAGTGTCGGTATAGCTGGAGAAAAGAGGATAAATAGTTCTAGTAGGTAGTAAATGTTATAGGACATTGTGATCAATCATGCATAAAGGGTGGGGGTATTGGGTGACATTTGGGATTTGGGTTTACATAATTGAGTGGATAGTTTTGCCATTAACTGGATCATTACACGAAGGAAGAGCAGGTTTGAGAGATGGGGCCAGGGTGACCAAGACTTGGCTTAAGACTTAAGGTGTCTGTGGGGCATCCAGGGTGAAATATTTAGTGGGCAGTTAGAGAGATGGGTCTAGACCTCAAGTGAGTGTTGGAAACTGAAGACACAGGCCTGGGAGTCATCACTGGCACTCAAGTGTGCATGAAGCCATGGGAATGAGTGAGACCAGCTAGGGAAAGCTAGTCTGTAGGTGTTTCAATTTTGCACGTGAAATCAGAAGACAGTGGTGGAGTTCAGTGAATGATGTAGAAAATCTGAAAACGGGCTGAGAAATTCCAGGTCCTCTTCTGTTACCTAGAAGTTCTGGAAATCTGGGCAAGTGAGAATCTTTCAGTGTCCTCCTTTGGAAAGTGGGTTCAGGGAATGATTCTAACATTTATTATTGAGTTGCTGAACATAAAACGTCTGAGAGGTCACTGGATAGTCCCTGATTTTATGTCCAACACTCTCCAGCCCATTTTTCTATTCCAATCTTACCCAAAAGGAAGTGGGTTTAGCATCCTATCTGGTTTGGAATGAGAGAGACCCGTTTCTGTCTGCTGCATCTATGTAATGCCACATGAGGTAAATAAAAGAAAAATGAAAAAGAAAACTGAAAGCAAGTGTAATAGTTGATGGAAATAAGTATTTGAAGATCAGCTCTTGATCAGCATGTGCCATCTAAGCCTTTAATTTTTAAAATGTTGAAGCACAGTGATTTATTTTCATGCTGTGAGTGAATGAAAGAGGAAGATTGAAATTCTTTTAAAAAGGTAGACTGCTGCCTGTGGTCTTGAAAAATAATAGCGCCATGTTTTCAAGCTGGAAGCCCACTCTGCCCTTAGATAACACAAGCTGTGCTTATAGGAGAAGAAAATATGCAGGGAGGAATGTACTTCACTATGTTTAAAAGGGATTTTGGGAGGTTTTGTCATTAGAGTTGTGGCCAAAAGGCTTTGAGGGTTCTGAAAATTAGACACCTGGATTCATGGGTGCAGCAGGTTCTCTCGGCAACTGTCACAAACCCACATGGCCGCCTCCTGCTCTCTTCCCTGCCCAGGCCCCTAACACAGTGTTCCCTTGTGCTTTTGGCTCTCTCCACCACCATCAGTGGATTCCTACCTGTCTTTCTTTGCTGTAAGGCTGGAAACAGTTTTTGGTCAGAAAATCAAACTTCCTCTTGAGCAAGAAACCTTAAAATGCGAAAAAGAGGTGTAAAGCGTGAGCAATTTGCTTGACAGGCTGTGTGGGTCTCCAGGTGGACCATTATGGAAGTGGAGATGTATACTATGTCCAGCAGGTGGCAGTGTGAGCACATGGCAAGGCCAACGGAGGGCACACGTTCCTGAGGACCAGGACCTGGGAGCTGATTCTGCACATCTCTGAAGGTAGGTTTCCAGCACCCTATCTCCCACCTTTTAAGTCCTTCACAAATTCTGTAAAAGCCTTTCCCCTTGATAATTTTTGCAAACGTCACTTGTCTCTCTTCTATCCAGTGGCTTATTTTGAAAGGCTGAACTCTTTTAATAAATGAGCAATCTACACAATATGAAGGGAAATAAAATGCTTGATAGCCATTTGATGGCAAGTGTTTGTCTGCTTGAAGTCCTCTGGTGTCAGAATGATCCAATAAGGACAAGGTCGTAGTTTTGATCTCTGCAGAGGCCACTTAGTTTTGTTCTATTATTGGCCAAGGGCTTCACCTTAAATGTGTTTAACCACCTGGAAATGCCTGTTTTGCATAGAGGTCAATGCTGAAGTGTTGCTCAATCAACGAAATTCACTAGGGTTGTAAAAAGAAGATTGGTCTCAGAGTCAGGCAGGCTTGGGTCCAAATCCCTGCTCTCTCACTCAGTGGCTGTGTAACCTCAGGGAGGTTACTCGCTGAGTCTTTCTTCCTGTCTCTATAGGTGCTGTGTGAAGGGGTTTGACAATGTAGATGAAGTGCCCGGCACACTGGAAGTGCTCAATTAGGGTAGCTAGAAATAATAATGATGTTAGAATCCATTGACTGTTCCTATGAGAATTTATCTGGATTCTTTGTACACCAAGGAGAATATGATTTGTCTTTATGCCCTTTGAAGATGCAGTCATCTTTTTGCTTCAGTGGACCATCTAGTTAGAACCTATCCTCTCTCACCTCACTGGTCTCAGACTGCTGAGAGTGATCTGAGGGGAGGAGTGTCTGAGTTGTAATGGGCAGGTTAAGTATACATTGTTCTCACATCACTGCATTCCCACAGACAAATGTAAATGACCTTGGATGATCACTTGTTTTCCTTGTTTGCAGAACTGTTAACAGAATATGAGATACATGGTCGAGTGACTTCTTCAAGGGATGAACACTCAGATTCCATGCCCTCTGATCATTCACATGCGTTGTTATTTAGATGGTAGCCTTACCTTCTGTTTCATTCCATGCTGCTTCTATAAGGACGTGCATCGTGGTTCTCCATCTCAGTGCACAGCTCCAGCATCCATCCAGTTTTGCAAGCCAGATACATAGGAGCCATGCTTGACATCTCTTTCTGCCTTTTGTCCCATCAGCAAGTCTTGTAATTTTTATCTTTGAAACATCTCTCAGATCTGTCCCATCATCTGTGTTACCATCCCTCTTGCCCATGGTATCCTCATTTCTTCTAGATTTCTAGAGTAAACTTCCAGCTAGCATTCCTGCATTCACACTGTCCCTTCACTAGTCTCTTCTCTGCTCTAAAGTTAGAGTAGTGTTCTCCCTTCTCAAAAACCCCAATGGCTCCCATTGCCTGTAGGATGAGGATAGAACTTCTGACATTACTTACAAAGTCCTGCTTAGTCTGATCTTGTTTCTCACTGCAGCCCTAGTGGCCTGCTTTTAGGTCCTTGGACTTTCCACTGTCCTTCCCACCTATGGACACTTGCCCATGCTCTTCTCTCCCTCATTTAACCTAGTTAACACTACTAATCTTTGCATATCTCAGCTCAAATGTTCCTTCAAGGAAAACTTCTTTGGCCACCCCAATTAGGCAAAGTAACAATAATGAAACAGCAAATCCATATATAGTAGTTATGAGGTCTTAGCCCTCTATCTATTAACTAACTCATTTAATCCTCAAAACAACCCTATCAGTAGATATGACTGTTACCCTTCTCTGATAGATAAGTAAACAGAAACATACGGCAGTTAGTACATTGACTTTCCCAAGGTCAATCACTTACTAAGTGATAGTGTAAGAAATCAAACCTAGGACAGCTGGCTGCAGAGTATGTGCACTGGGCCACTCCCTCCCTCCATGGTTACAGGTGCTCACAGTGTAATCTCCTCTACAGCACCAACTACAGGTCCATCTTTGTGCCTGTTTGAGTATTTGAGTCACAGAAGAGACTGTAAGCTCTGTGAGTGTGAAAACATGTTTGTTTTTGCTCTCCCTTGTAACCTCAGTAGCTTAACGTAGTTTTTGGCATACAGTAGGAGTTTAATAAATACTCAGATGAGCAAATATAAATGAATGGAGTTTGAACATGAATGCTGGGTGCTTTCACATGTGTGTCAGACACATTTTACATCATCTGATTCTCATGATAACCAAGTGAAGCATCTTTATCTTAATTTTTCAACTGAGGAAACTATGATCTCAAGAGGCCAAGGGACCTGCCCAAGGCTAGGTCTGAGGGGGAGAGGGCCTAGTGGCTTGTGAAGTCACTGTCTGAATTTGGAGCTCCAGCTCTTTGCACTGCACTGTGTTGCCTCATCTCGTTCTTTACTGGCCTCCTTTCATTGCCCTTCTCCTAACATTTGTCATTCTTTTTCCCTTCTAGGTCTCTGAACACAGTCTTCTGTTCTTCAGGTATCAGAAGCTTCGGTATCAACAGAAAACCAGGCTGAAGACCTCTCAAGAGTGAGGTGGGATATAAGTGCCAATATTACTTTACTTAAATACTCAATTTGACCACTTAATGATTGCAAATATTTTTAGTATATTCTAGTACATTTAAACTTTGTTTGCGTTTGGTTATCATGTTATCTAAGGCAGGGATCTTAAGGTTTTTATCTGCAGGTTTAGGAGTGCTTTGCCTTTACGAGTTAATCTTTCTGCTAGATGTGGGAGTGGAGGCAATATGACTTGCTATGCTGGGAACACACAGAAGAACAGCACTGATGTCAAGAAGCTCACATTCTTGTAGGGAGAGATTGGCACGTAAACAAACTACTACAAAGCAGTGTACCATACGGATGGGTGCAGGAGGAGGCCAGCGGGCCCTCGCTGAAGTGTGGTGGAGGGAGGAGGGCCTGCAGGAAACCTGCGCAGAGACATCTGCTGGACAGACATTTGTGCGGAGCTCTGGGCCTCCTGCCTGAAGCTAAGGCCCTGTCCTCACAGAATTTGCAATCTAGAGGGAAAGAAGGTCCTTAAGTTAAAAATATACAAATATGTAAACGCACAAAGAAATAATAGCAGATAATAATTCGCATTGTGAAGGAAAAGAGCAGGGTATAATGAGAATGCAACAGAGGTAGAGAAAGCGCTCCCAGAGGGAGTGGCCCTGGAGCTGAGCAGGGAAGACAGCATTCTCGAACCAGAGGCTGGTGTGCATGGAGGGGAGGAAAAGGCTCCGGGTTTGAGAAACTGCAGACTGGCCAGTGTGGCTGGAGCACAGCGAGCAAGTGGGAGAAGGTGAGGGAGCTGATCGGCAGGGCCTTGCAGGCCACGATCAGGAGATGGATTTCACTCAAGGGTGATGGGAGGGGAGCCACTGAAGGTTTTAGGAAAGCGGGTGTCATGATGGGATTACTGTGTAGAAAGCAGCCTGGCTGCTTTTTGGAGGATGGATTGGAGAGAGGCAAACAGGGAAGTGGAGAGAGCAGTCAGGGGGATTCTGTCCTGTGGGACATGGGGGTGACTGGAGTGTGGCTTCTCAAAGGGACTTGAACGAGCATACACGGTTTGATTGGAAGACAACCATGGGCACAGAATGTCCAAAATCAGGAGGCAGGAGGAAGCATGGCATGGCAGGGGAACTGGCTCTGCAAGGAGCAGAGAGGGAAGGTCCAGGGAGAAGTGCTAGGAGCGCGAGAGGGAGATAGTGGACATGAGGTGCTCACAGTGTATACCAAAAGCATAGCATTTCTCCCAGAGAGTGGAGCTAGTAAGTGTTTAAAGCAGATCCTTAACAGATCAATTTTGCATAAGGAGCTTTCTGGGGATGCTATAAGGAGGCTCAGGAGGAGGAGAGATTCCAGTTCTGTGGTTATTGAAAGAGTCCAAGGACTTGAAGGAATGGAATTTCCCGAAAAGTTGTCAACTATAAGTAGTGATAACTACCACTTATCAAATGGTATGATATGATATGGCCAATGCTAGCCACCGTACCAGGTCCTTGACATCTGTCATTTCTAATCTTTGTCACTGGATCCCCCCCCACACCTCCTCAAGGGGACTGCAGCTGGTAAGAGCACAGGGGAGCAGGATGCTTTCAACAGCAACACCCTGCCTGCAGCCACGAAGTCTCTCAGCGCTCTGCAGGGTAGTGTTCTGTTGCTAGAAGGAAATCGCAGTTCTTTGATGAAGTAGCTTTTCCCAAGGTGATAGGGCTGAACACATGGCAGAAGTGGGATTTGAAACCCTAGTCTCTAATTCCAAAGACCATGTTCTTTCCATTATCTCAAATATTTCTTCATAGCTCTAGTAAAATGTATGGTGGTGCAATGTAGTTTTTTATATGACTATTTTCCTTTTCCTACTAGAATGTGAGCTTATCGAAGAAAAGGACTGTCTATTATTCATTGCTGCACCTTTAGTGTCAAGCACAGTGACTGGCACAGTGTAGATATACGTTTGTTGACTAAAAGAACCTACAGAATGGGATAGCAGTTCTTCTATTAAGAATCTGAAGTCCTCTTTCATTCCGTTGCACTTGAGTGCCCTGTCTTTTCCTAAGAAAAGCAGCACAAGGGGAGAGCTACTGGCCCATGTCTCCAACTTTGTAGCAGAGTCGTCGACCCTGATGGCTGCAGGGAATACATCCAGAGGAGGAAGCCCATGCTCCATGCTGAGCTGCCTCCAGACTTCCTGCTCACACTTACGCCCAACTTCCCCAAGCCCGTGTGCCCTCAGATCGAGGTCCTTCACTCTGAAAGCATCTGTAGGTCTGACAAGTGGAGAATCAGAGAGTACAGGTTTATTGAAAGGCTATAGATTACAGGCACCTAATGGGATCTGAGAATTATGCACACACGTTACTGCAGAGAAGCGGGGTTGCTGGAAGAAGAGATGGTGGTTGTGTAGTCAATTAAAATGCATACTGCATAGCACCAACATTTCCCCACAGTGCTAGCTAACAGTAGGTTTTAATTATACGGTAATAAAAAAACGGAGAAACAGCAGTAAATTACAATCTGTTTCTGTGAATAGTCTTAGTCCAATAGCTAAAATCTACAAATTACATAAAACAAGTATTTCAAATTAAATCACAGAGTGTTTGTAGAGCACGGGTTGTATATAAGGTATTGACATTTTTTATTGCCACTTTGCTGTTTATGGTTAGGTGGTCACTGAGTTGGGGATGGAGTGGAGGACCCTAGGCTGGGGCTGAAATGGAAGTGGCACATGTGGGAGGGACTGGGGGTGAGAAACTCCAAGCCTTGGGGCAATGGAAAGGAGTATGAGTGATTTTCAGGGCCAGCAGAGGGTTTTCCTTGGCTTCTTACAGCTTCTGGGATCAGGCAAGGAAGGGGAGCTCTACCCTGTGGGCCAGGTGGGGAGAGGAGAGGGTGTCAGCCATGCCTGAGACAGAGGACCGCAGTTTGTTGATTTGCTCAGAGCATACCTGTGGGTACTGAGGGGTCCAGTCTGCAAGGAGGTATGGCTGTCTCAAGCATCCCATTTCCCTGTGCTTTTAGTTCCAAGCCCCCCTTTGAGGTGCTATGGTGGTAAATTCAGGTTTTATGGAGCCTGAAGCTTGTAGAATTTTGAGAGCCCTCATAAAGAAAAGAGGAAAAAAATCTTCTTTTTGCAAATTTTATGAAAATATATGACCGTGTGAACACCTTGCTAGGGCTTAAGTTTAATTAACTTCACATAAATCTGCCTTTATCTATGATCCTTGGGGTCTACACACTTGCAAGATGTGTAGTGACTTGAAGATTTTTATGAACCTCATGCAGCCAACAAACCCCATGGCAGACAGGTAAAGCAGCATCTCTAGCCTGCTGCTCACTAAGTTGTACACATTTGCTCAAGATTTATGTAAACTAACAGCCATTTATTGAGTGTTTATTTTGTGCTATCACTGTTAGCACTGCTAGTGCTTTGTTGCTTTATGGTCTAGCACAGCATGGCATAATTTCTTATTTTTTCCGTCCCCAAAATAATGATAACATAGCCAGGCACTTTGGATGACAGAGAGTGAGATGGAAGAACACTTTCTTAAGGGCCTATGAATTTGCCGTTGCAAACTTTGCCATTCGTGGGCGGGTGGGGGAGTGGGGGGTGCTGTTATCTTTTCTTTATGAGATCTTGGTGTCCTGTGACAGTGTCCATGGTGGCACCAGAATGTTCCTGGCTTTCTTGGATATCCTGGTACCTGGGTCTCCCCCCACAACCGGTATCAGTGGCTACAAACATCAAAGATTACATAGATCCTTCTCCCTAACTAGGGCAGCTCATAAGAATCATCTGAGGCCCTTGATAAAGATGCAGATTTCTGGAGCCTTCCTGACTTCCTACCCTAGACTTCCTGAAACAGAAGCTCCAGAGATGGGGCATGTGAATTTGTATTTTTAAGTGCTTCTTAAAGTACTTAAGGTGTTTCTTAAAATCAGGTAACCTTGAGCATCACTGAACCCAAGGACAGGTGAAACACATTCTAAGGTAATAAGGGGGTTTCCTCTGGGTGAACAAATAGATGGGAAACTAGAGGGGGCATAATATTTCTGATGATGTGTGGTTGGAAGAAAATTTTAAAAAGTAACATAGTTGTGCATTTATTGTGTGCCAGTAACTGTGCTAAGCATTGTATGAATCTTTTATTTAAAGTTCCCCACAAATCATTGAGGCAGAACCATTTGCCTCCCTTTTACAGATGGGAACACAGGTTCAGAGATGTTAAGTAATTTGCCCAAGTCATGTAGCTAGTAAAGGATGGAGTCCAGATTTGAACCCTGGCAGCAGGTGTTGGAGCTCGTACTCTTTCTGCTGTTATACAGACCGAAATATATATTGCTTAATCCTAGAGAAACTACAGTGCCCAATATTGGGGTTAGGAGGAGAGCCCAGAATACTCCCCCAACTGCAATGAAAGCCACCCCCTAAAGGTAGTGCTGGTGCACTTCAACATCCAGGACACTGGGGCTGCTATAGTGGTCAAAGGCAGTGATATGGAGGCTCATGTGGCTGTGCCTTGGGTGTGGGACACTCTGGGGTTCCCTGAGCAGTCAGCCGCACTGATGCCTGTGGCCACATAGGAGGCAGTGGCCCTGGCTGAGAGAGGCACCTGTGGGCAGTGACAAGGATGACGATGTGTTCAGACCCATTTGGTGGGAAGGGTGGTTAATGGTGTGGTACAGTGCCTAAGAGTGTGGGATTGAGAGTCAGACAGCCTAGGGCTGATCCAGCTACTGACTTGATCCCTTGTTCATAGAGTGACCATGTTTGTTTTCTATGGATGCCATAACAGATTACTATAAACTTTTAGCAATCTAGAATAACACCCGTTTACTATTTCACAGCCCTGTGGGTCAAAGTTTAGGTAAACTGTGGCTCAGTAGCATCCTCTACTCAGGGCCTCCCAAGACTGAAATCAAGATGTTGGCTGGAATGGGCTCTTCCAGGCTCTGGGGAAGATTACACTTCCAAGCTTATTCAGGATGTTGGCTGAATTCAGTTCCTTGCCATTATAGGACTGAGGTCCTTATTTACTTAACCTGTGACTCCCTTCATTTTCAGATTAAAAAAGGCCTATCAAATCCTTCTCATTCTTTGAATCTTGACTTCTTCTTCTGCAACCAGCCAGAGAAAGATTTGTGCTTTGAAGGGCTCATTTGATTACCTTAGGCTCACTGGATGCTCCAGGATAATCTCCCTAGTTTAAGGTCAAGTGATTAGTAACCTTAAGTATATCTATCATGTAATTATGTAACAATGCAGATAACACTTTCACAGGAGTAACACCAGGAAGCAGAGGTCATGGGGCCAAAATTCTGCCTACCACAGTGACCTTGGGCAAGATCTCTTGGATTTAGTGGCCTAAAAAACACCAATTTTGTAGATGGGTGATATTTACAGAAACCAAGATTTTTTTATCTTGCTCTTCTAGAAGGAGTTACATATTAGTCTGAAATTCTGTGTTCCATTCAAAGGCAGCATATATTTTCCAAATGATGACTTGAAAGCTAAGAATGAGCTAAAATAATTTCTTTTGGAAAGTTGCTAAAATAATATATAGAAGCAGCATGCATCATTTATCTTTCCCATCCTCCACCCACCCTCCCACCTCCTCACTCACCATGTTGATTTGAACATTTTCTAAAATCCTTTTCATTAAATTCTGGAGTATAAAGCTAATGGACACCATTAAGGTAGTGATAATGCCAGACTGCACTTTGGTGGCTTTTTTTTTTTTTCCCAGAAAAAGCATACCTCCAAGCAATGCCAATTATAAAGAGTATTTGAACCACTGTCTAATTTGAAGAAAATGAATACCTTGAGAAATAACATGGATACCTTATAATTTTTCAGTCAAAAACTGTCAAACAGAAGTTTTCACATACTGTAATTTTTTCGTAGTAATTCACTCAAAAGTATTTCTTTTATTTCTTTTCCATTGCGCCCTTTGCAAAAGCTTGTTGAGATTCACTCTCTCCTGTGAGTTATTGGAAGTGGATGTGGTCTTTCATTCTGCATACTCTCCAAAGAACATTTTGGCATTGAACAATGACAATGAAGATGGAAAAATGAGAAACTAATTGTAGTTCCATTTTCTAAGATTCAAATGAACCATATTTTAAGGTTGGCAGCCTTCATATGCATGCTACTTCTTGGTAGCACAAAGAGAACAAACAAGAACCTTAATATTTCTGAGTACAAAACAATGGAAGAAAATCTATTTTCAATTAGCTCGGACACATATGAATGATGAGAGCAATGCAGGCTGTGTATTTTATTTGCATTGTTTTTCCAGTTGCACAGGGATAATGACCTTGAATTCAGTATAATGGATGAGAGTTTCAATCAACTTTTATATGGATAATCGAATAATTTGAAAATTTAGCCAAACAAGATAATCCATAGTATGCTACCCAGGACCGTGTGGTCTGACAGTTTTGTGCAACCCAGTAAAGGGCAAGTAGATAGTGGTAACAGACCTATGTTCTGGTGTCACTTCTGCACAGTGATCCCGCTTGCACTGAGTGTTTTATTTTTATGTGAATTGAAGTTATTCATATTTCTATGTGCTCATTTTAGAAAAATTAGAAAATATAGATAAGCAAAAAAGAAGGAAAAAATAATTCCACCTCACAGATGGCCTCTTTTCCTCATGATATATATGTATCATACATATATATGTCTTTCTAGATGTTTAAAAATGCATATGTAGATAAATTAAGCTATACACTATGTCATATACATACGTTGTGTCTCCAGCTAGTAGCTGGTGTCTCTTGTGGCAATGTTTACTATGGTTGCTGATTATAATCACAATTCCAGAAATTCTTGGTGTGACCATTTGAGTCAGGAGCTCCAGGGATCTTTGTGGTCATCTAGCATTTCAGCATTTTCCAGAAGGCTAACAGTGCAGTGAATGGGTCAGAGGCTAAAAGAGAGCTAAACTCTAATTACAGGTTCATGATAGTATTTTTGGATTTCCCCATTCAGAGCTCTAGGGATCTGTCTTTTGCTACAACTTGATTTCATGGGGCTTTCAAAAGTACCTCCATTTAATTCTTAAATCCTTGGAGGCTGATGAGCATCATTGATGGAAAAACAGACAGATATTTGTTAAGTCACTTTAAAACTTTGGCCAAAACCAGACTTGACCCCCTTAATTCCAGGTCCACAGTATCTCCTGTTACTTTGCTCCACCTTACTGCCCCAGGAAAGGGGACACTGTCCAAATGTTTGCATGCTTTATGCAATCAAGGAAACCTACTCTGAAGTGAATAAAACTCCAATGACTACATCCTAGCATTTCCCCCAGAAAATGTTTACCTTTCTTGAATAGTGCCCAACCATATTTTGAAAGCAAATCTTAAAAAAAAATCCTGTACAACTCAAACATAAAAATATCTTCAGCAAATCTCTTTAAATATTTTTAAAGAGAATGAATGTATGAGTTATAAACAAAAAGTATTTCACACAAGAAATACAATAGTGCTTAAACTGTTAAACGAGGGGAGTGTTGCCCTTTGAAGGGGTTGCTATGAAAGGATTTGTTTTTGTTGCTATGAGGCTGTTGTTTTCTCAACTAATTTTGAAGCTCATCATCGCTTCAGGATTAGTTTATAAGGTACACAGGAAAATACCCCCATTACCTCACAGTCTCTCTCCCTGGTATTTGAGCAAACCCAAATATATTATCCAACTTGAACACCGATTTCAATGGGCTCCAAATAATGGTTGTATCCTAAAAACAAAACAAAATAAGAACAACTCTTCCATGATGGTGATTTGCTACCACAGAGGCTGTTCAAAGCATTGTGTACCAGGCCCTGAAGATAATTCTGAAAGAGAAGCTCCAAAAAGGGTCTGAGCAAATGCAGCACTGCTCGTGAGGGTAGTGAAGATACGTTCCAAGCTGACTACTTTGAAGGAGAGAAAAAAATCATTCAAATGTTGAGTTCTGGCATGTTGCTCAAACAAGGAATTTCTGTTTACCTTGTATGTTGATCTAGTCTATAAGATTTCTGTATTATTCATAATAGTCATCATCTTTTTCACCTGCTAAATCAACAATGAGAATTTCTTTGCCACTAGAAAATATGTATGAGGAGCTACTCTTTTGAAAAGATCATAAGGGTTGCATAATTGAATAACAGGGTTGTATTGGAGCAATAAAATTTCTGCTGTTTAGTTAAATAATCTGCTTTTTCTGTGTAAACATTAAAAGCTTATAAATGACGTACATGTAGAGAGCCAAAAGTCAATCTATCTTTAATCTTTCTAGTCACTGTTAAGAGTCCTGCAGTCCCATAAGAGAAGGGAAAGATACAAAGGCATGCAGAAATAGAGTGGAGAGGTATATAATATGTAATGGTGTATATATATAAATATATAATATAAATGTGTAATAATATAATAAAAACTGAGCTTTAAAAATGAAATATTTAATTGCAAAATAAAGTGGAAACTCGGGCTGGCCCAGCAGTGTAGTGGTTAAGTTTGTGCAGTCTGCTTCAGTGGCCCAGGGTTCGCAGGTTTGGATCCCGGGCATGGACCTATACAGCACTCATCAAACCACATACAAAATAGAGGAAGATGTTAGTTCAGGGACAATCTTCCTCAAGCAAAAAGAGGAGGACTGGCAACAGATATTAGCTCAGGGCCAATCTTCCTCACCAAATAAATAGATAAAAATAAGGAACTCAATGCCAGAGCCACAGAACAGGAAATAAGGACTTAGGCTGCAGAGAGTTTGGGGGGAGCTCTTGCATAAAGCATGGAGGTGGATAGCTATCCTATCAACAGAAAGGATACTGGGGAAAACTAAGGAAGCACAAGGAAGTTTTCTGGGTGTTGGGGGCTATAATTGATGTTAAAAAGTCAGTTACCAGAAATAAAATCCCTGAGTTTAACTTATTTTACTATTAAGGTATTAGAATTACAAGTTGAGAAATTATTAATAAAACTGGTTCAGATACTCTTGGAGTCCTCAGAGAAGTGCATGTTAAATGGCTCTATGTGGAGATTTCCATAAATCAGAGCCCTTGAGACATATTAGAAAATACTACCTTCATTGAAAATGAGTGTATAATGAAAATTATAAATTATGAGAGAAAATCATGCATCATGAAAGAAAATTGGCTGATGCAAGATATAAGAGAATTAGTACTTCATTAAGTAGAGAAAATAGAAGAATCTGAAAGATTTTATTAAAATATTAAAGTAAATGTATTTAAAAGTTTATAGAGCTTAATGAAGGAATATAAACCATAATAAATAAGAACTGATAGAAAAAGCATGTGTCGATTTGAAAAAAGTCAAGGAGAACTTCTAAACATAAAAAATAGTTATTAAAATTATAAACTTAATTCATGGCTTAAGTAGCATATGAGGTACAACAAAGAGATAATTAACAAAATGGAAGATGGATTTGAGGAAGTCACCTAGTGTTCTGACCCAAAACATAAAAAGACAGAAAGAAACATAGAAAATCTGGAAGGACAGCTAAGAAACATGGAGGAGAGAATGAGAAGGCCCAGCATAAACCTAATGGTGAAAATAAAAAGATGGGGCAGAAGCAATAATTTAAGATATGATGCCTGATATTTTTTACAGAATTGAAGAAATATATCAATCCCCATATTGAAGAAGCAGGCAGGTTTTAGAGAATATGAATATATTTACATACAGACATCCTGTGGTGGAAACTGCAGGACCATTTAAGGCATAGACAAAACTGTGAAGCAGTCAGAGAGACGAGGTTAACTGCCTGCTGACAGGTATCTCATCAACAGAAGACTTCCCAAGAGAAAAAGGGAATAATAGTTTGAAAGTTTTGAGGGACAATAATTGTTAACTCAGAATTCCATACCCAGTTAATCTATAATACGAGAGTGAGGGTAAAATATAGACATTCTCAGATTAACAAGAACAGAACATTTATGACTTAAAGACCCTTGCTCTAAGAACTACAAAATAATATGCTTCAGGAGAGAGCAAACTGAACCCTGAAGGAAGGAGTTAGAAGCAAAAAGCAATGGAGAACAAAGATATTGCTGAACATATGGGTAAATCTGAATAAGCACTGACTCTAATAATAAAATTCATCTGAGGGACAAAGTGGAAGCAAAACATTCCACAGTAATATCATGGAAGATGAGAGTTTGTTGCAGATTGAAGATTGGAGTCTATGTTGTTTAGGACGATGACATAAATGTTAATTTCAGACTTTGTTCAGTCCGGTATGCATGCTCAAAATGTAAAGGTAAGACCTAAAAAAGTAGAAAGAAATCAAGTCATCAGACCAGTAGTGGGGAAAAAAAGAGAATGAAGGAATTCTATCAGACAATGATAGGAAAGAAAGAAGAAAAAAATTGAAACAAAATAGAAAGATCAGATGGTAATATGGATGAATTTTATAAAATTTCCAAGTGTAAATAATCCTAGTTTATTCAAGTTATAATATGGCTAGAAAAAGAGGAAAAGCTATTCACCTTTCTTGAACCTAGTAAAACTTTGATTTTAAGGTGGAAAATAAAGTGCAATAAAAAATTAGCACCCGTTTTACTTCTGATCACTAGTGTGCAAGCTCTAAACAAAATACTTTTTACCTGAATCTAACGAGTTAGAGTTAACGTGTGATTTGTAGAATTTATTGAGGAGTAAGAGATGGTCCAACCTGAGAAAATCAATCGTGCAAGTTTTCCCTTTCATGTAGTAACAGAATAATCATCTGATTATTTCAATAGATGAAGAAAAGTGTATTTTGATAAAGTTCAACTTCTATTTATAATTAAAACTTTTAGGTAAACTGGAATAGAAAGAAACTTTCTTAACTTGGTAAAGTCTATATATCTAACACCACAGTGAACATTATAATAATAGAGAAATTTTATACACAGTCCCATTAAATTAATGACAAGAAAACTATGCTTTTTATCATCACCAGTGCTTATTATTATTGCAGATATTCTGACCAAAGTTATATGACAAGAAGACCAAGGGACATAAGAATATAAGGAAAAAGATAAAGCTGTCTTTATTTGTAGTTGATTTAATTGTGTACCCAGAAAAACAACACAATCAGCTGAAATCTATTATAAAAAAAATCGAAGTTTAGCAAGGTTGTTGTATATAATGTCAAATTACAAATATCAATAGTATTCCTCTCTTATAGCAGCAATAAATATAAAATAAATGAGAAAATACACTGCTATTTACAATAGCAACTAAATTGATGAGGTGTCTAACAACTTATTAAAATATGCACAAGATTTTTATAGAGAAAACATTCAATTTATATTAAAGGACATAAAAGGGGTTCTTAAATGAAGAGAGAGAGCATGTTCAAGGAGAGTTCAAACTAATTTAGTAAAGATGTCAATTTTCCTAAAATTATTCTGTACATTCAATATAATCCTAATCAGGATTCCAGCAAGCATTCATCTGTTTTCTAGATATGCTGGGAAAACTATTCCAGTGCATCACATGAAGGCAAATAAAGCTGAATTCCTGCACTCTAGATGGCTTAAAGAACTCAGTGGGAAAGGCAGAACCATAAAACTAACAGATGAAAATGTAAGAGAATATTTCTATAGTGTAGAGTAAAAAGATCTCTTAGGAAAGCTCCTGAAAGCAAAAATTGTGAGATAAAAATTCATAAATTGTTCCATGAGGGCCATTATAGACAAAGTTGTCAGACAGATGAAAGACTGGAAAAATTTGCAATGTCTAAAATTGTGAAGAGGTTAATACCTAGAATGTATGAAAACCCTCAAGTCACTGAGAAAATATGGGAAATCCAACATAAAAATAGGCAAAATACACAGATAAGCAACTCACAGAGGGAGAATCCTGAATGACTACAAATATACGAAGAAAGAAGGCTCAAACTCACTAATAAGCAGAGAATTGTAAGTGAAGACAATAATGAGATATCATTTTACATCAATCAAATTGCAAAAACTAGGCAGGGGGCTAACATACAGTATTAATAATCATGCACTCGTGGTGGAAGTTCAAAGCTTCCAGCCATTCTAGAAAATAATTCACAGTCACTTCTTAGTGAAATTAAACACACAAGTATTGTATTACCCAGTAATACCACTCATCAGAGAAATGCTTACTCTAGTCTGCAAGAGGGCACATATAAAAATGTTCTGTGCAGTGTTGCTTATGGAAGTAGAAAGTGGAGGGCACCTGGGGTCCCCAATCTTGAATGGCTAGGTGAATGTAGTGGTTGCATTCTATGAAATACTACATAGTAATTAGAATAAACAAACTAGATACACATACCGCAACAGAAATAGATCTTAAAAACAATGTTGGGTGAAAAATGCAAGAAACAAAATGAGGTTTAGAGTATAATGCTATTCATGTAAATTGAAAAAAATACATATTCAAAACATGACTACATATTTTATAATCACATTAGATATTTTAAGGATGTATTCCAATCACTTGAGATGGATGATACATGAAGGAGGGAAATGGGAAAAAAACCCAAAATTAAGTGTGTACAACGAATGATAATTCACTACAAAATGAAAATGTGATTAACTCAACTCTTTGCTCTTGAGATCAAACTCAAATTGTGGAGAAGGCAAAATCAGATTAAAGAAATTCAAGAATATCAATAATCATGATAAATGTAAATAGATTAAATTTGTTAAAAGACATAAAATCTCAGATTGAAAGGAAAACAGTTTTTTTTCTTTATCAGAGACATAGCTAAAACCTGAAAGATATAAAGTAAAGACATGGAAAAAGCACATATCACAGAAATGGTAACTGAAAGAAACCTGGCATAACACTACTAATATCAAACGAAATAGATGTTAAGTCACAGGACAATATTAGGAATAAAAAGGATAATTATGGATAAAAGAGACGGTTTATCAGCAGGCTATCCAAAAATACTCCTTGGCAAATGCACTACAGTATTAAGTGCATTTAATAACATAGTTTCAAAACATATAAACTAAAACCTGACACAAGCGCAAGTATAAATTGATACAGTCCGCAGTCATAGTGGGAGATTTAATAGACTTCTTTCAAGATAGATAAGTAGAAAAACATTTAGGATATGGAAGAATTGAACAACACATTTCACAAGTTTGACCTAATGCAGAGATAGAAATAAAGATATAGAGTTACAGATATATCCCTGCCCTTTAAAAATATAGAGAACACATATTCTTTCCAAATAGAGATGGAATATTTATAAATACTAGCCACATACTAAGTCAAAAGTGAAGTCCTAATGTATTCCAAAGAATGCCTATCATACAGATCATGTTCTCTGACCATAATATAATAATATTAGACACTAATAGCAAAAAAGATATCAAAATAGTAATTTAAAAATCCTC
Source organism: Equus quagga (assembly GCF_021613505.1). NCBI lineage: Eukaryota > Metazoa > Chordata > Mammalia > Perissodactyla > Equidae > Equus > Equus quagga. The sequence goes on from NC_060271.1 coordinate 104,774,931, forward strand.
AAAAGCAACAACCCCATTTATATGGAAACTGAAAAAATAGTGTGCCTAAACCTAAAATGGTGATCCCTTGGAAGGGCTTTCCTGTTTTTGAACAATGAATAAGGTCGAGGACACTAAGGAAGGCAAAAAGCATAATAAACTCAATGTGAGAATAAACAAATCTTTATGTTATTTGGCCTTGAGAGCAAGTCTGGGGTAGGTGTTTCTATTTGCACTTTTACAGATGAAGAAACTGAGGGTCAGCAACTTGCAGAGAGTCACACAACTTACAAGTTGTGGAAACAGAATTCACATCCATTTTCTTTCATACTGAATAGACACATATGAAAGGAAGTTGTCTTCAAAGAGAAAGGATGGAATGGCTAATTCATATGCGAAATCCAAGGGAAGGAGGCGTGGTTGACTTCAGTCATTTGTTGTAGGGCAGCTCTTCAGGGAGGCAACACGTAGAGGACGCCACCTATGACCTCTCTTAGGAGTTGATGCTAGATAATTAGGCTTTCCCGGAAGAGAGAATAGCTCCATCTCTTGTTTCTAAAAGCAGTAAGTAAACTATAAATCATGTAAAAAAATGCTAGGTATTATCACTAATGTTATATGTTGCCAGGAAGTCCTTGTGCTTCCTGGAACATTTATGGAAAAATTTAGACTTTTTAGTAATAAATTTTCAGATAACATAATTTATTGCCTAAAGAGTATCATAAGAACTTTAGGAGCTTTTCACTATGTTCCGGGACTAGAGAATAAAATAAGGTGCTGCACATCAAATTTTAAAGGAAGATAACAATACTGTATTGTAAGCTTAAAACTTTGCTAAGGGAGTAGACCTTATATTAAGTGTTCTCATCACATACACCAAAATATGCTAGAGGAAATATTTGGAGGTGATGGATAGGTTTATGGAATAGATTGTGGTGAATAGATCTGTATGAAACCTCAGAACAGGTTTCACAGGTGTATAATCATTCCCAAACTCATCAAGTTGTATACATTAAACGTGTACAGCTTTTTGCATGTTAATACCTCAATAAAGTGGTTTAAAAAATTAAAATTCCAAAAAAATTATATGTTTCTGCCAGACTCCACTGTATACTGGGCTCACTTTAATTTCTCAGTTTGAGGTGTCACCTACAGTGAGGGTGGTCCCAAATCAAGACCTGAAAGGAAGCAGAAGAAAACATAAGATTACAAATTCTCAGGGAGTCTATAATTGTCATTAATATTTCTACTGATAAGAAAAATTATCCAAAACTTGGAAATAAGATAAAAGGATGGCTATGTGTCCTTTTAATGTCATACTGGAGCATTGTCTAAGAAGGCTGCCTAAGGATGGTTTAACTTTCTAGGGCAGCACAGCCCAAAAGAACGTTCTTTGGTGATGGAAGAGTCTGTAAATCTGCACCTTCCCAGAGAGCAGCCATCAGCCACATGTGAGTACTGAACACTTGAAATGTGGCTAATGCAACTAAGGAACTGAATTTTAAGTTTACTTTTTAACTTTATTTAATTTCCATTAATTTAAATTTAAATTTATATAACTGCATGTGTGTAGTGGCTCCTACATTACACAGTGTAGCTTTCGGGTAATGGATCTTTGTTTGACTTACTGTTTACTATTGCTTAGGGCTCAGAATCTGTGAACTTACATGTTTATTTGTAAAAATTGTCAATATGGAAAAGACTTATTTGGTATAGATGCAAATGATTTCTGTCTGGTAGAAAAGATAACCCCCAAAGCTACAGTTTTATTGTAACATAACAACCATATTTCAGCTGGGTCCATCTTGCTGGTCCCCTCATTAATGAGTTAAATAGATCTTTGATGCATTTCAGTCTATACTTGTAAAGAGCAGTGGTTTTTACGATCTTTGAAAACTATGTTTTTACCCCACCTAGAGCTGCAGCAGAGATAAACAGGTGTCCATCTCTCTTCCTTTGAAAGCAAATGGATTTTCTTCTAGCTCACTTTGTCACTGAGTTTAGATCTTTTAAATGTCCTAACTTAATGCCCCTCTTTCAATGGGCCCAAGGTTTAAGCTTCTGTTCTACCATTAATCCCCGAAGCTCTAGTTTGGTGGTATTAACATTTACTCCCAGTGCAGCTCTGGTTTCAGAGTTTTCCTACCGTTCTGGTTTCAGCATATTGTTATTTTTCGTGAGCTTTAGGGATTTCTCTTTCTTTCTTGTTAGCCCAGCAATGCGTTAAACATGTGCTTGTGTTATTTTATCCAACATCTGGATGTTCTGTGGCAGGTGGGCTTTTCAGAACTTCTAGTCTGACGAGTGGATATCCTTAAAGCATTCTGTACTCTGCAGTGAAAGTGAAATTTCCAAATGTGAGTCTGACCATATCTTAATTTACTGTTTGAAACCCATCAATGGCTTCACCAACTATAAAGACAAAGCCCACATCCTTAAAATGGCTCACCAGGACCTGCTTGATCTGGAAACACCTCCATCCTCATCTTGTGCCTCACTCTCCTCACTTCAGCCTGAGACTCCCTTAATTCCTTGAAGGTGATATTTCTTTCATCCTCAAGACTTTTGCATATGCTGTTCTCTCTCCCTGGATCACTTTCCTTGAATCTTTTTATCTAGTTAAATCTCCTGCTGGAATGTAAGCTCCATGAGGGGGCCAGGGATCATCTCTGCATGTTTGTTGCTGTATGCCCCATGCTCTGCTTTTGTAGGCATTCCAAAATACTTGTTGAATGCTAGGAATCACTCAGTGAGTGAAAGCCCAGTGAGTGAGCTCCTTATCTTCTTCTTCATACTTGCTACTCCTCCTGTGTTCCTCGTCTTTTGAGTAGGACCATAGATTCAGTGTTTCAGGGAGTCATCCTATCTCCTCTTCACTTCCTCTTCTTCACTTCCACTGCTAATCAATCATCTTCCTAAATATCTAAGGAAATCTTTCCTTTCGGTCTTTCTACCACTGTAGTGCCTGAGTTTATTATTTCTTACTTGGAGTATCACATATGTTTCCTTGCTCTAGCTTGGCTCCTGCAAGGAAATCTGACTATGTTTCTTCCCTTCTTAAAATTCTTAAATGGTTCTCCATTAACGCCTTAGTTTGACATACACATTTTTTGTGATCCTTCCTCATCTCCCACTCTTCCCCTCTTCCACATGCATCCCAAGCTTGAGCAGAGTCAAACAAACATTCATAGGGCACCTGTTATGTGCCGGGCACTGCACTGGGTGCTATGACATACATTACCTCAGTTACTCCTCAGAAAGCACTCCAAGTTTGTATTTTCCTAGAGAGGAAAAGGAAATGTAGAGGGGAGAAATGGCTTGACCTCTAGATCACATGGCTTAATCTATGGCAGGGCTAGGACTGGAAGCCAGATCTTCTGAACCCCATTCCACTAGTGTGTTGCCAGGAAAAAACTGGGAGAACCTCTTGGAGAAGAATGAAATCTACCATTGAGTCACCAAGGTAAATGGCAAGACGACATCATGGAGCATATAAAAATTAGGTGCCAATGAAGGAATGCATTTTTAAAGGGAAGCTTTTTGTCATTTTTCTGGGTTTTTCCCCTGGTTTCTTCTCATCTCTTCCTTTTCCATTAGGTGTAAAAAAAAAATCGAATAGTGGTCCTTAGAAAAAAGTCAGACTTTCTTCAGCCCTGGACAGAATGGAGGATAGGCTTTAGGTGAATAATTTTGATTTGTCTTCTGGCATGGTTTGAAATTAAATTTTCCTTGACTTGTAGTCCCTTGGTCCACTTATTACTTTTTGGCTCTCGTGTTGTTTTCCTCCTGTCAGTCATACCTAGAATGAGCTCCTGGAACCTATATGTTCCCCAGTTCTCTTCCTTGGGAATTGCCAGATCCCAGCCAACATACTAGTTCTCTGAGCTAGGATCTGGATACTCTGAGATAATCCATCTATCTAGTCCTCTTTGTTTTACCTCTAAATAACTTTTTAATTCTTCGTTTCTTCTCCAGCTTCTCAATAGGCTTTTTTAACACCTGCTTTGACTGTCTCAAATCTATCCGGCACACTGTGTCTAGAGTAATCTGTTTAAAACACAAGTAGGACTGTACTATTCCTTTGCTTCAAACCTTTCAATGGCTCTTGGTCAACACAGGGTAAAGATTGAATAGCTTAGCATAGCTGACACCTGCCCCTGTCCCAGGTATTTATGTGGTTATTTTGTTAGCTATGTGTATGCCTATTGGCAGTTTTCTCTGAAAACACCTCAAAGATGAATGGGCTTCTAATTCCCTCGTCTCCAATCCAGTCCAATGCAGCTAGGGAAGCAGGCTGTTTCATAACAAATTATGGAAACACAGAAACCATCAAAACAGAGGTCTGGTGGGGGCATGAGGACACTTTCATTAGAAGGGGAATATGTGCATGGAAAATAATTAAAATTTGGTAGACTCCTTCTTCAGTCACTCTTTTAAAGACGTTCTCAAGAGCTCAGTTGCAGTTTCCCATCAAAGACTGCATTTAGCTTAGGTTCACTTTCCCAGCCCTCAACCCCTGCTCATCCAGCAGAAAAATAAACGTTATGAACTGCCAGCTCCCAAATTGTAGCTTGGAGAGGGGGAGAAAAACAGGTCCCAGATGGGATGGGTGTCAGAGAGATTTCTACACTGAATTATTGAAGGTTTAGGCAGAGGAAAAGAAATGGAGGAAACTATGCCATTGTAAGATAACCACAAGGCAACCAACGACCCAACCAACCAGAACGTAACATGTAAAAGATAGTTGAAGAGAGTCTGAAAGTAAGCATAACCCAAGGAAAAGAAGAATATGCTATAAGTGTGATTCATGCTCTGGAAAAATCTAATAAGGATATGAATTTGATAAAACAAGATCCCCAAGGCATTACAGTAAAACAATAGAATTAGAGGGAAAGAGTGATTGTAGTGCCAACACAATTCCATTACAGATAAGAAATAAACTTCAAACAGCAAGTAATAGAATAGACAAAGCTTAAAATCAAATCACTAGCATGAAGGAGAAGCTTGAGTTAGTTTCAGTGGATATGAAGATAAAGGGAAAAAGTAAGTAAAACAATTAGAGAAGTGCTCTCCTTGGTAGACAAAGGATTCCCGGCAGGAAAGTATGCCCCTAAAATAGAGAAACCAACAAATGGAAGAGAAAAAGTGTTCTGAACAATAATTCAAGAAGATTCTCTTGAAATAAAAAAGAAATAAAAGGGCTTGTTGAAAAGACATAGTGTCTTTTCAGGGAAAATGTAGATGGCTATCTAGATCAAGACATATTATGCTTAAGTTATAAATTATCTCAAAATCCTCAAAGATTAAAAAAAAAAGAAGTACTTCTGGGCAGAAGAAGTAGTGTACCTACAAGAAGTCAATGTTTGGAATGGCTTCAGACTTCTTCCCAGCATTCAATGCTAGGAGACAAGGGAGCACTGTCTACAGAATTCTGAAGAAATGTGTGACCCCCAAATAATATATCAGCCCAGTTTTCATTCATTTATAAAGGTTGCAGGTAAACATTCTTAAAGATGAAAGAATTTATGGAATTTGATACACGTGATCCCTTAAAAAAAGCACTACTTGATAAAAACAAAACCAAAACAAATAAACAACCAGCCAATCAAAGGATAAATTAAAATATCAAAAGCAGAAATGGAGAAGATAAAGTAAGGGCACATGCAGGATCACTGAATCCAAAGCAATAGTGAATTAGGACTAAAGAACTAGGAGATTATGGTGATGCAATAGAATGGAAATGTTACATATTTTGTGAAGAAAAATACTAAAATGCAAAGATAAATGTGGAGGTGGGGAAAACAGGAGGAAGGAGGGGAGAGGGGAACAGTTTTAACATTTCATCTTTCATGGCAGGGAGTCGGTTGATATGAGCTAAAACTGAGACATGAGGTTAAGAATAAGGAAAATATAATGGTTCCAATCTCTTAATGTACTTCATAAATTTTTTCTTATCTAAGAGGAATATAATATTTTGGGGTGAATAGTCATTTATGTGAATTTCAGCAAAGGTTTTTAAGCTTTTTTTTTCAGATTATTTTACTCCTGTTAAATTCATGAAAAGTTACATTTAATAGTTCCAGTTAAAATATTATTTATATTGGAGTCCTACTGTCTTAAAATTATTTGTCCATTTCTGCTTGCCAGCCTGAGAGGCACTATGGTTTAGAGCAGAGCTTTTCAACTTTTATTGTGTATATGAATCACCTGGGGATCTTATTGGCCTGAAGGGCTGGGGCAGGCATGAAATTCTGCATTTCTGGTAAGCTCCCAGGTGATGCTGTTGCTGCTGGTGCTTGGACCTTACCTTAAGCAGCAGGAGAGTGTAGGCTATGAGCACCAACTCTGCTCCCAAACGGCCTGAGTTGGATTTCTGGTGCCACCACCTACAAGCTGTTTGACTTTGGGCAAGTCCTATGTCTGAATTTCCCAATCTGTAAAATGGGAATAACAGTACCCTCACGTAAAATGCTTAGAACAATGCCTGACAACAAATGTTGAGTATTATAAAAATTGGCTATGATTACAGACTAGTTAACCCTGGACCAGAAACCTAACTTCTGTGAGCTTCAGCTTCCCCATCTGTAAAAATAACTACCTCTCAGGGCTGTTGTGACAACTAGAAATAAGATGTCCTGCATGGTGTCTGGCATGGTATAGATAATCAATAAATGATAACTACAGTGATGATAGTTTACATGAATTATAATGTAATACTAATAATTTCTCCAATGTAGTCTTAGCTCTTCTAATCAATTTATTCATTCACACATATTTTATTTACTCATTCTGTAACTAATTTTTGAGTTCTCCCTGTGGATTGGGAGGTCCTGTTCAAGCATTGGGATTATATCAGTAAACAAGACAGTCCTAGCAGACTTTTCATTCTACTGGGAGAGAAGAAACAAAGAAATAATATGCAAAGCAGTAGTAAGTGTTATGAAGAAAAACTAAAGCAGGATAAGGGCTAGAAAATGATGCTGGGGGTGGGGAGCAGGCTTACTAAAGATGGGATGGTCAGAGGAGGCCTCTTTGAGAAACGTACAACTGAGGAGACACCCAGATGAGGTGAGGCAGCAGGCCCTGAGAAGTGCTGGGGAAAATAGTCCATCAGAGGTTCTCTGGAGGTAGGAGATCAGTGTGTCTGGTTCTGAGAGAGCATGATACAGTGCTAGGAGTTGGGGTTTGAATTGAAAGTATCAGAGTGCATGGTATATAGTAAGGATGAGCATTGGTTTGTGGAACTAGACATATGTACATGCATATGTGTATGTGCTAAGTTAGAATTTAAAAATGAATTTCTTACTATGGGTACCAGTGCAAAAAGTTTCAAATACCCTGGGCTAAATTATGTAGATCCTTGTAGGCTGTGATGAGCGTGGGTTTTATTGAAAGGGGAAAGAAGCCTCTGAAGGGGTCTGAGCAGAGCAGGACGTAATGTGATCAGTGTTTTCAAGCTCTTTGACTGCTGTGTGGAAAGCTGACTGAGGGGAGCAAGAGTGAAAGAAAACAGTGATAACTTCTTGCCACATCACCTTGTACCTATAGCACTGTGGTAGGCTGACTAATGTCTCCCTCTCCCTCCCTCAAAGCTGTCCAAGTCCTAACACTTGGAACCCCTGGATAAGTTATGTTCCATGGCAAAAGGGACTTTGCAGATGTAATTAAAATTGAGATGGGGAGATTATCCTGGATTATCTGAGTAGACTCAATATATTCACAAGAGACCTTAAACGTGGAAGAGGGAGCCAGAAGAGAAGGTCAGAGTGATGTGATGTGAGAAACGCTTGACCTGCTATTGCTGACTTTCAAGACGGAGGGAGGGACCATAAGTCAGTGGAGGTGGGTGGCCTCCAGAAGCTGGAGAAGGCAAGGAAATGGATCCTGGAGTTTATTAAAGGAAACATGACAACTTGATTTTAGCCTGGTGAGATTTATGTTGGACTTGTTAACCTATAGAACTGTAAGATTATAAATGTGTATTTTTTAAGCCATGACATTTGTGGTCATTTGTGACGGCAATGGAAAACTGAGGCAAGCATGTTGTCTCTTAAACCTGTCTTTGTGCCCTCCCTCCTCACAGACCTCTTCAGAGCACCCACATGAGATGTGGGTTTAAGTTCCTTCCCTCAGCTGCCCTCACTGTCCCATGGCTTCCCCACAGAACCTTCCACTCCTTCCTGCTATCTGCTCTATGTCTGATTTCCATTCTGCGTTTCCAATACCTTCTTTCAGTGGTTCTCAGTAGGAATGACTAGCAGTTTGAGCACACTCAATCTGAGATCTTTTGTTGTCAAAAAAGGATATAGAATTAAGTTGAGGACATTTGAAGAAGGGAACTGATGTTGGAGGAGGATTGCAATTAGTTCCTTTTGCTTTTTTATTTTCATTTTAAAATGTTAAAGCAAGTGGATTATTTCACAGCTGCTAGTTTTAAATGATGGAAAGTTGGTGATTAGTTCACTTTGGCTTTATTCTAACAAAGGAAAATGGTTTACTTTGTCCAAAGTCAAAGATAGAGCTGAACAAATAACTTTTAATAAGATCTGTAAATGTGTGGGGGGTGCTATAGCCAGCTTCTTTGTGTTGTGTCACCATTGGCTAGATCAGCGTTGCTCAAGGACACTACTAACCATATGGTCTTCAAATAGGAATGAGGTATTGTCATTTTTATTATGAAAGATGTCATTAGATTGATCTAATGAAAACTATTAAGGACAAATTATTCATTACAGCTTATTCAGTAATAATACTGTCTTTTATTGAGGAGGCTCTTTCTAATTTTGGCAGTGTTCTCGTGTAAAAAACTCTTTTAATCCTCACAAACATCATGTTTGGTAGGGAGGACAGGTGTAGCAAACTCTTGCAAATGACAAGCAAGGGACTTTGGGAGGTTGCTGGCTCTGCCCAAAGTAACTGGCAGAAACTACAACCCAAGTTGTCGGGTTCCTAATTAGCTTCTTCACCAGTTGCCCTTGATATCATAAACAGCTTTATCTTGCTTGTGTGGTATCTTAGGGGAAATGATTCATATGAGCTTGTAGCTCTGACCCTTTGAAGCTCCCCAGTTTTTAAACCTTTCCAATCATTCAAATAGAGATCATAACACCCCCACCCCTTGGTAAATAATGAATAATGAGTCCAATTTAACCACTTCTTGATGGTTAGGATGTATTATTACGCCTGTTAATTATTGTACTGTGAGGTCTTTAAGAAATACTAGGGTTCTTGGTGCCTATCCAATGTGATTCTGCACTGCCAGCCTTTAAGGTTTATTTGATTGTCCTTTCTCTTCAGAAAGAGAAGAGACTTTTGCCTCCTCAGGACATCAGCTTCTAACACTTCCTTGTTTTCTCCCCCAAGAAAGTTGCTTGGGAGACACGTCTCACCTGTGGAGCAAAGTGCATGGACTTTGTGACAGCTTCCCTTCTTGAATCTGTACACGTTGGATATTACTATGAAAGTATAAGTAATGGACTCTTAAAATGAAGCTTATTTTTAAAATACTGCTTATAGTTTTATCTCATATCAATCTAATGACAAATGTTGAATAACACACAGATATATACGACAATTCTGGCACCTTGGAATCTGTCCCCATATGAGATTTTCTTCTATGGAATAGCAACCGAGTAACACAGTTTAAATAGCAGATTGCAAAAAGGAACAGGATAATGTCAACTGAAAAGATTGTTTTAATTTGTTATTTCTGTAAATTCCTTATCCAGGGCTTAATAATCTTTAGTCATGCTCTGCTCTGCTATTATAAAAAAGTACTAATTTGCTATTTGGTAAATAGATCAATAGTGTTTATTTGTTAATCTGAGAACACAAATTCTAATGTATTGTTGTTTTTATTTTCTCTAAAGCTGTTTGAACTTTATAGCCACTTTACTAGTTCTCATTAAAAATACTGAAACAATATTACTGGGAGAAATTTCTTAACTTTGTATGAGATAGTTCATTGAATACATAAAGTACTCATACCCAGGAGAATTTTAATTGGAAACACTTTTGAAAAGGAAAATAAGAACCACGTAAATGTGCAAAGAGAGCAAAAGTCATATTACCTATGCCATTTCATAATTTAAACACAGTTGATGGCAGAGAGCTATTTCTGGGGGGCGTTCGCCTGTGGTGGAACGGAGAGCACTGGAATTGACTTGGGTCCAGCCTGTGTGAACCAGGTCTGGTGGGGAGGTGGCAGAGCGGACTCTTCAGCTCTTGATGCCATCTGAGCCGCACTCTTTACTTCTGCTTGAGGTTGCTTGAAGTGCTTCCCATCTTTTACCACCTCTGCTGCAGGGCCAGTGCTAAATAAAATGCTGAAATGCAGGCTTCCACTGAAAACTGGCCCATGAATTTGAAAGAGGCTGTTGACATTTGCCCTATTTTGGGTGGATCTAAGTGTCATCTACAAACATCTTTCTATTATCGTGTTAAATATATCTGTGTGCTGATCTGTATCCTCTTAGAGGAGTGATGGAGAGTGAAATTTGGAGTCATACTGCCTGGGTTCAAACCTTGGGCTTTTCAGCAAACTAACTTTCTTCCCTTGAGCAAGTCACTGAACTACTCTGGGCCTCAGTTTCCTCGTCTAATAAAAAAGATTATGCCTCATAATCTTGTCATGAAGGCTCGGTGAGTTAATATGTGTAAAGCACGTGGATCAGTGCCTGGTACAGTAATAAATATGGCACGTTAATAAGTGTCAGCAATTAATAGTACTAGACTACAAACCTTTTATAGTCATTGATTGTATATTTAAAATCGCTATATCCACAATATCTATCGTGGCACACAGTGGAGGTTCAGTGTGTAGGTTGAACATATATGTCACCTACTTCTGTGAAGCACATTTTCTAAGAATCAAATGTTAATAACTGATACTAAAATTTTATATTTTCCAGTCAGCCCATAATTTAACAACTATCTGTTAATAAAAGGTCTGGTTGAAAACATCAGATTAAAAATATAACCCCTAAAAGAGCATTTAGATCAAAATTCTTACGACAAAAGCTTTGTTTCTATGGAGAGAAAATAAATATACATAGATATGTATTATAGGCACAATTCTTAGGACAAAACACCTATCGTAAGTGTCCATCTCTTTTTGGCTATTCACTGAATGATCTACTACTGAGGACTGAAACTTTTATCAAGTCTTTCTTTAGCATCACCTTCTCAATGGACTTTACCCGGACCACCATTCTTATCCCTGCCCAAATCTGACAGTCCCAATCTCCCCCACCCTATTGTACCTTTCCCCCCATAGGAACAGAGCATCTTATTACATTACATTCTATGTGGTTTAATTATTTGTGATGTTTGTTATTTATCATCTGTTTTCCTCAGCTAGAATGCAAGCTACATGAGGGCAGGGATCTTTCTCAGGTTCACTGATGTATTCTAAGTGCCTACAATAGTACTTGGCTTAATACTGCTTAGACCCACAACCAATCTTTATTGAACAAATGAATGAGCTGATCCCATATGCTTAGTTCTTTAACCCTCTCTGTCTCTCTTTTTCTAGATAATGCAAACACTCTTCAATTTGAGGGCACAGGGTTTTCTGAATGCCCACGTATGGGTCCTACTCCAAATCATCCAGGTTCCTCATATCAATTCAGCTGAGATTATACCTTCCTTGATAAAATTGAAATTAGATGGTGCCAAGATTTGATCCCCAACATAATCAGAAATACTGAAACAGCATTGGAACACAGAGTGTTGGAGGAGAGAGTCCAAAGCATTTTATGTCAGCAACAAATATAACAGACCTTTCCTTTCTGTGAGAAGCCCTAGAACCTATTCCCTTCTGATGTGATGGGTTTCTGTGTCAGACACTGTTCATAAGCTGGGCCATTTCAATCCATTTGCAATGAGCATATCTTTCAATGTAGGATACGTCTGACCTTTGTGCGCCTGAATATTGAAGAGAGAATTAAAAAATTAGACTGGGTTGAATTCCCTGTTATATGGCACTCTTTAAATGAAAGCAGCCCACTGATAAGATGGCTACATTTTTTCTTTAAATTTCTTCAAATTAAGTATTTCAAAGTGTTTTAAATAGATAATCTCCTTCCTAAATGTCACTGGTGAATTTCATCTTCACAGAAGATACTAACAAACTACGTGTTTCCCACTTGCTACACAAATACCATGGTAATTTGGAGCATTGTCTATATTCACTTTACATAAGGAGAATTCAGTTTTTTTTTATTTGCAGTTTAATTCATCTGAAGGTACTATTTTCTAAGAAAGCAAGCAATTATAAATGTTTATGATTTTACTTAGTGATATTCAATGCAATAAACACAAATCTGTTATTTAACAGGGTTGAGAAGCAAATATCCATCTGTGATTTGATCTTCTGTTAATTATTTATTAATATTTCAAATAAAAAGCTTTATTAATAAGGTTAAGCATAATTTTCACAGGCTTAGTTGGTACAGATGGTTCAAAAATTAACCAGTCTTTAGGAAAGAAGATACTATTAACTTTGCTAGTCCATGACATAGAATAAAAACTCCTAATATTGGCAAAAAGAAAAAGAGATGATTAGAATGAAATGCCCTCTTTTAAAAGTCATGAGCAGACTTCTGGGCTACTTGAGTCCCTGTGGACAAGGCTAGAGCTTATTCTTGTTTTAGGATAAAGTAAACTCTGCGCCTCACCCTTTCTTCTTAGCAGCTCTCCTATGGTTTCTGTGTCTCTCTGGTACCTTGAAGGAACTGAGTCAGCTGAAATTTGGCCTGTGAAGCTTTGGGCCATTTGCTTGGGGGTCAACACTTCATTATCATCTGACAGTAGGACTGGAGAGTGCAGATGGGGACTCAGGCTGAGAGGCTTGGTGCAAGGGACAGAGAATTGGTAATGTGTTCCTAGCCTCTGGGGATCTTAGGGGAAATGAGCAATGGAATCAATTAGCAGGGGAGAAATGGGGACCAGAGAAGGTACTTTTGCAAGAATATCTATCTTATAAGCATTTAAAAAATACTTGTAACAAGAAGCCAACAGGGGTTTATAGTTCTTCATACAAAAAAGGAAAGTGGTCCCATGAGGGGAGGGGAGGGGCACGGAGAAGAAGAGCTAAACTTTTTTTTCCCTTTTGGTTTGGGCCCTAAAACTTCTTGAAAATGACCAATGCAACAACTCTCAGGGCCAGCCTAGGGAAAGTGCGATTAGAAAGCTAAGGGATAGGAATCCCTCCATTTCCTACCTATGATATGACCATCCCAACACACAGATCAGTGTCTTTCTCAAGTGCTCCATATTCCCTTACCAAAAATAAAGCCCTTTATTCCATAATGAGAAAACATACTTCAAATGACAATAGGTCTGGGTGAATTGACACTGGACAGTGAGGGATCTTGATTCAAAATGTAAGCCTAGCCTCTTTTAAGGGAAAAGGAGTAGAAAGGATTGTCCATACATGAACTTGAAGACTTAAGATTTGCCTAGGGTCCGCATGTTTATCTGCAAAGGATCCTCATAAACATTTCTTTTGCTCTGGAGGAAAATTACAATCAAGAACATAAAAGTAGTCTGATCTTGCCAATCCTCTTTCTCTGAGAGAACTGGGGATGACCCTTTTGCAAGAAAGACAACACTAGTTTTGCTATAAAATCTAGCAACATGTTTGCTTCCAAAAAAAAAAAAAGATCTTACGGAGAAGATAAAGCCTAACATCATTAGCCTGTATTATGTGAAATACAACCTTAGGCAACTAAAGTGGTCTTGTCAATTTTCTTGCAGGGAATCCAAAGCCTAGAACAGGTAAATCGCTGCCCTGCTGCCCCAGGAGAGGCTTTGCTGAGCGATCTGAAGCTGCAGGCCAGCTCTGCAGAAGTCTTTCCTGGGCCAGGTTGGCTCCTCAGGAACTTTTCTGCTTCCTTCTGCCTCTTTATGGTCCTTCTCCTAAACCACTCAGCCCTCTGGCCGCACACCCACCACAGAACTCTGCTCTGTCTCTGGATGCATAGGTTTGTTGGTATTAAAGCTGCATTTGGAATCCTTTAGCTATTTTTGCCTCTGTCCAACATGACCTTGGGCAAATTCCTGTTTTCAATGAATTGAGGGCAAGAAGAGAGATTAGTGCTTAGAATAAAACAATGACAGTGATCACATAGTTCCTTCTAAATAAAATAACCACGTCTTTTATTTTTTAATGTATAAAATGTTATTATTGGGCTGGCCCAGTGGCATAGTGGTTGGGAAACCCATTTGGTGTGCTCCACTTCAGTGGCCTGGGTTCATGGGTTCGGATCCTGGGTGCAGACCTACACTGCTCATCAGGCCATGTGTGGTGGTGACCCAAATACAAAATGGAGGAAGATTGTCACAGATGTTGTCTCAGGGACAGTTTTCCTCCAGCAAAAAGAAGAGGGTTGGCAACAGATGTTAGCTCAGGGCCAATCTTCCTCACCAAAAAAAAAAAAAAAAAAAAGTTAAACCATAAAATAAATAACCCCATGTTCTCACTACTCTTCAAAATATGTATTTCATCTGCAAGGCATTGTTTCACAGATTCATGTTTTCTTGGAATTGGACTGGATTTTACCAGATGTGTAGCTTCATTCTCTCTCCTGCCAGTCCCTCCTTCAGGTAAGGAATTCATTCTCTTTCATTATAACACTGCTAGCTACTTATGGGATGTCACTCACTGTGGCAAACCCTTCACACAGCATCTCATTAATCCACACCAGAATCCCTCAAGGATGAGGACAACAGACTTAAAGTTGTAAATTCCATTTCTTGGCCAAATTCAAACAGCTGGTAGATGATGGAATTGGTCTTTAAACAGAGAATGCACGTTCATTCCTAAGAACATGCTTTTAACCACTATACTTCTTTCCTCTACAGCAATCCTGCAAGTTGTCGTCTGGGTTAGGTTTGACTCACGACTTCACAGTGATCCAGGGCCGCCCATTCTCTCTTTGAGTGTGAGAATTGTCTTCTGCATTTTGCACTGATATTAGTGGCCCTTAACTTGTCTCCTGTGGGGAACCTATTCCCTTTTCCATATCCATTGTCAATGTCCAGAGTGGCACAGAGTGATGAATCTTGAAAGATAACATCAACCTAGTGCTTAGCAACAGACACAAGTCATCACTAACTAATAATCTTCAAAGTGCTTTTTGAGTGCAGCAAAATATCAACTTCAAAGTACACTGTGGGGCTTAATTTTATTTATCTTGCCAAGAAAGCTGTGGCCTTTTATATTTAGTTTAATTTCTCAATAGGCTTTCACTAAATTTCCTATCTGATCTGGAAAGGCTTAATAAACCGTGTGTGTGTGTGTGTGTGTGTGTTTGTTTGTTTGTGTGTGTGTTTGTGCAGTTGGAGGTGGGGGAGGGTGTTGGAATAGGCCAGATTCCAGTTGTAGAGTGGCTTACTTCGTACAACATAGGGTCACATGCTGAATTACCCAATATCTTGTAGTTTGCCTTTAGATTTTGTTCTTATCTAACTGTGTAGCTTGGAATTAACTCTTGAAGAGAATGCTTACAATGGATTCTACCTACTATGTTGTCTTATATTTTACTAATTTTCACCTTGGGAAATGATGTTTTGCAACTATACTATAAAACTAAAGGTTTTTGATCTTCTTGGTTTCTCGTCTCATGGTGATTTTATTCCGTGGTTTTTCTAGCTTTCACTGTTAAGTAAACACTGTCTTACGGAGTGTAGTATGTCTGTGCATTTCAGTTTCATGACTATTTGAGAACTTGGCTCATGCTCGAATCTATTATTTACTATAAATTTTAATGTATCTGCAAAACTGGTGCATACCTTTTCAAATAAGCCATACTGCACCAGTACATGATTTCCCCAGGTGCCTTCTCTCTTAAAAGACTGCCTGAAAAATACCCTTGTAATGAGCCAAATAGGTCAGAAAAAAAAAAAAGATTAGAGACTGAATAATGTTTATTTACCAAAATAAAACATTTCACCCAATATGTAACGTTCAGAGTTTAAAGTCGATTTCAGGAAAATTTATATACGGAGAAATGAGCAGACCTTCAGTGTACATTACCCTGAGTTTTGATAAATGACCACATATGACCACAATGACAATCAAGATGCTGAACGTTTCTATCGCTCCAGAAAATTCCCTTGTGCTCATTTCCATTTAATTCCCAAATCCATAGGCAACCACTGCTCTGATTTCAACTACTATAGGTTGAATTTAAATTCTTTTGAACTTCATAAAAATGGAATTATATAGTGTAAACTCTGTTTCTGGCTTCTTTTGCTAAATGTAAAGTTTTAAGATTCATTCACATTGTTTTATGTATCAGTAGTTAAGTAAAAAATTTTGAATAGTATTTTATTGTATAAATATACCACCATTTGTTTATCTGGTCTCCTGATGATGGACGTTTGGATTGTTTGCAGTTTTTGGCTATTATGTAAAGAGCTGCTTAAGCAAGTCTTTTTGTGGACATGTGGGCATACATTTTCTTTTCTCTTTGTGTAGGTGTGGAACTGCTGTGTCATAGGGTAGGTGAATATTTAGCTCTCTAAGTAACTGCTAAACTTAACTTTAAAAGAAACTGACAAACCTAATGCCTTTTTATTATTATAATAATGTGCGAGCTGCCCAGCTGCATCCTTTAGCCAGATTTTGATGTAGTGATTTTTCTTCGTTTAATAGTTTTGTTGATGCACTATTACTTAATAGACTTAAATTTAAATTCAAATATGGGTAAAATACTGTAAATGTTTTTTGATATGCCTATGTAATATATTGCATCTCTACCAAGCATGTGACTGGTTAAGACATAATTCTGTAGGATGCTGCTCTAGGTCCCTTTATCTTGACTGTGATAGTCAGGAAGGGTCCAGCCGGTAGAGATTTCCGTGTATAATAATACCCCGAACTTTATGGAGATGTTATGAATGCTGAGTTGAGAAGGCTAAGCTCACAGGGTGTAATGAGACCTGTGGGAGGACAGAGTTTTCTTTGCCCCTTGTCCTCTTCTTTCCTTCTTTTATTGCAATTAGGAAATTGCATGTGCTTTTAAACAAGTGCTAAGACCATAAGTGCTGTTTTGTGGATTGATATGTTAAAAGTACTTGTGAGGTAGGAATTTTTAAAAATTAATGATACTTAGGGCAGTAATGTATATCGATAGGCTTCCAGTACTTATGTGCCTCTTTCCAATTGTATCTTTCTTCTTCCTCTGCTCCCAGGGGTAACTACAATCTTGAATTTTGTGATTAGCATTTCCTTACTTTTCTTTATAGCCTTACCTTATATGTTCTCAAATAATATATTGCTTACATTCCATTTTTTTGACACTTTTATGAAAGGAAATATATTGTATATATTCTAAGACTTGCTTTGTTCATGTCTTACAATAAATATATTCTTGTTTACGCATGTAGATATAGTTCATTCATTTGTTCTTTGAACATTTGGGAGTTGATTCATTTCTGCTCTTGGTAAAAAATTGGTTTTTTTCTAGTTGTTGTTTTTGCTGTGAAAAACAATGATGTTTCAAATACATTTATACATGTCTCCTGGTAAATATATGCAAAGTTTTCTCTAGAGTATAATCCTTGGAGTGGAAATTGATGGGTCATAGGATATATGGATTTACATTTTGCTAGATAATGACAAATTTCCAAAGTAGTCGTATTAATTTATACTCTGACCAATAGTGTATCAAAATTCCCTTTGTGTCAGCACTTCTTATTGTTTGGTTATTTAATTTTTGTCAATTTGGTAAATTTAAAATGGAACCTCATGGTCTGATTTACATTTTTCTGATTACTTATGAGAATAAAGTGCCTTTTCATACTTTAGATTTGTGTTTCTGCTTCTGTGAAGTATCTGCTTGCCATTTGCCCATTTTTCTAATAGATTTTCCTTTTTCTTATTTTTTGTAGCTTTTCTTTTTTTAACTCTTTTGTGGATAATATCTATTGCAAATGAGTTCTCCCAGTTCTTAATTTTAAAGTAGTTGAATTTATCAATCTTTTCCTTTAGTATCTGTGCCTCTTTTTTTTTCCACTTGTTTTATTGAGGTCATAGTGGTTTATAACATTGTGAAATTTCAGGTGTACATTATTATTTATCAGTTTCTGTATAGACTGCATCATGCTCACCACCAGTAGTCTAATTTTTATCCATCACCATACATATGTGCCCCTTTACCCCTTTTGCCCACCCCCCAGCCCCCTTCCACTCTGGTAACTAGACTGTTCTCTTTATCCATGTGTTTGTTTGTCTCCCATATACGAGTGGACTCGTGAGGTGTTTGTCTTTCTCTGTCTGGCTTATTTCGTAGTGCCTCTTTGTCACGTTAAAACAATTCTTCCTTATCTGGAGTTCATAAAGAAGTTCACCTACATTTTCTTCTAAAATATTTTCAAGTTTTCTTTTTTGTTTACATTCTTCAATTCATTTTTTTCCATGTGAAAAACTATTTGCTCCGGCGCAGTTTACTGCATGGTCCTTCCTGTTTCTCTATCTCCGTCACATGTGATATTTGTATTTACTCATAGTTCTTTCTTGGACTCTCTGCTCATTTCTGTTGATCTATTATCTCTCTTCCTGTGCCCATACCACATAATCACTTGTGGCTGCAAAATACTAATCGTTATTGAAGCAATAGCTAACTCAATGGTCTCTTTAAACAATTTTCTCCTTTTGTAGTTTTTGGAAAAGTTTGTGTGAAATTGGAATGGTTTGCTCTTTGAACATTTGGTGGAAACTTGTCTGTAAAGCCCTCTGGGTCTGGTATTTTCTTTGTATGAAGATGCTTAGTTACCAATTAAATTCATTTTGTTAAAGGAAATTTCAGGTTGGTATAATGTTACTCATAATATTCTTTTATATTTTCATTCTTTGTTGTATCTGTAGTTGTGTTATTTTAATCACATTTTAGTTTATCTGTGTTTTTACTTTTTCTCTTTTTTTTCACTAATATTGCTAAGCTTGTCAATTTAGTATTTTTTATTTTCAGAAACCAACTTTTAGCTTATTTAATTTTCTTCATTATATTTTTATTGTCTATTTAAACTAATTTTTGTTCTTGTCCTTATCTTCTTTATTCAGGTTTCTTTGAGTTTATTATTTTGTTTTCTTTCAGATGACTTAAATCAAATGCTTAGACTACTAACTTTTAGCCTTTCCTGATGGTAATATAAGCATTTCTGGCTATCCATTTATCTCAAAGTACCATTTTAGCTGTATCCCACAAGTTATGATATGTGGAAATTTTCTCTTTTGTTTAGTTATAAGTATTTTCCAGTTTCATGTGATTTCTTTTTTGGCCCTTTATTCATTCAACAACATTCAATATAGATTTTTTATGTGCCTACTCTGTGCCAGGGTCTTTTCTAGACCTTTAGGATATATCAATTAAAACAAATAAAGAGACAGACAAAGATCTGGATGGTAGCAAAAGGTTGGTACCTGCCCATATCTCTTTGGCTATCTTTCAGGTCTTTTGCAGACAGTCCTGTGTATGCTATTGTTCTCCTGCCTCTCTCAGCCTGAGTATTTCCTCTGGCCATAGAAGCAAGCTTGGCCGTGTGTGTGGTCTAGAAATGCTGTAGAGTTAGTGCCCAGGAGTGATCCTCAAGCAGTGAAGTATGGGATGATTCTGAAGCACAAAATGCACCAGTCTTTCTGAGGGTCCCTGGTGGAATGGAAGCTGTTTCTCCATTGGTAACCTGCTTGGTATTGCGCGCTATGTTGGCTTTCTTCCCTTTCCTCTCTCACTTCCCAACCCCTCACTGTGCCTTTTAGTATTGCCTTTCAAATGAACTACTTGCATTTGCATCTTTATTTCAGGTCTGCTTTTTTTTTTCCTTCCAGTTTTATTAAGACATAATTGACGTACCGCCCTATATAAGTTAAAGGTATACAGCATTATAGTTTGACTTGCAGGAGTCAGTCCCGTGGCCGAGTGGTTAAGTTCACGTGCTCCACTTTGGTGGCCCAGGGTTTTGCTGGTTTGGATGCTAGGCACAGACGTGGCACCGCTCATCAAGCCGTATTGAGGTAGCATCCCACATAACACAACCAAAGGCACGCACAACTAGAAAATACAACTATGTACTGGGGGGCTTTGGGGAGAAGAAAAAAAAAGAGAGAATATTCGCAAGACATGTTAGCTCAGGTGCCAATCTTTAAAAAAAAAAATTTGACTTGCATGTGTTGTGAAATGATTACCACAATAAGTTTAGTTAACATCCATAATCTCATATAGATACAAAAAATAAAAGAAAAAGAAAAAAACGTTTTTTTCTTTGTGATGAAAATTCTTAGGATTTACTCTCTTAACAACTGTCAAATATACCATACAGCAGTGTTAACTATAGTCATCATGTTGTACATCACATCCCTAGTACTTATTTATCTTCTAACTGGAAGTTTGTACCTTCTGACCACCTGCTTGTAATTGCCCCTTCCCCCTCCCCCTTCCTCTGGTACCCATAAATCTCATCTCTTTTTCTGAGTTTGGGTTTTTTTTAGATTCCATATATATGTGAGATCATACAGTATTTGTCTTTCTCTGCCTGCCTTATTTACTGAGCATAATGCCCTCAAGATCCATCTGTGTTGTTGCAAATGGCAGAATTTCCTTCTTTTTTATGGCTGAGTAATATTCCATTGTGTATATATACCAACATTTCTTTATCTATCTATCTGTTGATGGGCACTTAGGTTGTTCCGTGTCTTGGATATTGTAAATAATGCTGCAGTGAACACGGGGGTGCAGATATCTCTTCAACATAGTATTTGTTTCCTTTGGCTATGTTTCCAGAAGTGGAATTGCTGGAGTATATGGTAGTTCTAGTTTTAATTTTTTGAGGAACCTTCATACTGTTTTCCATAGAGGCTGTGCCAATTACAATCCCAACAATAGTGTACAAGGGTCCCTTTCCTCTACATCCTTGCCAGCATTTGTCTCTTGTCTTTTTGATGATAGCCAGTCTAACAGGCATGAGGTGATGGCTCATTGTGGTTTTGATTTGCATTTCCCTGATGATTAGTGATGTTGAGCATCTTTTCATGTATCAGTTGGCCATTCATCTGTCTTCTTTGGAGAAATGTCTATTCAGGACCTTTGTCCAGTTTTTAATTGGATTGTGTTTTTTTGCTGTTGAGTTGTATGAGTTCTTTATATATTTTGGATATATATCTGTGACAGAGGAGAGGCCTAGTAAAAATCTTTTGGCAGTAAATTCTCTCAGTTTTTGAAGGTCTGAAAATTTCTTTATTCTACCCTTGTTGTTAAAGATGGTTTCCCTGAGTATAGAATTTTACATTGGCAATTAGTTTCTCTTAGTATTTTGAAGACATTATACTACCATCTTTTGGATGTCATTGTGGCTTTTAGAAGTCAGCTGACGGACTAAATTGTTGTTCCTTTATAGGTAGTGTGACTTTCTCTTTAGTTACCTTTTATAGCTCTTTTTCGTCTTTGATGTTCTGCAGCTCTGTATGACATGTCTAGGGATGGGCTTCTTTTTCATCTTGGGAACATGGGGTTTCCTGAAATTGAGGAATGCTCGCTTTAAGCAGTTCTGAAAGATCCAGAGCCAATATCTCCACGAATTTTACCTCTCCCCTATTCTCTGTGGAGAATTTTCTCCTGGAGCTGTAATTAGATGTACACTAGACCTTTTATTCTCCATGTCACTTTATCTCTATTTCACAGTCCTCTTTGAAAAGAAATTATGAGGAACATATGGTTTAATATTTTTAGTTCTATTTATTTATTTATTTACTGATTGATGAGAAAAATTTGCCCTGAGCTATCATCTGTGCCAATCTCTTTTTCCTCTTTTTTCTTGAGGAAGATTGGCCCTGAGCTAACATCTGTGCCAATCTTCCTCTATTTCTTGTATGTGGGCTGCTGCCACAGTGTGAGTTTGATGAGTGGTGTAGGTCCATGCCGGGGATCTGAACCCATGAATCCCAGGCTGCCAAAATGAAGCATGCAGAACTTAACCACCATGCCACCAGGCTGGCCCCTAGTTCTGTTTGTTTTTATCTCATTTTTAAAATGCATTTGTATTGATCACTTAGGCTAGGCTATGCTGCAGAAATATTTAAATCCTAAAGGCTTAGGGTTTTAAACATGAAGTTTATTTCTCATTCATGCAAATTTCTCTGAGAGTCTAGCAGTTCTGTAGAACAACTCCCTTCTATGCTAGGATCCAGAATCCAGTTTGTTTACATTTTGTGGCTTCACTATTTCAACATGGGGATTCAAGTTTTGCCACAGCAGGGGAAGAGAAAATATGGAGAATCTACGCCTGTTGTTAAGTACTTCAGACCAGAAGGGACACATATGACTTCTGCTAATAGTCCATTAGCTAGAAATAATCACATTGGCCACAACTTAATTTCAAAGGAGAATGTCAAATGTAGAGGAACATATTTGACAGGAATAATCACTGAATAATAATGACCTCTGCCAAGGCCCTGTTTTTAATTTCTTTTTCTGTATTACCCTATAAGTTTGTTTTGCCATATAAGTTTGTTTTGCCATATAAACATATAAGCAATATAAAATTATATATACTGCTTAATAAATGGTTATAAAAAATTATTCCATATAATCACCCCCCTGGTTAAGAACATTAGCACTCCAAAGCATGCCATTTGCCTCTCGCCACCATAGCCCTCTCATGTCCAAAGATACTCACTATCCTGACTTTTATGGCAACCATTTCCTTACTATTCTTTATAGTTTTCCACTTATATATGCATCCATAAATAATGTAGTTTAGTTTTGCTGTTTTGGACTTTATATATACACTGTACATATTTTTTTGGTTTTTTTTTTTTTTTTGCTTATGTTGTGAGAATCATCTGTGTTCTTGCATATTATTGTAATTTGTTCATTCCATTTGTCAGCTATAGATGGCCATTGAGATGGTTTCCGTTTTTTTGGTATTATGCACAATACTGCCATAACCATTCTTGTATAGTATGCAAGTACACACAAGCATGAGTTCCTTTTGTATTTATACCTTAGTGGAATTGTTGGGTTATAGGGGAGGGGATATTTTCAATTCTAATAGATAATGCCAAACTTTTCCAAAGTGTGTGTATCAGTTTAGTCTCTTACAATCTAATATGAGATTATGAGATTCCCTTTGCTCTACGTGCTTACCTAATTTGGCATTGTCAGACTTTTGAAAATTTGCCAATGTGCTTTTTTGTGTAATTGGGTCTTACTGTGATTTTACTTTTTATTTCCCTGAGTACTAATAGGATTGAGCACCTTTTGATGTGTTCATTGGCCATTAGTGTTTCTTTTTTCTTTTTGTGAAGTGTCTGTTCAAGTCTTGTCCATTTTTCTAAAAAACTAGCCTGTCTTTTTAAATTGATTTCTAGCAGTTTAAAAAAGACATTTAAGTCCCCTCTAGATATATGTTCTGTCAGTTCTTTAAAATCTTTATAGAGTAAGCATATTTATTTAAATTCTGTATCTGTTTTTTCTAATATCTGCCATCTATGTGGATTTGATCTCGTTGTTTGTTATTTCTACTGACTTTTGCTCATAATAGGTTATTTCCTTATGAGTTTTGATTTTTTTGATTGTGAGTTCATGTTCCTTGGGAGTTTGTGGTAATTCTTTCAAGTTTAGTTTTAAGGTGTTTTCTTCCAGAGCACTTGGGTTTGTGTCTGCTTGGTGCTGAGGGGAACTACTGACTCATGACCACTTAAATTATTGGCTAAGGGTTGTGGGAGCTACAGAAGCAAGTAATAGATTCCACTTCAATCCAGCTGAGATCAGGCTTCTGGTTAAGAATTCTCAGAAGAGATGACCATTCCTTCTCATCCCAGAGCTAACGGAAATGAAGTAGGCAAGTGTCTTTATTTTCTCCTTGTGCAATATGGAGTCTTTAAAAAATTCCTGCTCATTCTTTCACTAAGATGTTAGCTCTAGGGGATTTTATTGTTTTTTTTGTGAGAGCGATCCAACTTCCCACTTGGTGCAGTCTCTAGGTTTATTCCTGTTCTTTAGTCACGCAGCCTGTTAAGCATGAAGCTATGGCCCTCTAGGGATCAGCAGATGTTCCCCTGACAGATACCAGCATCAGCATTTTGTTCCCTTTCTGGATTCTGCTTCTTGTCATTTTTGGCCTCTGAGGATTGCTCTCAATTTCTTGTCAGTTCTTCTATGCACTTATAGAAGTTTCTTTCCTTTCCTTTTTTTCTGCCCTTTTCCCCCCCTACTGAATCCAGCTTCTTAAAATATTCTGTACTATGAGGACTTTGTATGATATCTGATGCCTCATATTGTGGAAAAAGAAGTAAAATATTTTACTTTTTAAAAATAAACTGCAGAGTAGATTCAAGATAATTATTGTAAAATGTCACTCTCCTTTGCTCTCTGTTATTTCTTGAATGGGATAGAAATTGTTGGGATTAATCCTAACAAATTAGAAATGTCCATGAGGGTGGGCCATATGGGCCAGAGGAGAAAATATTTGAACACTAGTAATAGACAATGAGGGAAGCTGGTTCGGATGATGCTGCCCTCATATTGCACTGTTTCTTCTTAGATGTTGATAAGAACAAAGAAGAGAAAATATTTTGATTGCTATTGAAACTGATTTCACAAACTGCCTACTTAACTTCACTGACTGAAGAAATTAGAATTAATTTTCTTTGGAAATAGTGCATTAAATATATTATTTAAGGTCGATTTAACAAGTAATAAAATGTACACAATTGTCTTATAGACACTGTTGACTAACATATGAACATTGACTTGCCATTAGGCAATAGGTCCCTAATCTATATAATTTTTTTTTTTTTTTAAAGATTTTATTTTTTCCTTTTTCTCCCCAAAGCCCCCCAGTACATAGTTGTATATTCTTCGTTGTGGGTCCTTCTAGTTGTGCTATGTGGGACGCTGCCTCAGCGTGGTTTGATGAGCAGTGCCATGTCGGCGCCCAGGATTCGAACCAACGAAACACTGGGCCGCTTGCAGCGGAGCGCGCGAACTTAACCACTCTGCCACGGGGCCAGCCCCCTAATCTATATAATTTAACACCACATAGGAATTCTTGTCGGAAAACATTTTATTACTGATGCAAAATTATCTCTTTTGATTTTTGAATTGTTTTCAGCTAATCGTTGAAATTTATTCTTATTTTAAAAAGATAATTTGTTTGTAAATAAAGTTCTTCATACACTTTTATCTGAACAAAAGCATATCAGTAGAGATTATTTCCAACAATTATGAAGAACAATTTTGAATTTCTAGATGCAATTGCTAAAAGATAATTGTGATATTATAATTTTTATTGTCCTTTTACTAATTTCTATTGTCTAAAATATATAACTTAAATATTTAATGTATAATATGTGTGATTTTTAAGAAACAATTTCACGCAAGTGGAAGGCAAGTATATAAACCATTATTATGTAATACCACTTTCTCTGACAGGTTAAAAATGATGGGGCTTGAAGTTCAATAGCAAATTATCTTTTATTAAAGAAAAATGAATTTTAGTATATTTTAATAATATCCCTTTTAGTTCCTCATCTATAAAATCAAATATTAAATAAAACATTTACTTTGTAACTTAAGTGTAATCTATAAAACATGGCTGTAGTATTGTTAAATTATTATGTACTTTAGCTATTCCTTTTGGCTGGGGTAGCCTATGACCTAATAATAATTATGCAGTGTTCACGTGAGTACAATATTTTACAGATCTTAAGGGTAGTAATATCCCTGAAAGAGTTTTTTCCTTATTAAGGAGTTAAGTGAGTTAAAAATGAATGTTAATATTTAGTTTAAAATAGCCAAGAAAGGAAAATTTTCTTTTTAGTGATTTTTTTTTAGTGAAACTATACTTTTCTATTACTGGTTTATACTACTTCAGCTAGGACAAAAAAAAAACAGTAGAATTTGTATAACCAGTGGAAGGGACATTGATAGAGTTTTACTTCCCAAGGACTATTAAGTGAAGAGAAGAACATCTCCTACTATTTAATGTTGTTTAATCTCCACTTTTAAAAATAAATCTATTAAACAGTATTCCTCTGTGGCAGAATGCTAATTTTTCTCCAGTAATGATTCTCCTATTCTTTTTTCTTGGAAATAACATCCCCCTGGCCCAAGTTGTAGCTGGGCACACAGCCACACAATTTGACCACCTTTCCCATCTTCCTCGATAGCTAGACATGGGCTACAGTCATGAATCAGCCACAAAAGTGTGAGTGGAAGTGATATGTACAACATTCTGGTCATATTCTGGTAAGGGAAATTTCTTGCCCTCCCTTTTGTCTTCTTTCTCTTCTAACAGTCTAGAACATGCAGAGAAGATGCTGTAGAGCCAGTTCCAGTCACGCAGAATAAGGTAGCAACCTAAGGGACAGCAAAACAAGAAAGAAGGACCTGTGTCTTTGGAGACTTCGTGAGGCTGAACCTATCTTTCTACTTACCAATCCTACACTGGGGCTGCCCACCAATTCTAGACTGTTTGATAAAGAGAAAAGAACATCTCCCTTGACTGAGCCCATTGAGCCACTGTATTTTTAATTCCCTTATAAATATAGCTGATTAGTCTACATCCTAACTAATATGTCTTCTGAAAATAAACTAATACAACTTCTGTGTGCTCTCAGATGAGGTAGCCATTGGCCCTGTGGCTACTAAGCACTTTAAAATATGGCTAGTGTGATAGAGGAACTGAATTTTTAATTATACTTAATTTTAATTTGTTTATTTTAAATAGCACATCAAGCTAGTGGGTACTGTATTGAACAACACAGCTCTAAACTTGTAGACATTATTTATACAACTAATAAATCAAAATGTGTAAATTTATCAGGTTAAAATTTTGCAGAGATAAAAATATTGATTACAAAAATATTTAATCAGGTTCTCCTAAATGTTTAACTAAAATCAAAAGCTTATATATCATGTTTTTAAAAGAGCTTTGAAAACCTTAAAAATCAGGAAAAAGACACAAAACATTACCAAAATTCTTATAAGACATTATTAAACTTATTAAATGAATTATAGAGGTCTTGATTTTGTAGATTTGTTTACTGCTTTATTAACTTAGAACATATTATTATTATTGTATCTTTCTTCCTAGGGTTGGAATCCCATCTTGAACTTTCCCCAGGTTACAGGTTCTGAATTATCAAGCAATTGCTTTTTATTGGGATATTGAATTATTAGCTATCAGAGCTGATTGCAATTTCCCAACCTGAGATGACATGCTTCGGGCTTGGCCCCGTATCCTAAAAGGGAGACGTTTTTATGTAGGCTTCATCCTTGTCTCCTAGAAGATGAAACCTCAATGGCCTTACTAATTAAAATAAGGTATCAATATATATTAAGAATAATTTTCCAGTAATTCTTGCAAAGGAGGTCAAAATATAGCAGTTTCAGGGCAATGTATATGTTAGGATATTGGCTAATCCATCATCCTGGAACACAATTATGCTGTGCATGACCAGTGATGCTGATTAGCTTTGGGTCATCTTTCCACCTGGTTATTGGATATGACCACTAGTGATGAATCTTTCCTGTTTTGGATTAGGTTCTACCATTACTGGGACTGTTTGACTTACTCCAATAGCTTGTGTCCACCTTACTTACAAAGGATACGGACAGTATATTTGCATACTTTATATATTTAATAGAACAGAATACTCACATATATTAACATTCTTCTCCATATTAAAATTAATACAAATTCATTCTATTCTGCTAGGATCGCTTCTGTAGTTTTACGTTAATTTTTTCTTTTTTAAAATAACACAGTGGACATTTAATCACTAAATATGTACCAATTGACTAGTTATTCTTTCCTTTTGGATACTCAAGTTGTTGTAAGTTGTCCAGCGAGACTTCCAGTAAGCTTTCTCTTTAGTTCCATCAATATCACGTACGCTTTGAAAGTGTCCTTACTTTTTTACCACAACAAGATGTTGCATTCCCTTTATGTTAGTTTGCTTGGGATGTTACCTTCCAGATTTCTTTGTTTTGTTTTCTGATGCCAGGGGGTGTGCATGAATGTTGATGATGAGTAGACATTTTGAGTTGGATTACTTCTAATGACAGAAGTGCAAAAAAAAAATTTCTGCCTAAGGCCTTGGTCTCATATTGATTTTTTTCCATTTTAACAAGTAATGTCGCCAAATCCTCTAAACTTTATGTCTAATATAAACTTTATTTTCTTTACAATATGCCAATTAGATTTCTATCCTCTCCTCCAAACTGAAAATGTACTCTCTTCTTATGGAAAAATTTCATCCGTCAGCATTTTGAAGGGAGGTAGGAGAAAGGAATCTAACTTGAGGAGTCATAGAACTTTTGAACTGGCAGGGGCTTTAGAGATCATTAGTGTGTTCTCTTCATTTTACAGGGGAAAAATTGAATACTCAAACAGAGTGACCAACTTGCCCTAAATTGTGTGTGTGTAAGTGCACATACACACACACGCACACACACACACCCCTTCTTAAATTGTTAAAAATTATTAGTTATACCTGCTTGGAGCTGGGCTTTGGTGAGTTCCCTGTAAGTATCTTGGAATTCCCAGACCGATTTGGAGATGAATCAGAGTGTCCTGGCGTCTAGATTAGTACTGATGTTCTCTTCCTAAGAGACTGCTCTGAGGCTGTACCTGAGGGTAGGAATTAACTCAGGCCTCTCCCAGACCGACCTTAATCAGTTTAGAAACTGAAAGGCTTATTAAACCTCTCCATGTTTAGAACAGGAAAGGAAAGGAAAAATGTGATGCCAGAGGGCCAGTCCAAGTCTCAGGTTACTCTGAGCTCATGCAATCTGCGCGTCTACCATGATTGTTCCATAACTTAAGAAATTTTCAAGACAAATGGTATGCCTTATGACTAAATTCTAGCATGAAAAATTAAGTAAAACATAGTAGATAATGTTGGAAATCATGGAAATCATCTAATTGAATTTCCTTATTTACAGAACAGTAAAACAAAGCTGGTTTAAGTTTAATAGGACATTAAATTATTGAGGCATCAGAATACATAATGGGCAATTTGTTCTAACTTTTTAAAGAGTTAGAATAAAAATAAGCAACAGTGTAATTTAATTAGATATAAAACAGTTTTATGATTAAAGTGTTTTAGATTATTAAACTTAAAACTTTCTACAATGTATTTTAAGCCATTTTAATTTTAAGTAGATGTCAGATAAACACAACCAGTGTGCTATATTCATTAAAAACACATTGCGTAATTCTGCTACAACAGCAGAAGCTGAGCGGTGAAGATCCATTAGCATTACTGTCTTGTATCTAATGAGGTAGATTTAACATAATAATCTAAAATTGTAAGACTGTTAGCCACCTTCCTCTGTAGAAGCTTTTTCTTTGATTGTACTTTCTTGTATTTGCTTCTTTGGATCTCTTTTTGGAAACGCTACATGACCAAGAGCACAAGGATGAAAACAAACTATTTGTTATTGGTCTAAAATAATTTTTTTGCATATGTTAGAACTTAACATTGTAGATAATTATGAAGTATGATAACATAATCTTGGTGAAGTTAGTAAGACCCCTGTATGTTTCTGTGATGAATACTAAAGTCAGTAAGAGTGGTGTTTTGTACAACTAGTTTTATACATACATGATTATCTTCAATATTATTAAAAACCCTCAAAAATATAATAATGGTCAATCCTATTACTTTAAAACTTAATTTCCTAAACTCAAAGAACAAAGATGATAAATTAAAGCTTTCCTTTAGAAGATGTCTTAAAAAGCTGTCACTGAGTCAAGGAAGTAATTTGATAAAGACAGTAGTCGACTAGAAATAGAAACTGTTATTTAGCTCCTGGAATAAAGCCCTGGAAACAGACAGCTACACAGCTCCATTTTATAGGCTTTGCTGGGCTATTAGCTTTATTGTTCAGAACATATTGATTTATGCAAAAGAATCAGCAACTTTAACTATTTCTTGGAAGAAATGAACATTTATTTTATATTAAAACTTAAGAAAAAATTACGCAGTTCATTTAAATTCACAGTACTGCCCTGGTAATTTTTATTACACTAATTTGCAAATATAATAACTCATCCCTGAAATCCCGTCGTCTGGCACTTTCTTCTTCTTAGCAAAATCTAATAGGGCAGAATTTCACTGAAATTTCATGTCATAATGATTTCTCTCCTTTCCTTAGTTGGGGAAGATTTTTTTCTTAACCTACTTTAAGGCAGTCAGGAAAACAAGTGATTAAAGCACATCTAGTGGTGCAGTGTCCTTAGTTTTTTCGCATAAATTGCTTTCTTATGTACAAAATATTCATTCTAAATTTATTGTGAGGGGACGTATGTGTCAAAATTGGCACACTATAACTCAGATGTGTGAAGAAAACCATCTATCTTTTTTTATTTTATAACTAATCTCATTTGTCCTTAAGCCCTTATGCTCACAAAGGGAAAGAAAACAATTTGTCAATTAAAAGTAATTTCATTTTCCCCCAGTTTAAACAATTTTTTTAAAAAGGTGATTGACAAATAGTTCAAGGATTTTCTCCATCCTTTCTCAGCCTTCTGGGGAAGGTTGACAGTCTCAGAACCATCTTGGGAAATGGAAAAGAGCTATTCCTATGTGGTGTTGAATGACAGCCCCATGCCCATTGCCTGTTCTTCCTTTGAGGTCTTTATCTTGATGGTCTCTGGACAACAAAGTCTGTTGTCATTGCTCTGTTTCCTCTGTGGTTGATGGTCCAGGATTCATGGTTTGCTCTTTGGCATGGTCAAGCTGCAGTGGTAACCCTTCTCTTGTGTGACTCTGTCATCCCCCTGAGGACTGTGTCTGTCTTCAGCTCTTATTTACAGTGGTTTCTATGATTCTGGTTGAGTCCAATTTACTGATTTTCTCACATGGTTTCTCCGGTAAATATTCTATGTCCCAATCCCTTGTCTGCAATGATCTTATTAGTGAGCTTGCCAGATAGACCCCTCAGCTACTTTTCACATCCTCCCTGGGACCTCCTGGTAGTTCTACATCCTCTACATACTTGTCATAGGCCAAAACACTGCATCCTGAGCACTCTATTTGCCCTGTGTTAACGTAGGGTCTTATTCAAGGTGGTCTCCTCCTGGAGTCCCAAACAGGAATGATGGAATAACCTGTCTGCGTTTGGTTTCTCTGGCCTCTCTGGGCTCTTCCTACCACTTTTCCTTAGGTTTGGCCTTGCTGCTGGGGACCTTGGGAAGAGAGCAGGAGACAGGAGGATATTCATGAATAACCTCTTATCTCTTTCTTTCTCTACTTAGTTCATTTTCCCCTGGTGAAAAGGGCTTTATTCTTTCTCCTCTTGTCTTGCTGGGACTTCTTTTAGTCAAAAGTCACCAGGGCCTGTCCTGTTGCCGAGTGGTTAAGTTCGCGTGCTCCGCTTCAGCGGCCCAGGGTTTCGCCAGTGCAGATCCTGGGCACGGACATGGCACCGCTCATCAAGCCATGCTGAGGAGGCATCCCACATGCTACAGCTAGAAGGACCCACAACTAAAAATACAAAAATATGTACTGGGGGGCTTTGGGGAGAAAAAGGAAAAATAAAAAAAACATCTTAACAAAAAAGAAAGTCACCTACTTTCTTAGGTGAATTTGCTTTCTCCTAATTGGGGATAGAACATGGTTAAGGATTTCAAGGAAAAAAACCAAAAGGGAAAAATGTATCAGTAGATATTTAAAAAATATCCTCATTATATTCTTCTTCATAATACCCTTGGAATTTCACAGAATGTTATCCCTATTTTAGAAATAAAAAGCTAGTGAGAGAAATTAAGGACAGTCAGGAGGACAGAAGCCTATAACTTGAAGTTTCCCTGCTTTAGAAACACATCAGTCAATGGCTATTTATCAGAGCCGCTACATTGGCTTGAAGTTTTGGGAGTATTAACAAAGCATAAGACATTGACCCCCATTCTTAAAGAACTTACTGTCTAGTTAGGGAGATAAGACCGGTGTGCTATGGACTAAAAACGGCAAATGAGTGTTCAATGAATCAATACTATGATAGTTCATAGATAGAGTGATTGATTCAGACTGGTCTGGTGAAAGAATATTTCACAGAGGGATGAAATGTAAGCTAATTTTAGAAGTATGGATAAGGATTCATATTGGTGGAGTGGAGCGAGTTTGGTATTCTAAGGGAAGGACATGACTGTAAGAAATGAGTGGAGGGGGAAAACAAAAAGTTTATTCGAGAAACAAATAATCCATTTCTTTAGTCAATCATCTATGTAAGAAGTACTAGGGAAATAAGACTGAACAAGGGGGTTGGAGATGTCATATCTTGAGACATGACTAGGTTTGACCTGATTAGTAGGTTTCTGATCAGGGCACTTGGGAAGAGCTATGACCTGAAACTAAACTCTGTCAGTGCAGTAGGATGGCTGCTATGGACACACATGCAAATCCTAAGAGAAACTGGTGACCAGGGCACAGGCTCCAAAGAGTGCGGAAACAAGTTGTTGTTTTAACAAGGGTGCAATGATGTGAGTAAATATGGAAGGAAGCCAGGTATGTTTACATGTGAGTAGAACTCAGAATTCAGAGGCTATCGTACTTGAAGACCAGGTGGCTGCAGGGAAAGTTTGTCAGTGGGTGGAAAGGCTCCAGTCCAAAGACTCCAGTTCTGAGAGTGGCAAGAGGACGGAAAGGCCCCTATCCCTGAGGGAGTCACTAGGATAATGACACAGGCTTGATGAGCAGCAAGCGTCATTTTAAGCTCTCTGGGACTCTCATCCAATCTCGAGGTTTATGGATGACCTGCAAATGTATGTGACTTGCTCCAGGCAGCACAATTTACTGGAAAGAATGCATTTTAGAGTCGGACAGACTTAGAATTCAGATGGGGTCCATTGCACCACTGGCTACTTGTATGATCTTGGGATAGTAACCTTAATATCCATTAAAAATATATCTTAAATGGAGATTGAACCTCATAATTAAAGAGTTATGTTGACAATTGTTAGTAGATGAGGTGATATATGCAGACTGTCCAGGATATAATAGACACTGAATAAGTATTAATTTTTCTTCCTCTTACTGATATCACTTTCCCTTTCTCAAATGCTTAGTCTCTGTCACCTAGATGCCCACACAGCATCTCAGATCAAATGCCTGCCATTGAACTCATTATCTTCACTCCCAAGCCTGCTTTTCTTCCTGTTTCCTATTTGCCTGTGTGGCACTATCATGCTCCCTATCAGTGACTCTTTAACCTAGAGGCTATAAAGGCTGGAGAGCCAGGATTAGGGTGAGGTGAGGGATGTGAATTGTGCAACTGTAGGGTTGGATTGTGTCTCTATTGGAAATCTTAATATTTTGTTTTAATGCATATTTTGCAATAAGTTGTATTGAAAAATATTGCATTAAAATATTATTTCTCTCAATTACTGTAGTTTTTGGTACCTCCTTAAACATGGTACGTGAGGCGAGCGCTTTCCTTGCCTCACCCTAGTTTTAGTCCTGAAATGATGCCCCACCTGCAGACATATTGTGTTTGTTCTGCATATTGTTCTTTAAAATTTGAATTAGTTTGCTCATGTTTAAAGATTAGGAATTGTCGCATAAGAATCCAGATTTCTTGAAAAATTCTAAAACCTGTCAATACTAAATCGGTATTTCCCATGACAGCAGTTGGATAGAGACGAGTAGTAGCTCCCGTCTGTAGAGGGCCCGTGGACTCTCCGGTCTGCCACAGTCCCACCGTTCCCTCTTCATGTGTACCTGTATGTTCCTCTACTCTACCTTTGCATCCATCTGTTTCTTCTCTCATTCCTTATTCTTTCCCTTCTCTTTCCTTCCTTGCAGACTGACCATTTCATTCTACTTTATTCTTTAAGTTACTCTTCTATCCTTTTTCTGGCCAGCTCTTCTCCATGTTATTCTGTTTTATGTCCATAGAATCAAAGAATAGGAGAACTATAAGAGAATTCAGTGGTTATTCAGTCTTTCCTGCTTATTTATAGGCAAAAAAGCTGAAACATAAGAAGGTTGAGTCTTTTCAAAGGTCATATAATTAGGCGCCGGCCCGGTGGTGCAGCACTTAAGTTTGCATGTTCTGCTTTGGCGGCCCGGGATTTGCTGGTTTGGATCCTGGGTGTGAACATGGAACCCCTTGGCAAGCCATGCTGTGGTAGGTGTCCCACATATAAAGTAGAGGAAGATGGGCACGGATGTTAGCTCAGGGCCAGTCTTCCCCAGCAAAAAGAGGAGGGTTGGCAGCAGATGTTAGCTCAGGGCAAATCTTCCTCAAAAAACAAAAAACAAAAGACAAAAAACAAAAAATAAATCACAGTTCATATAATTAATAAATGCAACAAATTAGACCCAAGTCCATGTCTTTGAAGAAAAGCTTCACTACTTCAACTCCCTTTATTAGTATATGTTTTAAAACCTCTCCTCTCCTCCCCCCAACTCTGTAAATGTAACTCAACCATTAACCCATTGTCATGATAAATTTTCACTTATAGTAAAATCATCATTGTTTTGGGTTGAGTCCTTTGGCCCAGAATGTAACAATTTTGGCTAAAAATGCTGGGATGCTGTGGAAAGAGCAGAGTAAAAGCCCCAGGGACAGCTGGTACAAGATAAAATGGATGTGTTTTTGCTGTGATAAATGACAAAAGAGGAGGAAAAAAGAGAAAGAAAGAGGACTCGCAGTGGTTCAGCCTGACTCTGGGTGATCTTTGCCTTGAGGAAGGTCAAACCAGTTTGCTGCATTGAAACCAGGTCACACCTTTGCTTCCCTCTCCTGTTTCTTCCTTGAGATAACAGTTGCGAAAATTATTACAAGGGATCTGGAGAGTTTGCTTTCCCTTGTCATAAGTCTCAGCAGGGATAGTATTATACCAGATACTTTCTAAACATCTATTTTAATCACGGAGACCAAAGCATGAAAGGATAAAGAAATGAAAAGTGACTTCATGAAAGGAGAGGTTCTTGAAAATCTCTAACGTGAAACAAATGGGAAGGTGAGGATCCGAACTTCAAATAGTTGTGGGCTCTCTGCATTAAGTCGGTCTTGTCAATAGGGATCAAAATGCAGGGCCGAGGGTGACGCGTCTACATTACTGCCTAAGAGTTCGTGACAAAGAGTTTGTGAAGGAGGAGGGTGATCGTCTTTACCAGTTATTCAAACACTAACCTAGGTATTGCTGTGAAGGTATTTTAGCGATGAGATTAAAGTCTATAATCACTTGACTTTAAGTAAGGGAGATTATCAAAATAATCTGTGTGCGTCTGATTCAATCAGTTGAAAGGCTGTAAGAACATAACTGAGGCTTTCCTAAATAAGAGGAAATTCTGCCTGTGGACATCAACTTCAGTCTTTCCTGAGAGGTCCAGCCTGCCTTTCTTGACAGAAAACCTAAAGCAACAGAGGTTTAAACAAAATAGAAGTTTCTTTCTTTCTCCAGGGAAAGATGTTTGGAGGTGCAATGTCCAGGGCTGGGGTAGCCACTCCTCCATCATCAAGGAGCCAGGAACTTGCATGTTTCTCCTCCACTGTCTTGGAAAGCGGCTTCCATTCTCACTTCATGGTTTAAAATGGCTGCAGGTTTACTAGTCATCATGTTTGTGTTCGAAGCAACACAAAAGAAGAGAGGAGGACAAAAGAGGAGCACTTCTCAGCTCCATCAGAGCCTGTTCAGAGATCTCCATGGAAGTCCATGCAGTACATCCTCTTGAAGCTCAGTGTTCAACACTAAGTTTCTTCACGATACCGGCTATCAGGGAATCTGGTGCATTGCTGCTCTGAGTGAAGTAGGGGAACAATGAAGAAGGGTCTAGTGGACTCTGCCACACAGATCTATTTGAAACCTCGTTAAAAAAAAAGGAAACAAATATTAAATGTTTTGTCTAAGTTAGTAGGAGAATCAAGATCAGGATTCTTATAAGTCTGACTTCTAACAGAATAATCATCCTCTCTATCAGTTCGTCACCATGAACTGGAGCATTTTGATTTCTTGGTTGTCTTCTTCTATATGGCTTTGAAAGTTGATGTGGTATAACAAGGGTGGAGAGAAGAGATGGGTTGCTGGAGTAGATGTAGGAGAACATGGATGTGGTGGGTGTATGCGTGCACGAAATGGCCTTGTGAGCGTGGAGATGTGGATGGACTGGTCAATGGCTGGCTGAGGTACAGAACCCTTCCTGGCATGCTAATGGACTGAAAATTTAGATGTCCAGTGTGTTTGGGAAATGAAACATGATGATTATACTGGACAGAGATTTGAAGGCAGAACTTTCCTTCTCCTTTTCTGTTTTTGGGAGACTTTGCCTTTGTGAAACTTTGTGATACTTTGCATAATCTTCCATTGTCTTTTATTTCTGAGCGTTGTATAGTCTCCTTTTGGGATTGGAGTAGATTTATATAGATCAAGCTGAATATTTTAGAATGTACACAATCTTGGTGTTGGCTGGATGTTGGGGAGAAATGTTTGAATCTAAGTAATAATCTTTGTGCCAAGATGTTGGAGATTCCAAAATCTATTTGGGGAACTTTTCAGTGCTAACTGGAGCCTGGAGCCTATTACAGGATTTCTAGGGCTCACAAGAAGTTAAGATCAGTAGATGAGTTCCCAGAGGGGACGCATTTCTGAAATGGGTCAAAGATTGTGACTACAGTCTTAACTCCAGCTCCCTCCCCCACTTTCATCTCTTAGTTTAGTGGGCTGGGGATTGTGAAGCATGGTGAGTGCCTAGCTTGTACACAAGCAAGTACCTTTTAGACTTCATCATATTAACAGACCAATCATTGCCCCGCACTGTAGCCCAGGACCCCAGGGAGGGCACAGCTACTGGGGAATGGACTTGTAGTACTACTTAACCATTCACATACCATCTTGCTTCCTTAAATAGCCCATTTTTAGGAGATGGTTAAAATAAAGGGTGAATAACAATATTTTAAAGGTAGCATGCAATGTATGATTTTCTAGGTTTGTCCTTATTATGGTATTCAGGTATGTGACAAATTAGCTTAACAATTCACCTATAGCTCAGTGTCCTGCTTTTAGAACACTTGAGAAATTTCAAAGTATTTTACCCACAGAAGCCTATCAAAGTTCTGAGGTGGCTAATCTTATCAGAGGAAAGCTCTAACATCATTCTTAACAAACTTCATAGATTTTCATCTTAGGAATTTGTGTCTATACCACGTTTAATGATACTATCAGCCTCCTCAAATAAATTGTGTGGGTAAATGAAAGATTTAACAATTGATCAGCAGCATCTTTAGGGTTTATGCTTAAACCTATTGTACTACTGCAAGAAAAATAGTTTGCATGCTTTCTCACTTTGTAAATAGTCCCTACTTTTTCCTCCAAGATATTCTTGAAATTTTTGAGGAGATAAAGCAAAATATTTTCAAACAGAAATGAAATAAATTCTTTATCTGAAAAAATAAGTTAAGATTGCAAACATTAAGAAAAAGTAGTAAATTCCCATACCAAGAGAAAATATGATTTTATAGCAGAATTAAATACAGAAATAGATTATAAAAACATAATGGTTGGGAGCTTAGATGCATCAACATTATAAAATTCCATGGCTAATAAGATTGTTAGTTTGAGGGGCCGGCCCAGTGGTGCAGCGGTTAAGTGCGCACATTCTGCTTCGTGGCCCAGGGTTCGCCGGTTCGGATCCTGGGTGTGGGCATGGCACCTCTTGGCAAGCCATGCTGTGGTAGGCGTCCCACATATAAAGTAGAGGAAGATGGGCATGGATGTTAGCTCAGGGCCAGTCTTCCTCAGAAAAAAGAGGAGGATTGGCAGCAGTTAGCTCAGGGCTAATCTTCCTCAAAAAAAGAAAAGAAAAGATTGTTAGTTTGATTGTGTCACAAAAGAAAAGATTTTCACACTATTTTTGGTTATGCTTTTGTGAATGTTTAAGAAATACCCCTATTAGTAGGATAGCATGTAGGAGAGGGATATTTATTTCATTTGTAATTTCATATTAAGATATGATATTTATTTCATTTAGTTGTTATTTAGTAAATTATTTGAACTGTGGTATATATATATTTATATATGTCTATGTACATATATGTGTGTGTGTATAGTATATACATATATATCTTTTCATGTGTGCAATATGTATACATATGTTATGTGTAGAGCTAGAATGTCCATTTCTTTATAATACCTTTCAGAAATGTCTATAAAGAGCTACCAATCATATGTCTAAAGTCATTGTTCGAGTTTGTTGTGATTTTGCAGAAAGTACTACTCAATTATCATTTCTACTCGATTAATACTTGCTATCTTTTATTATTTTGATAATAGCCATTCTAACAGGTGTGTGGTGATACCTCACTGTGGTTTTACTTTGCATTTCCCCGATGATTAGTAATGTTAAGCGTTTTTTCATAAATCTCTTGGCCATATGTATGTCTTCTTTGGAGAAATGTCTATTTGAGTCCTGCCCATTTTTTCACCTGGTTATTTGTTTTATTTTGCTATTGAGCTATAGGAGTTTCTTATATATTTTGAACATTAACCCCTTGTCAGATATATGGTTTGCAAATCTTTTCTCCCATTCTGTAGGTTCTCTTTTTACTCTGTTGATTGTTTCGTTTGCTGTGCAGAAGCTTTGTAGATTGATGTGGCCCCATTCGTCTATTTCTGCTTTTGTTGCCTCTGTTTTTAGTGTCATATCCAATAAATCATTACCAAGACCAATGTCATGAAGCTTTTCCTCTGTTTTATTCTAGGAGTTGTCATTTCAGGTCTTATGTTTAAGTCTTTAATTCATTTTGAGTTGATTTTTGTGTATAGTATAAGATAAGGGTCCAATTTTATTCTTTTGCATGTGGATATCCAGTTTTGGCAAACCCTTTGTTGGAGAGATTGTCCTGTCCCCACGATGCATTCTTGGCACCCTTGTTGAAGATCAGTTGACTGCATATATAGGGGTTTGTTTCTGGGCTCTCTGTTCTGTGCCATTGGTCTATACGTCCATCTTTATGCCTGTACCATACTATTCTAATTATTTTAGCTTTGCAATATGTTTTAAAATAAGGAAATGTTCTGCCTCCAGCTTTCTTTTTCTTTCTCAAGATTGTTTTGGCTATTCAGGGTCCTTTGTGCTTCCATGTGAATTTTAGGTTTTTTATGTAGAAAATCCTAAAGACTCCACAAAAAATTGCTACAACTATTAAAGGAATTCAGGAAAGTTTCAGGAGACAAAATCAGCATACAACAATCAGTTTATATTCTAATAATGAACTATCTGAAAAGGAAATCAATAAATAATCCCATTTACAATAGCATCAGAAGGAATAAAATATTTAGGAATAAATTTAATCAAGGAGGTTAAAGACTTGGACATTGAAATCTACAAAACATTGATGAAATAAATTTAAAACAACACAAATAAATGGAAAGATAGATTGTATTCATGGATTGGAAGACATGATCTACAGATGCAATGCAATTCATATCAAAATCCCAATGATGTTTGTAACAGAAATAGAAAAAACAATCCTAAAATTGATTATAGTTCTCAAGGGCCATGTCTCAGTTATGTTACCTTGCAGTTTCTATGTTTTAGTGGTTAAATTTCCCTTTATTTGACCTATTACTGTAGTACATATTCGGTGTCATGGTTGCAACTGCAGGGTGTTCCAGTTGCGCATCCTCACTTGGGGCAAATTTGTAGTAAAAATTAACCACAAACTACTTACAATAAAAATATGATGTCAATCTTCTTAAAACTGCTAAAACTTAAGTAATTATTAAATAAATTCCAAAACTTTAAAGTATTTTAAAGTAACCTGAGTCAAAACAAAGTTTCTGATATATACAGGTATTCTTCCTCAGGTAATATTTGATTCTTTTTTCTCCTCCTTTCTTTCTACTATACATATTAAAAACTATTTTTCTCCTTTATTCTCTGCTAATCTTAAATTGGCCTCAGTCCTTTCTTCAGTGCTCAGTTGCGAATGTTAGTTTTTTGTTTTCTGTTTTACCTTAGGGAATAATCTGCCTTACTGATTCCAAAGAAGTTGTGATATAGTCTCCAATTTTTAGAGGTAGAAAACCCCTCATGATCAAACTTTTTCCAGTTCTAGATGTAATTTTTTAAAAAAATTTCTGAGAATAATTCTGGTGGAGCAGAAATTCTGAGACTGATTCCCTCTAAATCCTCCCAATCTTGTTTGATTTATTGAAGAACAATAACTGAGTGTAATGTTTTGTAGCTCTTTTCCAGTTTACTCAACAACTCCATTCAAGGCATTCAGATGCAAGTGGAGAATCCATGAAAAGAAACGGGATGTAAGCATCGTATACAAACATGCATCTCTGCTTACCCACAGCATCACGTAGGCATGGAGAGAAGATGTAATTCTACACCATATCCTTAGATGACTTAGAAGCTGAGAAAAATAATGCTACCTTCCTCACTTATATCACAGTCTTTTTTGGTGCATATTGAAGAAGATAAATACATTTTCAGAGTTTTACCAGTGGGACCTTCTTGACACAAGAGAGAAAACAGGATTAACATTTCAGAAGGGATTTAGATTAGTCAGGGGTAGGAATTACTTAAGAATTTTCAGATATTAGTCACTGGAACTAATTATTGTTCAAGGAATTAGAATCTCCACTGGATGTTTTTAAGAATAGCATCAACTATAATTTGTTTTGCGTCGTTTACATAGAAATCTGGGCAATGAATTAAATGACTTCAGAGGTTTATACTAACGTGAATATGAAATTTCTCCATTGGTACACTGAATATTTTCATTACTAAATCAGAGTTCTGTTCGTAAAAACCATCACCTTTGTATTATAATAATCATTTATTGGAATAAAAAATTAGGAATTGTCCTAATGGGACTATGATCATTATTTAAACATAGTTGCTATTTAGAGAAGACAAGCATTTGAGAATTATTTTTACTACAAATATAATTTCTACAAACAAAATCATTCTAATTGGTTACTTTGAAATGTAAAGAATGGTATTAAATAAATAGATGATGGGAATTAAAAAATATATCTGTTCTTTCCAACTGCTGTATAATCAATTTTTACTTATTCACTTTCACAAATAAGAATAGTGGCAGCCATATGTCATTTAGATGAGAATTTGGAATACATTAAATTATTTTATTTGCAGAATTATGCTTATCTTCCTCTTTGATTTACTTAGAAGATGATTAAAATTAGATTGCATTTCCTGGATATACGAAAGTCTTATTAGGGAGAAACAACTCAAAAGCATGCTATATGACAGGGAAGAATTAAAAATTGAATTAAAAATCATCTGGGCATAATCAAGCATCTCTTTTAGGAGGCTCAGTGACAGAATTTTTGTGCTTTCTTTTGTGTGCCTTGTTAAGATGTTAATTTCAGGGCATTTAAAATTCCAGAAATAAACGCAGGGCATTTTGCATTGGACAAGTAACAATTGGTGATTTGGAGTAGAATGTCCTAGAGTTCCAAGAACTTTTTTTGCCTGTATTTTACCTTTGACTCTCCCTTCTTTTCTTCTTCTCTCCACTCCTCCTTAATCTCTCTGATTATTTTTACCTGTCTTTGTAAACCTGATAATTGTTTGAACTTTCAAGTTTTCAAAATAGGGACATTCAGACTAGGTTAGGAAAAAAGAAATCTGAACAGTTTAAACTTTAGCTAATTCCTCTCATACTTACTTACTTAGATGAAAACACTTTCATTACATAAATTTCAATGTACACCTCCCAAAGTTCTTTTTTCAAGGTACTCTTGGTACCTACACTTGGTAAAAAGTATTACCCTTCGCCTTGTGACATGAGATGTTTACTATTTCTATTTGTTAGGAATCTGTGATACAGTAGACGCTGAACAAAAGGCCATAAGAAGACATAGCTCTTGATCTAATACTGCCCATAGACTTCCCCCAACAGTGTCATTGGTACGAAAACCCACCACACCTCATTGAAGTACATATCCTATCCTTAGTTCATTTGATGGGCTGGAAAATAGAGCAAAGACAGGTCATTTCACAAGACAAGTAATTATCATTACACTCTATCTACTTGGTTCCAAGACTTACATTTTTATGTTTTAACATTTATAAGATTGGGATGTGTCATAAAATTGATGTACACATTTACTTTGGTAGTTTCCCTTTTTTTTTCTTCTTTTTTTATCTGAAAGCTATTATTAAATTGATGATTCCTTTATAATCCATCGAACTTTAGAATTGAAGAAATATGTCATCTTAAAAACACAAAGAAGCAAACAAACCAGAAGAAAGCAAACAAGCAGAAACAAAGTCCTCTTGGAAGTTTGAAGTCCTGCATGGACAGGACTAGAGAATAGTGTCATGATCACAATACAACCTGAGCCTAGATATATGGAGGAATTGTATTGTGTAAAAAACTATTTTTTCTTAATTCCATCAGCATTTATTAGATGCCAGCCATATGCCAGGCACTATACTAGGTACCAGACTTATAAAGATGAAAAAGATGAAATATGCACATTCTGAAATAAAGCTTAAGCTTTTGGTTAAAAAAAATTGCTTCTGTTTTCTAATATATAAAATACAGTTTTCTATATTTTCTAGTTTTTATATAGTTTTATTTAGTTTCTAGTTTTTATATAGTTATATATAGTTTTCTAACTATATAAGATTACTCTATATTAAGTGAAAGACACACTTTTAAATATCTGAAAGAACATAGAAAAAGCAATTTAATAGGGCGTAATAAAATGTAAGGCAACTCTGTGGTGCTCTTTAACCTGGAATTGGAGTCATCAGTTTAACAGTAATGGATTTATGACTCATTAGGACTGAGAGAGGTGATAATTTTAAAAGGAGCATGATATTTGGGTGACAGTTTAAAGGCATTAAATTACTGTGTTCAACCTTGTATTTTACAAACCATTGAAAGGGCAACAAAAAATATTTGTAGCAATGTGACTTGCTCCATTTTTCCTATTTGTAACAACTTTTAATTGCCATTATGCTAGTGAATTAAATTGTATTGATTAACGAATACTTCAATTAAAAGACTGTAAAAAGGACTTTAAAAGAGGCTCTTCATACAGACTCTATTCAATATATTTAAAATCTGTTTATTATTGCTCTGTCTTTTTCCTGTTTTGGCTTTTGCTTTAATATAAAGCCTTGTTAATAACCGTAAGTGATATGAAATGAAGGCTCTAACAGTGATACTTGATAAAGTAAATTTTGGTGGTCAGTTAAATTTATTCAAAGTGTAGGTTGAGAGTATTAAGAAGTGCTCACATTCTTTACATCTTGAATCTGGGCTAGTGAGAGAACCCAGGGATAAAATGAGGGCCTGGGACTATTCCATCAATGGTAGTGCATGGGGATCCAACCACGAGAGGCAGAAGGCCAAAGAAAAAGTTGGTAATGTGTGTAGAGGGTTTCTTGTGTGGCTAGTCCTCTAGAAGGAGCTTCTGTCCACTTCATGCACTTACATGGGACCATTTTGGCCTGGATCAGGGTCAAGTCTGAAAAGCTTCTCACTATCCTTGAATTTACTGTGATGTGGACTGGGAGACAAGTGGCTGCTGCTCCTAGTTCTATGATTTTCCAAAATATTCCATCAGGCTATGGTTTGTTGCAAGTGCAGAAAAGGGCTGGTACTCCCTTTGCCGTTAGGATAGGTTGTTGTCTGGGCCAGGGTGGTATTTTCTGCCAGCATACCCACATG
Organism: Equus quagga; assembly: GCF_021613505.1. Classification (NCBI taxonomy): domain Eukaryota; kingdom Metazoa; phylum Chordata; class Mammalia; order Perissodactyla; family Equidae; genus Equus; species Equus quagga. The sequence goes on from NC_060271.1 coordinate 104,818,586, forward strand.
AAGAAACAAGGCTGCCTCAGAGACAGGCTTGGTGAGTGGACCTGGGGGTGCATTTACCCTTTGGGTGTCAGCAGGAAGCCGATGATGAGGCTGCATTGTTCTGGTTTCTAATTAGGGAAGATCCAGATGCCATATCTGGAGAGGTCATATGTGGAGCCTGAAGTCAAGTCAAGAAACCAAGAGTTTAGAACTGGGACCTATGATATTAAAGTAGGAAGGAAGATGGTGGGAGAGAGAGATGTGCAAGTCTGTCTCAGATGCTAGTGTATTTTGGGGGCTGGAGGATGAGAATTCAATGAGACCTTCTATTTCAAACACCTTGCAAAACACAAAAGGTCTTGATAAAGATCGGGCCAAATTCTCTCCGACTTTCTCTCCTTCTGTCCGGTTTTCTTTTTGATGTTTCCTGTCTGTGCTAAATGCAGATTTTCAGTCTGGCAGTAACAGTTATCTCTAGGTCTCTGTCTATCTCTCTCTCTAGCTTTATCTATATCTCCATGCATATATGAAAAGATGGAACAAAAAAATTAAAAAAAATGGGTGGAAGACTGAGGAATAAAGTTGATTAAAATTTAGATGAAGCTTGTTTTTTCTTTGAACTGACACCGTAATTTTCTTGTTTTTTCTATTGGTTTCATAAAGTTATAAAACACCATCCTAAAATCAGATGGAGTGAAAAGTAATTACATTTTGTAGATGTAAAATGCTTCTTTGAAATTCATATTCCTTCACTTTTATGACTAAGTGCTTGGTTAGAAAAATGTTGCAATAACACATCAGAAATATGATATATTTAAAAGGAGATTTCATTGTTGTACCAAAACTTATGATAGAATTTTGGGCTTTAAACCTGCAAGATACATTAGTGATCACCTGGTCTGAATCCCTCATTTTATAACTGAGCAAAATGAGGTCCATAAGGATTTATCTTTCTGTCTACCCATCTATCTGCCTAGAGCATGCTTTGTTCCAGAAACTATTTTAAAGTGGTTTGCAAGGGTACATAAAGGTAGAAAGATAACAAATTGGAAGTAGGTGAAAGAGGCAAGGGGGAAAAAAGAGCAGGATCATGAAAAGAGTCAGGACTGAAACTAAATCAGAAATGCACACTATTAAATCCTACGCTTTTGATGGGCATAAGCCACAGATTAGATTCTAAATGTTCTATTGGCCAATGTATATAAAGAAGTCTGATTAGCTTAGCAATTCGATTACACCAAAGATAAAAACCATCTAATTGTTCAGAAGATGGACCACTCTTTACAATCCAAGAAAGAAGTGTTTCCTGAGAGTCTTGGAGAAAGCGTGTTTTCTAAATCAGCAACATCTTCAAAGACTGCATTGCAGCAGACAGAGCAACAAATTCCCAGGACTGATTCTCCTGGTATCTTGCAAGATGATTGGGTCTTGCCTGGGTCCAATTCAGTAAATGTTCTCCGTGAATGATGTGAAGCCTTCTCCTTCAGTCCTGGGAAGGACACTGCTGTGCTGAGTCCCATGCAGGGCAGCTGGAGCTTCTGTCTCACTCAGCCGTCAGGGACTCAAGCTTTGTTTTTCCAGATGGTTGAAAAGAGAGCTATGACTTGGCGTCAAAGAACTTCCTGGAACTCAGCTTTCCTCTAAATCAGTGTTTTACAAACGTATTTTGAGCATGTGAATCTTCTGGGATGTTTGTTAATAATGCAGATTTCTCTACATCATGTTTATTGATCTGGATTCAGCAAGTCTGGGTGGGGCCCAGGAATCTACATGTGATGCAGGTGTGAGGAGCCACACTTTGAGATGTACTGGACCATCTTTTCCTGAAAGGGGTGTTGGTCACTTGATCCTTTAAAGGTGATATGTCTTTACTTCAACCAAAGTCTTTATAGGAGCTTACTCCTCCTTGTTTTCTGCCTCCCCCCCTTCCTCCCTCTCCTCCTCCAGCCTCATTAAGTTTAAATAGTGGCTGGTTTCAGAGCTGGACAGAGAATTATCTCTAATTCTAATTAACTCTATCTCAGTTTTCCTGATTTACCCCAGACAAATGCACGACATTAGCAGTTTTCTTAATATGTTTCTTTGCATTGTTATTGAGCAAATGGGCAGGGGAAAGGTAAGGGATTTACTCTGATACAAGGAGAAATCTGGCTTCTCTGGGATTAGGAGTGGTCAAGCTTTCTGACTTTGTGTGGCTCTATTTCTGTAAATCCATATGTCCATTGCAGAAGGGAGGTATAACGAGGAGAAATGGATTGAGTGGTGTAAGTGATACACAGACTCCTGGTGGGAGTAATATTTTATCCCTGATATTGTTTAGAATTGTCAACATATGATGATAAAAAAGATAAGCTAATTTTTGTCACGTTTCTGATTGTTTTAAAATTCCTTGTAGACGCTCCCTTATTGCCTGCACTCAAGGTAGACAGCTCCCTTTCCTTTCTCTTATGGTACACCAATCTTGAGGCATTGTTATAGGGTGTCTGTGTTGGGAGTAGGGGGCAGGAGGAGAGAGAATGGAACATGGATAGAATGCTTGATGCCATTGCTTTGCTCTAGCCTTGTTAGTCAGATGATGGTCCATGGACCAGCAGCATCTGGGCATCATGTGGGAATTTGTTTGAAATGCAGAATCTCTGTCCTCACCCCCAATTTACTGAATCAAAATCTTCATTTTAACAAGATGCCTAGTCATTCTTGCACATTGAAGTTTGTGAAGGACTACTCTAGCATTAGAATAACCAGCAGGGTGGGTGCTTGTTAAAACAGTTTCCAGAGACTCTGAGTCAATAGGTCTAAGATGGGACCCGTGAATTTGCACTAACAAGCTCCAGGTGATGCTTACAATGCCAGTGCACACTTTGAATAGTTTAGGTCAAGAACAGTGCTTTTTATTTTTTAATAGAATTTTTTTTTGAAGCAGTTTGGGTTCATAGCAAAATTGAGTGGAAAGTATAGAGTTCCCAGATATCCCCTGCCTCTACATACACACAGCTTCCTGCACTATCAACATCCTGCACCAGACTGGTACATTTGTTATAGTCCATAAACCTACATTGACACATCATCATCACTCAAAGTCTATAGTTTACATTAGAGTTCATTCTTGATGCCATATATTCTATGGGTTTGGACAAATGTATAATGACAGGTATCCACCATTGTAGTATCGTACAGAGAAGTTTCACTGCCTAAAAATCCTCTGTGCTCCACCTATTCATTCCTCCTTCCCTGCTTACCCCTGGTAACCAGTAATATTTTTACTGTCTCCATATTTTTGCCTTTTCCAGGGTATCATATAGTTGGAATCATTCAGTATGCAACCTTTTCAGATTGGCTTCTTTTGCTTAGTAATATGAATTTAAGTTTCCTCTATGTCTTTTCACGGCTTGATGGCTCATTTCTTTTTCTTTTTTTTTGATGAGGAAGATTGGGCCTGAGCTAACATCTGTTGCCAATCTTTCTCTTTTTGCTTGAGGAAGATTGTCCATGAGCTAGCATCTGTGCCAACCTTCCTCTATTTTGTATGTGGGACGCCACCACAGCATGCCTTGACAAGCAGTGTGTGGGTTGGTGCCTGGGATCCAAACCCATGAACACTGGGCCACCAAAGTGGAGCACATGGACTTAACCACTACACCACTGGGCTGGCCCCTAGCTCATTTCTTTTTAGTGCTGAATAATATTCCATTATCCACAGTTTATTTATATATTCACCTGCTGAAGACATCTTGATTTCTTCCAAGTTTTGGCAGTTATGAATAAGGCTGCTATAAATACCCATGTGCAGGTTTTTGTATGAGTATGTTTTCAACTCATTTGGGTAAATAACAAGGAGTGTGATTGCTGCATATGGTAAGAGTATGTTTAGTTTGGAAGAAACTGCCAAACTGTCTTCCAAAGTAGCTGTACCATTTTGTATTCCCACCAGCAATGAATGGGAGTCCCTGTTACTCCACATCCTCATCAGCATTTGGTATTGTCAGTGTTGTGGATTTTGACCATTCTAATAGTGTGTTATGGTATTTCCTTGTTTTAATTTGTAATTCCCTAATGACATGGTGCTGAGCATCTTTCCGTATGCTTATATGCCATTTGTATATCTTCTTTGGTGAGGTGTCTGTTCAGGTCTTTGTCCCACTTTTTAATTGGGTTATTTGACTTCTTTTTGTTGAGTTATAAGAGTTCTTTGTATAATTTGGATAACAGTCCTTTCTCAGATGTGTCTTTCGCAAATATTTTCTCCCAGTCACTGGCTTATCTTCTCATCCTCTTGCAAGAACAGTGCTTCTTATATGGGTCACATAGAATAACCCAGAGAGTTTTAAAAGATACTCATTCCCTAGCACCCATCCCAGAGATTATAATATAATTAGTCAGCATAGGAACAGGAAATCAGTATTTCAAAAGACCTCCCCAGGGAATTCTTATGTGGTTCAAGTTTGAGAAGCAGTGCTTTAGAACACTTCCTTAAACTTTGGTGTACAGTGTAATCACATGGAGTTTTTTTTTTACATACTGATGCCTGAGTCTCACCTCCAGAGATTCTGATTTGATTGGCATGTAGTTCAGTTGGGACATTCAAGGTTTATAAAGGTTCCCTGGGTGATTTCAATGTGAATTAAATTTTGAGAACCACTGCCCTAGAGCAAACACTTCAGTAACACCAGAGCTGTCCCTGACACAAGCAGTGCCTGTGATAATTACCAAAAAAATCCCCAATGAGTGGAAGAATTAGAAAAAGTTGCCTGGTTCTCAGTCCATGCCATGGCATATGGTTGGGGAGCAGAGTGTGGGCTTTTCAAACAAGTGTGGTTGTGCTTTGAGTTCACAAAGTCACAAAATTACCAAATTCATAGTCACTGGGTAGAGAAGACAAGATAGTATTGTCTCTTGGTGATGGTACAAAAATTGTTACCCTGTGGGGGTCAATATTCATTCCCAAACACCACATGACAAGAACAGAGCTCCTAGCTGAAGGGTTACGTGCTCATGGATGCCTACAGATCTCTACACATTTATCCCCTTGTATCACATTGTGTATTTACCTGTTGCTGTCATTTGCTAGATTGAGAGCTGCCTGAAGGCTACCACTTTGTCTTTATCTTTGCATCTCAGTGTGTAACACAATGACTAGCACATAGTTAACCCTAAGAAAATATTTGCTGTGTAAAATTGACAAGTGCTGGAGATTGACAAAATATGCCTGGAAGGAAAGACACCAAAACAAAAATAATAGTTGTGTTTAACTGGTTGGATCTTGAGTGACTTAAAAAATAATTCCTCTTTCTTCTATAATTTGGTGAGATTGCTTTTATAAGGAAAAGAAGTACAAAGTTTGAGGGGAAATGATATAGATGGGAAATCCCATGGTGAATGTACTTCCACACTAATATTTCTTAAGAAAGGTTCAGGATAAGTAAGGTACTTGGATGTTGGGCTCAGGGACTTGATAAAAATAAAGAAGAAAGAAAAAAAGGAAGGAAGGAAGGAAGGAAACAATGAGTTGAGAAAGGTAAATTAAAAAATCATTGTGTATATGCTTTCCTCATTCATTCATTCAAAATGCTCATGTCTTTAAGTCATTTATATCTCACCCTATTTCAGTAAGTCTTTAAATAAACTTACAATGAGGCATAAAATCCAGCAATATTAAGTAAATTAAAATTATTTTAGAAAAAATGAGACAAAGGAAATGAAAGCCAACCAAGTAAAATAAAGGCAGGAATGAGAATAGTATATGAAGTTCAAGCTCTGAAGTTTTGTGTGCTGGTCAGAGATGGGCTACAGATTTGGCTTTGACCTTTCTAGTGATCAATTGGAGAGAGAAAAAGGATTGGTGACAAGATTCATGACCATAACGTAGAATCAAGACGTTCATTTGGGAATTATATCTACTAAGACCAGTGAGAAAATTTTCCTGTGGAGCCTTAGGGAAAAGATATGGTATAATATAATGAACTATGTGCTCAACCAACATTCTTAAATACATACAATGTTGAGTCTCATAGGTTGATTTCTTATAAGGTTCATCAATGTAGGAAAATAGCAGTGATGTTAGAATATAAATCAACAGAATCTGTTCTCTATGAGACCAATATGATCATTCTTTGATGATCTAGCCTAATGTAGCAAAGGTTGTAGGTAGTTCTTTTAAGTGTAGATTCATAAATTTTTCTCATCCGTATACCTCCTCAGCCCACTAGAGATTCTGACTCAGTAGTTTGGAAGTAAAATCCTAGACTTTGCATTTTAGATAATTACTCTGGGAGTATTTGATGATACAAGAGGTATATGAACCACACTTGAGAAACACTATTTTGGAGTATTTAGAGGAACAAATGGACTGCATATACTTTAGTCAGTCATCCAAAAATGTGATTTCTCTCAGCTGAGCTAAAATGTTGCATGCAGATAATTTGAGATTGTATTTCCTTGCCAAGACTTGGAATATGGCTGGTCTATTTTGTCAGTTAATTATGGAAGCATATCTTTAATAATTTAGCCAAGCTGGGTGCAATAGAAGTTCCTTAATACTTATATGACAATATGACATAAAATTATACTTGAATTGAAGCCCTTAGAGTCAGTATTAAGAGTCTTTAAACAAACTGATTTAGGACTTAGTCTAAAATATGCAGTAACTAACAATTTAGAACTCAAATTTCAATAACGTAAAGCATGACTGAAATAATTTTAACCTGGATAAAATTAAAATAGGTGTAACCAGAAGTCCAGCTTGGCTATAGAAACTTTGTAGATCTCCAAAATACATTGAGTTTTAAACAATGTGTCCTCTTGGTGAATCCTCCAGGATAAACTTGTAACATAGTAACCTCTAAGATGGTCCCCAATGATGCCTTTTTCCTTTATTCATGCCGTTTTTAATTTCTCCCTGCTGAGTATGGATTGGATTTATTGACTCAGTTCCAACAAATTGGAAATGGCAGAAATAATGGATGTCACTTTCAAGATTAGGTTATAAAAACCACTGTGGTTTCCATTTTGCACACTCTCTCCTGCACGTGCTCTCTCTCTCTCCCTCTCTCTCTCTCTCTCTCTCTTTCTCTCTCTCTCTCTCTCTCTCTCTCTCTATGTCTCTCTCTCCAGCTCTCTCTCATTTCTCTACCTCTGGGAGGAGGAAGCTGCCCTGTTTTCAGAGCTTTAGGGAGAGGTCCAAATAGCAAGAAATTGAAGCTTTCAGCTAACAGCCAGTGAGGAACTGAGGCCTGCCACCAACCTTGTGAGAGTTTGAAAGTCAATCTTGCAGTTCCAGTTGAGATTTGAGATGTCTGCAACCCTGGCCAACAGCTTGACTCTACCTAGAGAGAGACTACATCCACCCACGTCAGCTGTTCCTGCATTCCTGACCCTCAGAAACTTTATTGTTTTAAGCCGCTAAATTTTGGGGTAATTTTTAAATACAGCAATAGATAACTAATATAAACATGAATACATAGATAAACAAATAAGATGCCTTGCCATATGAAAGTATATGCTCTAAACTGGTTAAAATGCTGACTTTGGAAGAATTGACCTGTAATCCTTTCTGGCATTCATTGTATGGCAGAGCCAGTCATCTATTGACACCATTCTTATTTTGTGAGAATAGAAAAGTTTAAGGAGACACATGCTTTTCTCTTATTTACAGTTGGGGAACAGATCATCCAAAATACTATCAAATCATTAAGGATATAGAACATGTCTAATTTTCCCCCTCTGGAAACATCATCTTCTGTCATATTCACTTGCTGTTTATACAGACCCTGCTTGAAAATAAAACTGAATCACCAGCTGGTTGTCAAGGATGGCTCTGCAGTGTAGCCACTAATGATTGTTGTCCACAGTTGAAGCCCTAATTTAACAAATTTCAGTTAGGGCCAATGATGTGTTCAACAGTTAAATATTGCAGATTCAGAGTTGAGTAATCTTAGTCCCTGTCCTCTAGGAGCTCACAATGTGGGAGGAGGTTCGGGGGCAGGGAGGAGAAGGAAGACAAACTACAATGTAGGGTGCTAGGTGCAAAATGTGAGAGGGAGTTCATGGAAGCTCTCCTGAGAGATGGTGACTTTGAGCCAAGATTTTTTTCGAAATTATTTAGGAGTTTTCAAGCAAGCATAAGTGGAGTAAGAAATCCAGGAACAGTCAGGGAAAAGGCGCAGAGGTGCCAAGCAGTTTGGTATGGCCAGATGGTCATGTGTTTGGAGAGTAGAGGTGAGGCAGGAAGTGAGAAGGAAGGTCAAGGGATGAAACTGGCTCTTTCGATAGAACCAGATCGGGGGGAAAAGGTGATGTGGCAAAAAGAGCCAAACCTGGGCGGTGCTTCCCTCTTCTAATTTTAACCTAGGGCAAGATTTTTTCAAACAATCACTGAGTTACAATTTCTCATCTGAAAATGGTTATGACAACACCTGACACAAATGCTGCCTTGTTGACTTGAAGTTAAGCTGAAGTATGTCCTCTGCTTATACGTTTTATTAAAATATTGATGTTAAATAAGCCTAAAACTTATCAGCATCTAAGAACCTGAAAATATAACATATGTCTTTGATCACAAGCAATATCATTATTTTACATAAAATCTTATAAACTCTGAAGCTATGCCTTCAAGAAAGAAAATTTTGGATCTTAGGAACTAATTGAAGCAGAGGAAAAGACGTAAGAATGTAAGAAGGTATGTCATAAACTGCTCTAATTCTAACACGTAAAGAAATAAAGCATTTTCAATTTGATTTTTGTGTTGATAATTTGATCATTTACATATGAATGTACTTAATATTTGAGCTTAAATATTTAAACTCATTAAGGATAGGGAAAATTGCATATTTTGTCTTTTTGTATGCATTTTCACTGAGGATAGTATATTGAAATTAATGAATAAAATTTTATGTAACCTGATGAAATGGGTTGACACTTTAACTTGATCTGCTAATTACCCTACTACTTCCTGAGGTAGGTCCTTGGAGAATGTCCTGAGATGAGTTCTTTGTTGTTATTGTTGTTTATAGTTTCCAAAATTTTGTTGGAGAAAAATACCAGGAAATATGTTGTATTGTTACATTTTATAGTTTCTATTAAGAAATTTAATGTTTGGTCTCTTACAATACCTAGATTATAAGGTTTCTTGAAGAAAAAGCGTAGGGAGAAACAAAGCATTAGCTTTGTTGATATGTGGAGATATTTGAGAAAACGGACTTCTAAGGTCAAAAATTTCCTGTCGTCCTCAGCTTCCACAGTGGAACTAAGAGCCGAATTTGGAGGTTGAGTTGAGATAGATGCTCAAGAAGTACCACTTCCACTTAGTCATTTGAGATTCAGAGCTCAGGGATACCTCTGTCAAGGCTCAAAGAGAGTGGATGGGCTCGTAGTTAAAGGCTAACTTACAGGTGCTTTATTCCTGAAGGAAGAAATTACAGTGGAATTGAAATGCCATATTTTCCCACATTGATCCAAAGGGAGCATTCTAAGAGGGAAAAAAGGAAAATTCAAGGGCTGAATGGGTTATACTTTTTGAGTGTGCTCCAGTAGAAACATAATGATGTCATAGTATATTGATTTAATAACCAAATCACTGAACGTGGAAACTGTAATTAAATATACTCCTGAGAACATAATTAGGCAGATAGTACTAATGAGTAATGAGAACTAAACATTTTAAGTAATAAAAGCAGGGAAAAGAGCCTTTGGACAGGTACTATTTTCTAAGAATCCAAATTTCCTTTTATTAAAAATATTTCTCAAAGCAAATCTCTTAATGCATTTCCAACATTGAGAGCTTTCCCTCCTCAGTTTGCCTGGTCTTGGAAGATGTTGAGTTATTTTTTATTTCATCCCTCTCATCTTTTCACTAATGTTTCTATACCAGCCTCTTTGTATCCCCCTGGACTTTATAGCTGCCCCCATCGTGCTGTCTTCTGCCTCCTACTTGGGTCAATAGTGTAACAGATGTGACTTCTGCATTCAAGATAACAGCACATTTAGGGGCATGTTTTCAATCTCCTTCTTTTTCAGATGTAACAGATTACTATCAGCCACATGCTTTGACCAGACAGCACTGCCCTAATAATATTTAAAAGGAAAATAGTGTACATTTGTTGGCTACTTACTGTAAATATCTTTTGCAGCTTTATTATTTGACGTGGAACATAAAGAGCTGAATTATCAATATTCTTATATAATCATCCATATGATTTTGGAAATATTTTGATGATAAATGAAAGAAACCCTCATGTTTTAAAGCAATACGCTATCTTTTTTTCAAAAACACACAATTTTTATTTCTAGTAATATTACAAATAGGAGTAGCAAGGGAGAAACTGTGCACAATATAAGCTAAGGCACTGTGTTTTAATTTTTATGCCGTTGATTTTTCAGGCCAAATCAAGGGGAAAAATACCACATTTAAAAATATGTGAATATATTCACATGGTAAGCTGTTTATTTAAATCAGGGTAATTTAGTGCATTGCAACTATATGTCAGGGGTGACATTACAATGCCATAAAACAACTCATAAATCACAAAGGAGTGCTGAGTATAAAGGAACAGTGGAGGAAATCTTAAGAGACACTGTAATAGCACAATTGGCAGTACAGATTGTTGAGTTCTGAACAGACCAGAATTGATGCAACTTTTGCCAACAATAACAGGGAGGGGAAAATACTTTCCACAATAAATCCAAGTTCTGGGAGAGTGTGTCTGTGTGGCTATTAAAGAGCCCATGGAGACAGATTAACTGAAAGTATGCTTTATACCTTGTATATCACATTATTAGAGGTACTTTACAAAGATTCACATGTAGATACAAATTACTTAAATGAATGACCAAAGGCTAGGAGGAATGATTTTTATTTCAAACTTTGATTCAGGTTTATGACAATGATTAAGGTGGATTATTTTTAATTTGTGTGCCTCAAGGAACTTCACACAGCAATGCTTCCAAAGATTCTACAAATTTCAAATAGTTTGTTTTCTAATAGTTGGTGTATTAGTCAGCTTTTGCTGTGGAAACAAACAACCCCAATATCTCAAAGGCTTACAAGACAAATATTTATTTCTAACTTATGTTACGAGAGAGCAGCAAGTCGACTGAGCTGTATTGGCTAGGCTCAGCTGGGCTTAGCTCCATCCATCTTCCTCTTCCAGGACCCAGGTTGAAAGAACATCCCCTATGTGGGTCATGCTATTCTCATGGCAGAAGGCAGAACACAAGAGAGGCAGAGGCTAACCACACGAGCACAGTCTCTCCCTCTGCTAGGAGGTGGCATAAGTCTGCTCACATTCTTTTGACCAAAATGAATCACAAGGCCAAGAACGAAGTCAGTGGGGTTGGAAGTACCTTCATCCTACTGAAGAGAATGGCAAAATTGGGGAAGAAATGAGTAACTGAGAACAAATAATGCAATCAACACTTGATAAAAGGCATTCTTGGTAAAAATTAACATTTTTGTGGAGGTCTCTTTAATAAAAATCTTCTGTCAAGGATCACTGATAATCTCCTGTAATATAATCTGCAGTTTGTTCCAGGTCCTTAATGTCTTCCCCTTGCCTGAAACATCTGACAACCATTGACAATCTCCTCTTTGAAACTTTTTCCTCTTTTTGGTTGTATAGTATTTTTCCTGTTTCTCTTCTTACCCATCTGAAATCCTCTTTATGCCTTCTTTAGTTATCATTATTTCCGTGGTCCTTGAAATAAGAATTTTCCAACTGTCCTTTCATTGACCCTCTTATTGCCAAGAAATTCCAACTCCAACTACTCCTATGATTTCCAATGATCTCTTCAATGTGGAAACAAGTCAGATGACCTTCTCCAGCCCTGACCTCCAGATTTGTACTTCCACCTGCCTTCTGTGGACTTCCATTTTAATATGTTTTGGTGCTTTAAATTCAATATTGTCACCAGAAACTTCTAATTGTCCTATCTAGATGTGCCCCCCTGATTTCCTTAATTCTAACAACAGTATCATTTTCCAAGTCATTCTGACTCAAACCTATGAGCTATATTTGACTCCTTCCTCTTTCCAACATCCAGTCAATAAATGCTGTCATAGGATATTCCATCATCACAATGTTTCTCATAAGTATCTGCTTATTTTTTTCCCTCCACTATTATTCTGGTTTATATCTTCATTCCATCCCAAGCACTTTAAAGTATTAAATAGTCTCCTTAATTGTTCTACTCCCTCTAGTTAATTATTTGTCACCTAGTTTTCCACGTCAGGGCTCATAGAACTTTCTAGTTACCTTCTGTATCCAAGTCAGTCACAGTTTTACTCTGATATGTGAGACTTTCCACACTATGTTTCTAATTCGACTTTTTAGGTTTTCTCTTGAAAGTTAATGTTAACTGGAGCTCTTGCCAAAAGAGGTAACTTGATATTTATTACTTGAACACATCTGAAATTTCTTACTTCCTTGTCTTTTATTTGTTTTCTTTCTGATATTTACTTCTGGACCCTACTTTTGTTCAGATGCTACCTGTGCTTTTAAAGTTCAATCTCAAAAGATATCTCTTCCAAGAACTTTGTCCAGTAGTACTTGTCAATGAGACTGGATATTACTCATACTTGTAATTCTTGTAGCATCTAACCCACAACTCTGTATATAGTAAATTTATAATATTGTTGTAAGAACTTGAACTCAGGACTCAAACTCTCTGGCACATAGTAAGCACACTGTAAATGTTATAGTTATTTTTGTTATTAAATCTTCAGTAAGTGCTGGCAGGATGTGCAACAGTTTTGGAAACAATTTTACTTTAATTCCTACCATATTTATAAAGTGATTAGTAAATGAGAACAAGCACATTTTACACAGGGAGAATTGAGAAATGATTTATTTTCCTATTTACAATGGACATTCGTTATAAGCTTTTTTTGGTTTTTGCTTCCACAGCAAAGAAGTGTCTTGAAATAAATCAATTCTCTCTGCATCCTGCAAAAGATCGTTAAAATGACTGTGAATCTCCTTAGAAGACAGTTATAAAAAGAAATAATGTACTTTTTACTATGACTTGTTCAATAGCTCAACTAACCTCAGTTATTATTCTTTCTGAATAAATAGTTACCTACCACCTAATTACCTTGTTTCACAGTGAACTGAAAGAATTAGTCAAAAATAGGTCTGGGAGAATCAGTAGGTAGGTGGGAGATTGTGGGCTGATCCACTATCATTTTCAGTTTTGAAGATATGAACTTTAACTTCTAGTTTTTGTTGCTAAATAATGATTATCTGATATGATTTTTGGAAATTGCTAAGATCTCAGAGTCATTGCACTAAGTTAACACAACTGGTAAATAGTAAATAGCATTCATGTCAGAAAAAAAGTGTATGTGCACTTAAAAATTTTTTTAAGAGGGTAGGTCTCATCCTAAATGTTCTTACCACAAGAAAAAAACAAAACCAAATGAAAAAAGCCCCAAAGGGACGCAAAGAAACTTTTGGAAGTGGTGGATATGTTTATAACTTTGATAGTAGTGATGATATTGTGGTTGTATACGTATGTCCAAACTCATCAAATTGTATACATTAAATATATGAAGCTTTTTATATATAAATTATACCTCAATAGAGCTGTAAAACAAAACAAAACAAAAACTTCTTGCATAGAACTCAAAACATATTCATGGTATAGTAACAATTTGGCAATATCTCTGAGAAGCTGAAGGAAAAGCAGCATGATGACCTAAAATGAGGGCAGGCTTTGGAATAACATTATGTGCACTTCCACTACCATTTAAACTGTTGTGCAGCATAGAAAAAGATAAAGGTTCCCCAACTTATTTTAAGAAGCTAGCATAACCTTGACTCCCAGACCTTCCAAGGCTGAATAAAAAGGAAACCAAAGATCAATGTCATTCATGTGAATTGTTGCAAAAATAATTAATAAAGTGTTGACATGTTAAACTGAATATAAAAGAAAAAGATTAAAAAATCATTATACTCCAAATTTGAACTTTTTGGGAAGAAATATAAAATTTGTGTTTTTCTCACTGGAATTTCTTGCTACAAAACTTTCAAAATATTTTTGCAGTTACTCTCAGAAATAAAGTTACAACTTTTGTTTTCTTCCCTTAATCCCCTCGCGTTTGGAGATTCTACAAAGAAATTAAGAATTGTATTGAATTCTTATTCCTTTGATCTTTAAATAGCACTTACCTAGGTTTTGTATGCAAATATTTTCTTAACATAGTGAGTTTCAAAACTTTCTTAATACCGAAAGATCTTCCTTTATTCTTTAAGAAAATCCTCAAAACAAATATGCAAATTAAATAATTAAAATAGGGGTGCTTAGGTGGTTGGTTGTTTATATATTTAAAATAGCTCTTCTTTGTCTCACTTTTAAAAGCAATACATCTTCAAATGTGAAGAATGAAAGATATTTTGCCTGTTCAAGTTGTAAAAGAGGTACAGAAAATTCAAATTTAAAATCACTTGTACAGGTATAAGATATTAAGTATAGGTGATAATTCAGCTTCTCTTGTGATCACCCATGTGCCTATATTGAAGTTATTTAGCAATTTAGAGTCTTGAATTTCTTATCTATAAATAAGAAGTGAGGACTAGATGGTCTTTTAGGTTCCAAAGCCTTAATCTCTTTAAACCTCAAACCAAAATTATTCTGTGAGTAGGACCCATAGATGGCAGTACCATATAATAAAAACAATGAAAAGAAAAGCAATGGTTTTTGAGCTTATCCAGGTCAGAAAGAAACAGAATTAGAGCTTATCTATTTTGGGGTTTCAAATGGAAAAAAGAAAGCAGAAGCAAAATGGCCATCATCATAATCGCTTTATTTTGTTTTGTAGGATGAGATTCTAGTTACATGAGGTAAAGATGGGAGAAAAACTAACGTCTGCCTACTTCTATATAAATGATGCATTGAAGAGCAAACAATTATGAGGTTTCAAAAGGAGTTAGAGACTCCAACTTTAGTACCAAAAAATTGGATTTTAAAAAAGCTACTAGACATAATACATTGACTGAAAGTAAAAAAAAAAAAAAAAAAAAACCCAAACCAAGAAACTTAAACTGAAATGATGTTTAACCATAAAATAAAAGCTCATTATTTTAGGAAGATTTATAGGGAAAAACATGAATCTGATCCAATAAAAAGTCTGCATTGTAGGATGTTTTGAAGTTAACATTCCTTTACTTCTAATTGGCAGAAAGTATCTTAACCTAAGTCGAAGTATTTTCTCTTGGAGAGCAGAGCAGTGGCCAGCTTTGACAATGACAGGGAGTGTCTGTACACATTTTACATGTCCATTGTAGAGTGAATGATTCTAGGGACTTTGAAGACATAGATATAATCTGACCATGAAGATTGAGATTCTCAAATACAGTCACAATTCAACCCATTCTTTGTCCCAATTATTGTGCATTTGGAATTAATAAAATTAAAATTTCATTAAGAAAAATGTCTTTGAACGCTATAATTGAATGGGCTATTAATATATTACGATGCATCTAAAATCAGCACATGTGAATTATGTAAAATCAGGAACAGCTTTTCTCCTTCAAAGTGCTTTATAGAGAGCTTCCTCGTGTTATAAATTGTCATCACCACGATGAAACTGAACAAATAGCCAAGAAGCAATTACTCACAAAATATGAATTGTGCAACCCGAATATTTAATACTACTGGCCAGGGAAAATGACTAAAGTTCTTCACTATGAAATACATCAAGGAGCTGCAGAACAAGGGGGAACTTCATTCAACTTTACAAAACATCAATGGTATGATGTAAGAAAATAAATCACATATCTCACCAGCAAAAGAGGTAAAGAAAACAACCATTATCCAGGCAATTCACATTCATAACTCTTATAACATGGGTGCTGGGGGCTAAAATGCCTGTAATTCATACATTCAGCAGGGATTCTTTCAGCACAAACTGTTCCTATATGTTGGAGCAGATGTGAAAAATTTACGTAGGATAGTGCCGTTGCTCACCAGTCGCCTACAGTCGCATTGTGGAGGCAGACATGTATGCTGAAGTGGCTGACAAAAATAGCGCAAGGGACATAGTTGAGTATCAGAGTGGAGTTGAGGACGTTCCTGGAGGTGGTGATTTCTGGGCATCACATGCAATGGCAGGGAAAATGAGAACTAGGAGTCTAAAGGGATGGCAAGGGGAGAGGCAGTGTTTCCCATTTGAAACAGGGTAACCTTCATGGCTCCTTCCCTAACATGAGCTTGTAGTGACACCTTAAAAGCCTTTATCCCTTGCAAGTCTACTTGTTCCCATCTTCCCATTCTCGTTTGCTGGCCATTGCTTAGGGGTATGGTTCTTGTTCTTTGTTAGCTACATTGGAGTGATTGCTTCTTAGACTTCACTCACACCTGAGAGTGAGAGGGATGCTTGCCAGATCCCTTCCCATCTTCCCATCCCCCATGCGCAGCATCCTCCACCCCAGATGGTCAGGGGGCAAGCATCTTGTGTATGTGTGTGTATTACTAAAAAGATTTGCTTAATTAAGAAAGCAGTCCTGAAATCAATCAGTCATGGTTGTGAGGTAACAGTGGGAGAACATTTAGGTCTTAAATGGACAAGAGAAGACATCTGGATTTGGTGTGTTAGAAAATAGTTGCTGGAGGAGGCTGAGCAGAAAAGTGATATAATGAATGTCATTTCATCACAGTGCCTATTATTTGGAAGTAGCACGTTGGATAGGAAAGTTTTGTCATCTGGATCAGAATGTAAGCTCCTTGAAGGCAGGGTTCTTCCTTATGCTCTCAGGAGTCTCCTAGGAGGCCTGAGTTCCTAATCAGTCAGTAAATATTGGCTGATTGGGAGGAGGTAGTTCTTAAATTATCTACTTTGGAATAATTCTGCCCCTTATGAAATATTTCCTATTAGCTTTCCCGTTTTTATTTACAGTCTTTCTCTGAAAGGGTAAATAACCTCAGATAAAAAATTAAGCAGAGCTTACTTAATGCTTTTTCTCTGTAGACCCTATTAATTATTAAAAATTAAAATTGATAAGACATACACTCCTATTTGAGGTATAACTGTGATAAAGTTTTATTTCATTAATCAAGATTTTTTTCATTTTCTATTTTTTCTTACATTTTAATGTGCATTGGAGCACTCCAGTTCAGTCTGGGGAAGAGGGCCTTGAATGAGATTGCATTTACCCTAATTTAAATCAGGTATATAAAGTGTCTTGATTTTGACAAATGAAAATATAATAGAGAAAATACCATAATCAAAAGCAGAGCGTAATCAAAGCCCACATTAAAAAGTTGCAAATGACTTTGTTGGTTGTTTTAGAAGGCTGACCACTTAAAAATAAAAACAGTGGCATGTTTTGATTTGGGTATAGTATAGTGTATTTGTATCAGTGTATACACTGTATATCAGTGTATAGTGTAGTGTATATGTATCAGCATTTCACTTCATCTTTAGGTGCTAATCTGACCTTAGGAGAACCTGCCTATTGTCAGATTATAGCTATTCCACTTGAATTTTCCTCTGAATTACTAATTTTTATTAAAGTTGATGTTTAAACACCCCTCCCTATACAGATTCAGATGTTACCACAAAATCAGGTAGAATGGCAGGAGTTAAAAAATATTTCAACTTTACTTGTCAACACCTTTTCTTTGTTACCATGCCTATATAGGTGCAAAAGTGACCATAGAGGATTTCCCTTTGCTTTTCCAAATTCAGAAGCTTATTAAAGTGGCTTATATTAAAAACACTTAGTTGATGCAAACAATTATGATTTAGGAATAGCTAAAGTTCTAAAATTAACTATCATCAGAGATAAAGGGGAGTAAAGTAATCTCTTTTGACTGTAGTCATTCTTGTCTCTTCCATTCTGTTTTCTCCTCTTGTCTCCCCACAGTGCTTAGCACAGTGGCTACATATAGTATGTGTCAGGAATGTTTAATAAATAAATACACATGAAGTTAAAAAGTTAAACCCAAAGTCAACATCAGTTCTCTTGTGTCTCTTATTATTGATATACTTTTATTTTTAAAAACCTTTGTTTTTTTTACAGCAGTTTTAGGTTTAAATAAAATTGAGAGGAAGGTACAGAGATTTCTCATATTCCGCCTGCCCCCACACATGCATAGCCTCCCCTGTTATCAATGTTACTCCCCAGAATGGTACATTTTTTACCGAGGGTGAACTTACAATGACACATCATTATAACCCAGAGCCATAGGTTTATCTTAGGGTTCACTTTTGGTGTTGTATATTCTATGGGTTTGGACAAATGTGTGATGACATATATTCATCATTATAATATCATATAGAGTATTTTCACTGCCCTAAAAATTCTCAATGCTCTGCCAATTGATATCTCCCTCAACCTCACTCATGGAAACTACTGATCTTTGTATTATCTCCATAATCTTGCCTTTTCCAGAATGCCATATAGTTGGAATCATATAATATATAGCCTTTTCAGATTGGTTTACTTCATTTAGTAATATGCATTTAAACTTCCTCCATGTCTTTTCTGGGCTTGATGGCTCATTTCTTTTTAGTGCTGAATAATATCCCATTGTCTGCATGTACCATAATTTATTTATCCATTCACCTACTGAAGGGCATCTTGGTTGCTTCCAATACTGATGCACTTTTCAGAACAAACTCCAGAATGTTACAATAGTGTGAAAAGAATATCTGTGATCCAAAATACCTTTTCATTTTTTGTCTGGTTTCCAAATTAGTGATGTCATTCATCTTATAGTATTTTATAGTGTGGTTGAGGGGGGAAGGTATAGGTGGTGGCAGAGCTGTGATAGAGTTTAGAGATCATTATTTTGAATCCATCATTTTTGTTGAGAATTACTGATCAGTATCAAAAATACAAAGCATATGCCAGTGGAGATCTCTGTAGCCTTATCAGCCGCTCAGTGGAATGGGCTCATCTCTTTATTCCTGAGAGCTTTGATAGAGTGGAGCATAGGGAAGCCATTCAGGACCTTGGATATCCAGGTTGGTATGGAGGAGGGTAGAATTCATTTCATGGAGAGAAAAGGAGAGAGACAAGAATGAAACGAGAGGAGGTTGAGCACAGAGGATGGCAAAAAATTTTTCCCATATGGCCTACTTTCGTATTTACTCTATATAATCTATCTTTATATTGAGTTCTATGGTTGTTGTCCCCCTCTAGCTACTGTCCATTTCTCTGCTTCTCTTTTGAAGAGCAGAACTCCTAATGAAAATTTCCATTCCCATTATCTCCAATTTATCTTTTCCCATTCTTAAATTGACTTCAAACAGGCTTTTATCCATCACCACTCTATGAAACAGATAAATGACTTTTATGTTGCCAAAATCAGAGATCAATACTCAGTTATTATCTTCCTTGACCTATCAGCTTCACTTGACACAGGTGATTACATCTTTATTTTTGAAACATTTCTACATTTGATTTCCAAGAGTCTACTGTTCCCTCATTTTCTTCCTGTTTCACTGGCCACTGTCTTTTATTCTCCCTTGCTAAATTCCTCATATTCATCCCAAGCCTCCTGAAGTTGGAGCACTCCAGTTTTTAGTTTTCAGAATTCTTAATTTCTCTAACTGCATTCACTCCCATGATGATCTCCTCCAGTCCATGGCTTTAAATATCATCTATTTGTTGACTATGCCCAAATTTATATTTCTAGTTTATACCTCTTCCCTGAACTCTAGACTCAGATAACTAACATCTCTACTTCGATGTCTGATTAGCCACTTCAAACTTAACAAGTTTAAAATGAATACCTGATTTTTCTCCCCAGCCCTGTTACTTCCTAGTATTCTGCATCTTGATAAGTGGCAAATTCATTCCTCCATTTTCCCTGATCAAAAACCTTGGAGTCATTTTTGACTTCTTTCTTTTTCTAATACTCCCACATCCAGTTAGTCAGTAAACTCTGTCAGAACATTCTTTCAGATAAATACAAATGACCTCTTCCACTATCACTCTAGTCCAGGCACTATCCTCTCTTGCCTGGATAATTTCAAGTCTCTTAACTGGTCTTTCTGTTTTCTCCTTTGTCCCTACTGTATACTCTCTATGTAGCAGTCATGGAGTTCTTTCTGAAATATAAGTCAGATCATGTTACTTCTCTGGTCAACAACTTCTATTGGTTTTTCCATATCCCACAGAATAAAATCCAAAGTCCAACAGGGCCCTTTTGAGGCTCTATGAGATCCAATCCTCTCTTCTCTCTTTGACTTCACTGCCTACCACTCTGCCCCTTGCTCACTCTACTTCAGCCTCTCTGGTTTCCATGTTATTTTAAAAATGCCAGGCACGTTCCTACCTCAGAGCCTTTGAATTTTGCACTTTCTGTTCCCTCTCTTAGGCTTCTCTTCCCTCAGGTGCCTCTATGGCTTGCTCCAGTCCTTCATTCAGGTGTCTACCTCCATATAAAATAACTGTTCCATAGCTCTCTATCCTCTTGCTCTGCTTTTATTCTGCTATACCCCTTTTCCCCCAGACTTATTTATTTGTTTATTTATCCGTTGTTTCTCTCCACTGTGAATAAGAGTAGGGACATTGTCTCTTTTCTTTGCTGACATATACTTGGTTCCTGGAAGAGTACCTGGCATATGATAATGTCAGTGTTTATTAATATTTAATGTGCATTGAGTGAATTAATTTTAAGGGGTTTAGGACACAGATGAGTGAACAAAGACACAATGGGGGTAAACGTTTGGAGCACAACACTGTTATAAATAGATTTCATGAAATATAAAAATACACTAGTAATAGCCAGAAAGCTATAAATGTCACTACCTTAGAAATAAAGAATCAGAAGAAAAATGGTCTACTGTCAACCTCCAGTGCCTCCCTACTTTCTTACCTACTCGTATCCTCTCTTCTTTTGACCTCCTTCTCCACTTGGGCTTTCTCTGCCTTTTTTTTTTAGATGTATACCCAGAGGAAAACATTGAAAATAAACTATTACTTTCTAATTATTATATTTCTTAATATAATTTATTCCATCTGATGTGTTTCGTTGCTCTATTAACTTGGGCAATTGTCCTTTCTTACTTGAATATAACCACAAAGTAAGCCTATAACCAGTTAATTTTAAAATTTTTATTTAAGTATTTATTACTTACTTGGTTTCAGAAAATACCCAAAAGGCAGCACAATTACATGAGCCATAGCCATATAACACAAATAGGGGAGTAAGAAAGAACAAGGAGAAAAGTAAGTTAAAGGAATTAAACAGAATCATGATTGACACTTTGTTACAAAAGCATGTCATAGAGCAAGGTCAGCAAACTACAGCTGAGGGCTAAATATAGCCCACTGCCTGATTTTGTAAACAAAGTTTTATTGGAACACGGCCACACCCATTTGCTTGTGTGTTGTCTATGGCTGATTTCACACTACAATGGCAGAGTTGACTGGTTGTGATAGAGTCAATATGGCCTGTAGAGATAAAAATATTTACTATCTGGCCCTTTATAAAAAGTTTGCTGATTCCTACCATAGAGTTCCTATATACTCAAAAGGATGGGCCCCAAATTTGCTTTTAACTTTTCTAGTTGCTAATGCAGAGATCTAACTATGGCCATTCATGAGGGCCGTAGTTTCTATACAGCAAAATAAATTCAGTTTTCCAAGTGAAGCACAATTATTCCTGATGCTGAAGACCAGAAAGAACTTTCTGCTGAGGATCCTTGTCAGTCGAACCTTGAATAATATAACAGATAGTGTCCTTCGTAAGATCCTCAGACTAAACATGACAAAGGACAAATTTCTTTGGGATATTTCTTAAAATATCCCTTCATTTAGGCTAATGTCATCACACCAAAGACCAGTTTTTGAAATAAAGGAAATACTGCAGGAAAACATGGCGTGTGATCTCTTGCCTAAGCATCTCCCTTCAAACTTTATGATCATTTCTTTTGATTCTTTTTTCATCTCTAGTGTCTTATTATCATGTCATACATTCTAAATTTGTGTGATATGGGCAAATTCACCTTTCTTTGATCCATTTGGAAAAGTTTGAAAATTGTATTTTGAGCAGTGCAAACTACACTTTCAATGGTGTGGAGGCATTAAAGGATATGCCACATTTGTGGATTGTCAAAAATCTGAGTGTGTATTATAGTAAATGGCAAGAAATGAGTTTGGTGGCAAAGTGAGGTGGGGTCAGGTTGTAAAGAATCATGATAGGTAATTTGGACTTTATCCAGTTGGCAGTGGGGTCCCCACTAAAATTTTCAGTCATTTTTGGCTTTAATGTTTTTAGCTAAATACTGAAGAAAATAGTTATTTAAAAAACAAAGAAGGAGGCCACCGTACTTTGTCTTTCCCCAAGCTATTCCAAACAGATGTTCTTGCCTATCATGGTATAATATGAATCTAAGGAATTGCTTCTCGTAGGTTCCTCAGCATTCTACTACCCCTACTTTTTTATACTACCTCCTTAGAGCTCATGGCTGTCTTCTTCCAAGGTCAAGGCTTTTCTGATTCCTCCCAATACCCCTTTCCTGCAGTGTTTTTAGCACAAACACATGCTCTGTCTGTCAAGTACAGTGTAAAAATGACTTTGCTGGAAGGTGTGGAGATTTCTGGGCATAAGCTACACACAGAGCACGCATCACAAGCAGATGGCCTCATTACTAGATCCAGCATGAGCCAGATAGAAACAGTGCTGGGGCCTTTACAGGATGAGGCAGTTTCAGCCCTCTGATCTTCAGCTCTGTGCTTTGGTCTCAGGTTTGCTCCTTTGGTTCACTTCAAAACAACTCTCTTTGGAACTTCTCATGTATATTTTTTCCCTTCGTTTAGATTCCACTCAGCATGATTAAAAAAATATATAAATAATATCTCTTCTCTTGGTGCTTTCTCCGTACCTGGATAGTTTTACTTACTGGTGTTTTTCACTCTGGTCAGCCCAAATTCCTTTAAGTTCTTTCTCCATTCTTCAAGGTCTTTCTTCCATTGCTATCCCTGAATTACACTCTGATCATGTGAGCATTTCTCAGTCTAACTTTCTGTACCTGTCAATCTTTCTAAAAATTAGTAAGCCAACACCTCTTCTTTGCTACAGAAAAATGTGATTGTAAGACAATTTACGCTAAAGCCAGAGCAGGGTGAGGGGGAAGAATATGTTTACCCATTAATATTTAGGAATGTGAGCTACTAGGGAGAAAGCGAAGTAAAAAACTTCAGAGACAAATGAAGGCCAAAATACCTAATTTGTACTCCTTCATACTCCCCTTTCTCAAGTCTGGGAAGCGTGGCAGGCTCTCCTGCTTGTCTCAACAGAAAAGAAACAAACACTGCTGTCTTATTTTCTTGACTCCTTGTAGTGTAAATAGGAGAGAGTAGTTTCTCTCTTTTCTTCTTTTACTTGAGTATTACTCTTATAGTTATTATTGTGTTTTCTCAGATATATTTTAAGCTTATTGAAGGTAGGGACCATGCATTTACTACATTGTGTCTCCCACCGCACTCAGCATACAGCTGTGAATATCTCTTGCTTTGGTTTTATTCCATGTTGACTTCATGCTCAGGCTTTTTGTGGGGATAAGCTGGTTTCCATTGCTCCAATCTTAACATCTTCCCAAGTTCAAATTCAATAGAAAATATAGCATCTCTCTAAATAGTCCAAACAAAATATTTGGACCTATCATTTGTCTTAATTGAGTCATGTGTATCCCTGACGAGTTACTATGTCCAGAGTGATGAAATGGCCCATTTGGTGGGGGGAAAGGGTACAGGAGCTAGACAAAGAGTCACCTCCATTTGAAGGACACAGACTTCAGTGGAAGAGAGGTGATCCTCAATGGGAAACTGAGTTTTGGTTTCCAAAAGATGGGGAAGTGGATGATGGCTATCTAATACGATAAATGTTCACTACAATGTTCTTAGTAAGAAGATTATAAGGGTAGTACTGTGTTATTGTAGCTCCTATGAAACTCGAGCAACAAATACTGAATGACTCCTTAATGTTATAAGTTTCCCAAGAATGGCTCAGGACAGATCTTATGAGAATTTGGAAGCCACTAGAAGCAATCTGAAGGCCACAAGGTGTTGCTAAAAAAGACAGTTTTCTGAGAATCATAGGAGACCTCCTATTGCTTATAGAATAAATGGCAGAGCCTTAGCATGATACACAAGATCCTTTACAATCTGACCCAAGTTTACTTCTATTTCATTTCCTGCCAATTTCTACTGTACCCTCTATAATCCAGCCCAATATAGTTTCTTATCAGTCTCTAAACACCTCATGCTGTTTCATGACCCAATGACTTTTTCCCCTATCTTTGTCCTTAATTTTTTAATGAACTTTAAGTTAAAGAATACCTAAAGAAAAATGCTCAACTCAATGACTTTTTGAAAATCTTGTTTCATTCTTGGAATGCTCTTTCATGCTCTTTTCAAACTGGTACATTTCTATTTATTCATGAAGATGAAGCTCAAATGTTATTACTTGTGGAAAGCCTCAGAGAGAGTCAGTCACCTCTGGCTTGAATGCTTGGGTAGATGGTGGCAATATCAGGCTAAGGAGGGATTACAGAAGGACAAACTAGTTTGGCTAAGGGGAAAGTGGGGAGGATAATGACTTCCACTTTGAGCAGGTAAATCTGAAGTTAGTATTCCTTGTTAGTATTTAGATGCACTGGATCTAGGTATTCAGCAGAGTGGCCTGGCATGAAGATACTGATCTGGGTGTTGCCACATATAAGTGGTGGATGAAATTTCTCAGTGAGAAAATTATCAAGGATGGACTCGTGGAGAACATGATATTTCAGAGGAGGGCTGAGGCACAAAGTAGTCAGTAATGGAGATGATGGGGAATGAGCAGAGAGGTATGAAGAGACCAAGAGAGGATAGTCTCAGCTGTTAAATAGTGACCAAAGAGTTAGAGAGTTTGGAGAAGGGAGTGATTAGTGTCAAATGGTAGAGGGATCCCAAGTATGATAAAGATCAATAAATAGCCAATGCCTTGGAAAGCATGGGTAATGATTTTGAGAGAGTTTGAAAGAAACTTGGGGGCTATAGAGGTAACTAAGAAGGATTGCCCTTTGAGGTATAATGTTGCTAAAAGGCAGCTCTCCTGAGCATCTTGTGACGAGAACTAGAGTTACAAAATCTTTTCCAACATGAATAAGAGAATTGGAGTTATAGCCTTAACTCTCTATCTGGCATTTGGTGAAGGACATTCATTACAGCATCATAATGGATTTCTTTCTAGCATATTTCCTTTGAAGAGGGTACACCTTTATATGAACATAATAATAGAAAAATATAACCTTAAAAAATCACATCAATAACTCTTTGGGGACAAAGCTGATCAAATACATTATTACATCCTACCACATAGCACAAAAAATGAAGTCTGGATAGAAAGGAACAATTATTACCTTGTTCCCTCTAAACAAATGTTATTCTTTATTATATCCTCAGGACATCTATTTTTCAAATGAAAAAAAATTTATGTTATAGTCACTAAATTGCTCATTGCTGCTGCCCTGGTGAGAAAAAAGTAATAAATGTATAAGGAAAAAAGTAACAGAATATGTGAGCTTTTTTGATATTCAATATTGGCATATTAAAACGCCAGGTTAAATCTGTGGTAGTGAGAGTCTTGTCGTTGTGTGGTTATAGTTGATGGTCAGAAAAGAGCTGAAAGACATCAGAGATTATTTTGTTGTTGTTCCTGGGTTCAGTCCTCCAGTCCAATAGGTCTGGAAATTCAATCAATAACTTATTCAAGGAAATTCAAACCTTGAGAAGAAGGACATAAAAGATCTATTTCAAATCCATGAAACTGATTTTTTAGCTAAAGCAATAATTGATGTTAAGATATGTATCTTTCCAAAACTCTATGTGGGAAATTAAAGCAAAAATCAGAAGGTTGCCTGATTAGTATATGGAATCAGAATAATGTTTAAGTAATCTTGTCTACTAATCTCTGTTTTTGGGTCTAGCCAATGAAGCAGACATATCACCCATTTTCCCCCATTAACTTGGGTTCTTGAGTTTCTTTGAGACTCTGATTAATGCCATGGAGTCTTTCTCCAGTCAAAAGCACATGCACACAAACTTTCTCACACATTTCAGTGGTTCCAAAGACTCCCAGAAACCAAGACTTAAAATGCCAGGTCAAAAGACCTCAGGTTAGGGACGCACAGTCTACAGACTTCTTTTTCAATGCTTCAGCATGTCTTTTCTGTTACTGCACTAACATTTAGATTAATCAGCCCTTGCTTGCTTCAGGCCAAGAAATTCTAGCACTTTGTGGAGCATTACCCACTTGACTCAAACCAGGAGGTTGGTGTGTAGGTATCTTCCTTAGCTAACATATAATAACATCTATAGTCCTAGAATTCTGCCTATTTGGTAGAATCAGCAGAAATTCCTCCTACTCCTTTTTTTTCAGATAGAGGAGATTCTGAGACAAAAAAATTAGAGTTAAATGTCAACCTCCAGGCAACATAAAATAACTAACATTTGTGATGTCACATAATTCCTCCTCTGTTGTAATTCTCTTTCAAACTTAATCCTAGACCTTTGAAGTGTGGGCAGTTGCAGGCATAGCATGTCAAGACTATTTTCCTCTAGTGGTGGGAGCTGAGAGTGGGTCAATTATTTAGTCCTCTCTAGGTTAAATTTGTTTGTTTCAATCATTCTGATGCAAAATGTCCTGAGGCAATAACAGAATCTTGATTATCCTTGAATCCTATATATTTGCGGATTTCATTTTAATTTTTAATTGATAACAGAAATACAGGAGGAGAACGATGGTAATGTCTTTCAAATACTAGCTTTCATTGTCATTTATTGAAGGATATCTGGTCTCAAATACTTGATCAAATCAGATATTGTTCTGTCCTAACGTGTGGAATGGCATGGCATGGTAGAAAGAGATTTGGTAACTGTATTAGTCAGGGTCCCAGCAAGAAAGAGATGATACGTTCAAATTAGGATAATCTGAGAAAGGCTTAAAAAGGGACTCTCTCCCACTGCAAGGGCAGAATGTAGGAAATCATAAGTGAAATGTAGTACCCCATACCTGTTACCACTACTAGACCCACTACAGTAAGGAGTGTGACCATAACCTGGAGGGAAGAATTGTGTAGGGAAGGCCAACTTAAGTGGAGCACTGAGCTATGGCAAAGGGACACAGCCAGCCCTAGGTGAACCTGAAGGGAAGGAGGCAAGGACGTAAAGACCTTATCTGTCCCTGCTCCCTTCTTTCCCTAGTATCTCTTTGTGGACTTCCCTATTGGCACATTGATGTAATCATACAGGTCAGCCTTGTGAATGGGGGCAGGGTGGAAGGAATGGAGAATGGGTCTGGAGGACAAACAGAAATACTTGGCATGTGTCCAAAAAATCTGAGTTTAAATTTTGACCCTACCACATATCAACTCTTCGTCTTTCAACCAGACGTAACTTCTCTAATACTCAGTTTTCTACTCCTCAGAATTTCTGGGAGAATTAAACAGTTAATGTAAATAGTAAAATGTCTGCTACATCATAAGACACATAAGTGCCGAAGAAATGCTTATTGAATGTTTACTCAATGAATGACTACATGATTAGTTAAAAATGAAAGATTGATGAAAGCTGAGGCTAGGAAGTGGTTTCCTTTCACAATTTATGCACCATAAATAAACTTTTTGATGTGTGTCCATCTGAATAATATATTGCTCTAATGCAATTATATAGACAATATTTTCCAGGTGCTATGCCTGGGGCAATGAGCATGAAAGAAAACAAATAATCATTACTGATAATGTGTGACTATTGTGTTCTGGACAGTTAAAATTTAATGTTTACGTGCTTTTGATGAGTCAGGATGGCTTTCCAATTTTCTCACTTTAGGAACTAAAATATGCAAAACTAAACATCTCTTAAAAACCATAGAATTTTAGAACTGAAAATGGCTCGTGGAAAATCATTTGTCTGAGCTTTTTATTTTACAGTCGAGAAAACTGAGGCCCAGAAATGTAAAGTCATCCAAGACTAATGACCTTGATAATGGCAGAGTTACAACTAGAATCCAGGAGTTCTGGCCACAGTCTAAGCCATCTTCTTCTAGATTTTGATTAATAACTTCCTAAAGAACAGAACTGACTAAAAGTTCCACACCTTATAAATCAGCATGAAGCTTGCCCAGAGGCTAGAATAAGCTTATGAATTCAATCACCATCTAGGTCCCGGGAGAGAGGAGTAAATGAAAACAAAGCATTCATGTTTTGCAACTTACAAAAGAATTTCTTGCCATAAGTGATTATTATTATACTGCTCTCTGATGTGGATACAAACTGTCTTGAGGCCCTTATAAATAAATTAGGTATACTTGCAGAAAACTTGAAATTAGGCTCTGCATTATAGGGAGAAGCAGCAGATAAATGCAGTCGTTTGATACGAAGGATGACTATAGTCCTCATACAATCCAAGAAAAAGAAACTAACTCTCTGTATTCACAGTAAAAAATATCTTACTTAAGTTCTTCTTAATGTAATAGGATTATTTTCCTTAATATTTCACCAGAATTTAAGTGAGAAAGCTCTGGGATCATGATTTAGAATATTATGTGAGAGGTTGTTTTTTCTTAGAAAAAGGAAAGTGCAAATTCTAAAGAAAACAGGACATTGTCATTTATCCTCAAGAAAAACAGATTTTTCTGGAAGCCTTATTATTTATCTTTCTTACTATATCTCTTGTAAGAGGAATCACTATTCAGGATGTCAAAGCATTCTAGGACTCTGAAGAGAAGAAAAAATTGTTTAGGGGACCAAGGCTAAAACAATGCTGGTTTCCCGCCATGCCATATGGAGAGGCCATGGAATAGCTCCTAGGATGCTGGGGTCCTTAATTAGGACAAACCTCACTCCCAAATGCTCTCGGAAGAAAGGCCAGCATACGCTCTAGGGGATCAATCACAGCTTCAGACTTTCCAATTAACTTCCGTTTTTATTACTCCTCATTGATAGCCTTTGAAAGTATGTTTCAATTAACATAAAATTTAGAGCCAGAAGAGTTCTAAACTTCTGAGCTTCTAAAATACTATACACATTATCCCAAATGATTTCTATGAACAAATCAGTAAATACAAATTATTGTTGGCCACTACCCAGAATGACAATCTTAAGAGACACCATGCAGCATAGTGGTTATGAACTCAGGACTTTGTGTTCCTGAGAGCCCTCTGTATCTCAGCTGCTTCAAGTATAAAATGGGAAAATAGCATGACCTACTTCATAGAGAGTTGTCTCATTCCAATGAGGGAAATCATGAATGCATTTAGAATAGGGCCTGATACATAGTGTGGACTACATATTTTAGATAATGTTGTGGTTATTATTGTCATTACTATTAAATTATTATTTTTATTATTTATTAAGCATATATTATGTTGCAGTACTTGTACTATATTTTCTCATTTAATCCTCACAACAACCTTGAACTTTGTAGGGAGGTATCGTTAGCTCCATTTGACAATGGAGGAGACCAAAGTTGAGAGAGCTTAGGAAACTTGACTAAACGCACAGAGTAAGAGGCAAAGCTATACTTCCCAAATTAGTCTGTCTGACCTCAAAACCCATGCCTTTCAACCACTGCACTATATTCACTTCCCGCTGATCTTTCTATATTTGTGAAAAGTTTCTCCTAAATCTTGGTCATCCTGCCAGATCATAGGTTTGAGTAAAAGAATAGGGGACCTTTGCAATTCTGTTGTGGACTAAGGTCTGGCTATGTGTTTTCAAAATTAAACAGACTTTTATTGTTTATTTATTTTTACAAAAGCAATCTATGTCTTTTGTTGAAAAATTAGAAATTGCTACTAACAAAAAGGAAGTAAAAATACATATTCTCTCCTCCCAGAGATAAACACTGTTAACTCCTTGATTGTGTATTCTGCCTCTACTCATGTTCTGAATTTCATCTAGTGCAATTCTTTGTTCTTCATTGGTTATAAAATCTTGACAGCTCACTAGCAATATTCCCATAGAATAAATAAGAGTAAAGATTATTTTCTTTTCTACTATGAGTAAGATAGTTTCTTTCTATTAAATCTTAGAGTGGCAAAAAGCCTAGACTGTGGTTTACCAGTGGAGTTTAGCCCAATATTTTTAATGACCAAAAAGTAAAATAAGGGCACAAAAATGAAATGTAAGAACATTAGAAACTCTGCAGGAAGAAAGAAATCCAGGGTGGTTGGGAATTCTTTGCTTCTTTGGCTTAGCTCTCGGTGTTACTCTATTTTAATAAGCTAGTGATAATGGACATAATGTATGTTCTTTCTCTACTCCAAGTCCCCATTCTGAATTCTTTGTGAAATGTGGGATATTTTTTTTTTTACCAAAAGATAAAAATGATAATAAAAAGGGTTTCCTAACCTCAACACATTTCACTCCTTTGCCAGTGAATTTAAAGAAGGTGGTAAGAGCAGAAGATCCATTTGGGCTACCTCAACTTCCAGGACTCATGGAAAGGCTGCATGGAGTACAGAGGAGTTCCACTTACAGATTCTAAACACATTATAGGCTTTGCCCAGCATCTAGTACCATTTCTGTTGTAAAAACTAAAAAACCAAAACAGTTCAATCAAATTACTGCTAGAATAGAGGTTGCACTTTCCCTTCTCATCTACTTTTTTACCTCACTTTGACCTTCACAAATTTCAGTAAATCACTGCCACTGTTACTCTTCTGAGTGGGGTGCCTACAATGAAATCAGAATTAAGGTAGAGTGAAAAATGCCAGAAGTGGAGGGCACAAAGGAAATAGACTTTTCAAGATAAAATAGAGAGTGATATCTAAGCACACTAATTTCTCGTTGACAATTTTAATATTCTAGTTTAATCTAGAACTGTTTTTCATGAAGTCAGAATAAAGAGGCCAAATCCAATGCCTTGATGCAAATTCTGCTTATTTTTTTAAATTTATATGAAACATTTTGAATTGTATTAGTTTTGTGTTTTTTTAAAAAATCTGTTAGATTGAGAAAAAATTTAATAGTTTGAGGAAACTGTTAAGTAACCCCTAGTCACTTAAATCACAGATAATTGAATGCTTTTCTTTTTTAGGATCTTTAGTGCTTGCTCACTCTGCAATTTTTATCTCTTTAGATGACCTGCTGATACAACAAGGAGTAACTTTTGCAGGAGATTTGACATTGATAATCACAGATAGTTACCTGAGTGATTATTTATAGACTCCAGTTTAGTGTCAATATAATTGTTCTGCAGTAAGAACTAGCCAATATGGATGAACAAAACAGCTTTTCTGTATAATGTGGACCAATCCTCTTCATTATGGTACTAAGAGGAATTTTGACTTAGATTTCCATATGTCTGCATTTAGAACCTCAGCATAAAAGTCCTTTAAAGTCACTCAGCCCCCTTAATTACTACATGCCCAAAAGTACCCTTTGCTAGTTTTACCAATATTTATTAGAGAGAGATTTTTTAAAAATTTAATTTGTATTTTGTATTCTAGGTTCCTGGTGTGAATGAAAAATGCATTTGCCCTTTAAGTCATTTGGAAAACAATGGTAGCCACAATTGATGAACAGAGAGACCCCAAATCTACTTTCATATTTTTGTAGTCTTCTTTGTCTGACAGGCGTAACTGAGTTCCATTGTTTTGAGGCCTGTTCTACTCTGAGATCTTATGATTTAATGCTCAGACACGAAAGGTGCCTGTCCTGTCTGTATGTGTCAGGGCGTCACCAAAGCTGCAGCAGTATGGAAATCCTCTCTCAGCATATCAGCCATTGACATGTTTTGTTATTGTTGTCAGTTTTAAAAATGGTTCTGCAAAAACACACCTGCAAACTGGGACATGCGGAAAAAGGGCTGGAGAGTAGAAGAAGTGACAGCTGAGACAGGCTTTATTTTTTCCTTCTCTGCCAAGAAAAAATTATAACCAATGCCCATTGAAACGGTGTGAACACAAGATTCCTGCCGATTTGCAATTCACGTTCTAAGTAGAGCACATAAAATTCCTGCACACACGAATACTGAAGTTCTGGTTGTCTACAAGGATCAAATATGCCACAGCCATCTGAAATATCCAACTGATTGCAGTTCAGAATCCTTCCTTTATCCAACTTTTTAGACTCCCTATTTTGAAGTCTTCTGCAGAGGCTGAGGTGTTGCAGTGGTGTCATGTGTAATTGTGATGACATCCTCAGATATTGATAGTTTTCTCTGCCTTTGGGTTAGAGCACAGTTCCTGGATCTGAAAACAGTTTTGCCTATAAGTGCTAAAATTTTTCCTTTGGTTATCGAGTGTGTAGATAATCTCTTCAGAAGTATTAATTTGGGATACTTTGACTTTCAATCAGGAAAAGAATGTCCTGGGAAGTCTGCCATATCCTGATTGTGATCTTAGTGACTTCACATAATCTGTCTGAGCAATGAGTACAGTGAGTCCTGCCCTGTCACTATTTATTGGACATTTGTCTATTTGTGCTTATCCATCATCTTTTGTTTAGTCATTCTCTGTTTGGGAAAATCCCCAAGTTTTGAGGATAGCCTTAGTATTATTAAAGTCAGAACTGAAATTCCCAGCAGCCTCCCTTGCACTGAGGATGCACCTGGGCTTCACCAGTCAGATGCACCATGGGAACCTGTGCTTTGGTTACGAGCAATGGGAAGAGGGTTTGGTGCTCAGTTCTATTTAGCTGGTGGTGAGGGAAGTTGAAGCATTTGGTTTTTGGAGAAAAAACACTACATATTAAAAGTACATATAAATTATAAATGTACCCTGATTATAAAAGTTCAAAATATGAAAAAAGAGCATCTTAGAATAAAGGAAATACAGTAATTTTCACTGCAGTGTGAATATTTAATGATTTTGAGCCTTTCCTGGGACTGGTTCTCCACTCAATTTTTAGTAGAATAGGTAAAGGAGAGACTATTAAGGAGGAAGTTTTTCCATCTAAGAGCCTTTTGTTCATCTAACTATGTTAGAGTTGTGTATCCTTTTATTTGTCCAAAAAACTTTGAGTTCATAAGGAAAAGATACAAGATTGGTATCTTAGTCACTTTGGGCCACTATAATAGAATACCATAGATAGTGGCTTTTAAACAGGAGAAATTTATTTCTCCCAGTTCTGGATGCTGGAAAGTCCAACATCAAGGTGCTGGTAGAGCTGTGTCTGATAAGGGCTTGCTTCCTGCTTCAGAGATGACCTTCTTCTGCCTGTGTCCTCACACGGCCGAAGGAAGGAGTGAGGGAGCTCTCTGGGGTCTCTTTTATAAGAGCTCTAATCCCGCTCATGAGGGCTCTGCCTTCATGATCTAATCACCCCCAAAAGGTCCCACCTCTAGATACCATCACACTGGAGATTAGGTTTCAATGTGAATTTTGGGGGAACACAGTCTATAGCAGTTAGTAATGTCACATTTGGAGGCTTGATCTGTGTTCATTTACATGATTTTATTCATTTCAAAAAAACTTCCTTTTAGCATTTACCTTTTCAGAGGGAAAAATCCTAATCTTTAATCTGTCCTTATATTTAAGTATTCCATACCTACATGAGTTTAGTCAGAAACATTCTGCATCCTGCTGCATACCTTATGGAAGTAAACACCAGAATCCTCCTGTTGTTTGAGAGGTTAAAGATAGCAAGTGTTTACACCCTGGCTGCATGGTAGGAACTGTAATTCTACTTGGGAAAAAATTGCAAAGGCAAAAGTTTGAAATAAAGTTAAGCTTTCTTCTTCATGATCAGATCAAATAATCTTTAAAGTAAGGTATTTAACCCAAATCCGTGTATGGTGGTTCATTACTTTTGGATCAGTTTCCATGACTAAATGAGGGCATCGAGGAAGAGAGAATCACAATACTTCCCAACCCAGAGACTTGGTAGCTTTATGATTGAGATCATCAAGGAGCATCTACTGAGAATTTCATCCAAATGCACTTCTGAAAAATTTGCACAGACGGGCCCTTGGAACAGAGTTTTTATGTAAGGATGGTCATTTCACAGAGGAATCAGCATTCCTCTCTGTTCTCCCATTTTGTTAGCTTGTACTTGAATCACCATGCAACAACCAAGGAGAAATAAACTTGACTTTTCAGTAATGATCACAAGCGCATTTCTGCCTTCTTGCTAGTATGTCTAAGTAAATGCAAACAATAATGGTCTGCAGATAAAGACCTTCTTCTTTAGTTGCCGTACATGTTACACATGTATAATTACCTCTTAATTAGCCCAATGGGAGAGGGATACGGTTAGGGTTTGTTTGGCTTAAAAGAGATGTTTTTCAAGTAAAATAATATAGCTATTGTATCTATGGTTCTTACATTGTATAGGATTAGAGAGGTTACTCATCAATTTGGAATTTTTAAAATGTCTACCAGGAAATAAAATGAAACACCAAATGACCAGTGCAAGCTTTTTCCACACATATATGGAATGCCTCTACTAAAGTGAAGGAAATTGATACAACATTTAGGTTACTGGACTTCTGGTTATAGTTTAGTTTATTTGAATGAACATTTATTGCATATCTACTATATGTCAGGCCCAGAGCTGGTACAATAATGAATGGTACATAATGCCTGCCCTTAAGGTCCTCACAGTCTTATATCTCAGAGACTTGGATGGATAACATTGCAGGGATTGCCAAGTACTAATAAATCCATGATGAAAATTGCTTTGATTAGAAATTTGCTTTAGTGAAGGGTTTTAAATATCTTTTAGGTCAGGATCTTCATAGTAAAATTAATAATGTAATACATATTTAGCTACCGTTCATTATTTCCAAATGCCCACAAATTATATAAGATGCTATTCAGAAAGGCTGTTCAATAAAAGTGAAATAAGTTATAGAGTCAACTGTGGTTAATACAACTAAATATTATCCTTTCTTTTAAACACAAGTTTAAAAGTTTGTCATAATGCCAACCTACGTTAACTAATCATTTACCATATCTCATTTGAGTTTCACAACCCTGTGAAGAAGAGCTTATTAATCAGAGGTTTTAGTTACAAACAATAGAATTCACCTTGGATAGTTTACCAAAACCACAGATGTATGGAATAGTATTAGAGAGAATCTTTGAGAGGGCTGAGAATCAGACTCAAGGCTGCGTAGCTAAGAACGACACCCAACACTTATCTGCACAAGTGGCACAGTGAAGAGATTACCTTTGTGTCACTGTCCCATTAAGGATGGAGTGCCAGGAATCCAAGTTTGCTGTCATCAGCACCCATCCGACTTTTGTGTCAGGAACTCAACCTCGCAACCAAATTGTTGGTATGTTTTACAATCAGTGGTAGCATATAATAGTAGAAATAATACAAGTGCAGTCCTATTGACATTCTTGCTTTTGGCTCATTCACTTGCTCCACATTCTGCATTCCAGACTGCTCTGAGTTCTCCAATCAGTACACATCACCCCCAAATCATGAGCTTTCCCTGGAGAAGTGGGTTATGTTTGATTATTAGGGGATGGGCTGGCCATTTTGGAAGCTCGTAGCTTTCAGGGAGAGCGTGGTCCTGGGTAAAGACCTGTGGAGGGCCAGAAGCAGTGTAAAGATACCAAACTTTTTGGGGAGCAAGGTCTGAAAGCTGATGTATAAGAGGAGCAGAAAGGGAGATGGGAATACATAAAAAAAGGAAATTTTCTTAAGACCCTTGTTGTGGTGAATGTCTACACAGCACTAACACTCACCTCCTGCCACATTTACCATCATTAAATCAAAAGTGGTTATTCTTGAGTGAAAATTAATGTTGCTGCATCTTTAGAGTAGAGATTGAATTTTGGGGTTATTGTTAACAGAAATGACAAAAATAATTAAGAACTGTAAGTCATTTGTGGCCAAGGATCAGATTTTAAACAGGCAATTCCTGCTGATTATAACTTCATAGATTCCATTTTGCCAAAGATTTTTCTTATCGCTCATCCATATTTGTCCCTTTGTTTGGTGCTTTCCTACCAGGCCAAGGTGCTACACAGTGATTCAAGCAGTTTTAAAAAATGAGGAGAAAGACATCTTCCACAGTGGAAATCGCAAAACTCCCCTCCCACGTGTTTCCCTCCCCTTGGCCAAAGCAGGTGATCATGAGTCTGGCCCCTCCCCTTTCACATCCTCTCCCCTGAAGACTCTCCTGTGGCTCCTTTTTCCCTTTAAATCTCTCTTTGAAGTTGTTTAGGAGACAAAGACAAAGGAAAGTAAGAATAAAAGGATCAGTTTAAAAACGGGAGTTTTCTATAAACTCTTGAACTAAAGTCCTCATTGAAAAGACTTCAAATATGTATATGCTTCAATGGTTATTTTTGAAAAGAATAGTATCAGTGAAATAATTTTTGAATTCTTCTGCATGTTACAGATTTACCAAGGGAGAAAAAGCATGTAACTTTGTAAAAGGGAGAATTTGGGCATCAAAATCATGCCAAAAAAAAACCCTTAAAAATTCTAAGAAGATGATAAAATCATCACTAAATGTATTTGTCATGAACATGTTTATAGATAGGTGAAATTTATGGTAAAGGTAAATAGCCATTTGCATGCAGTGGGGCTTATATAATCATTTGGAAATTTGTATTTATATGAATATAATCTATGATATTTGGGCAATAATTATATTGATATTTAACAATGTAAAGGTTCCCTTTCTATCTTTGACTTAATAACGTGGTTTGGTCATAATTATAATTTATTTGATGTTGGTCCTTGGTCAGGGTTGCAATCTCCCAATTACAGTGTTGTTCATATGGAGAAATATGGTCCAATTAATGATGACTTTGTTTACGACAATTTCCGTGAGACTATTCTGATGAAAATTAGAGCTAGAATATTTGTGTAGTTCTCTTATAGCTTCCTGTAAGCGTGCCAGGAACATACCAGGTGCCAGATTCAGTAAATATTCCAAGGTAAATTGAGTGAAAAAAAAGTTTCTGAGCAGCATATATGGAATATTTACATTTGGGCAAAATGGAGGGGGATAGATAAATACATATATATTTTTTTATTTTTGTACGTATAAATTTTTTTTGGAAGGACATACAGACACAATTATGGCACTTACCCTGTTTGAAGTTGTGTAAGGGGTGGGGCACTGGATGGACAGAGGACCAGGCTGGGAGGGAGGCTGTCACTGTGGACATTTTCATACTGTTTGAATTTTTGAACTCTGTGATTCTATTATTTATTCAAAATTAATTAAAATAAAGAAAATAAAAACAATTACAAATTTTTTTCTGAAATCTTCTTTCTGATAAGCAACATAGTTATAATTTTCTTCTTTTTGATACTCTTTATTCTTGTTCTTTTTATCCAAGACATTCTAAATAACCAAATTGCAACATCTGGGACATAAATTTTAAATAAATTTTACCATCGTTACTTTTTGGTCAGCACTTCACTTGAAAACAATAAAGTTTTTGGAAATATCCATATGTCCAGTTTTACAGTCTATAAATTTGATAGCTTTTTCAGAAACTTTGGCATTAATGGTCCACAGAGAAAGAGAAAAAAATATTGAAAAGATTAAGAACCAAATAAAAGGGAATATCTGAGTACATGAGCCTCAAATATAGACCTCAAGCCTTTACTATAAATGTCAGCTTTCTGGGAAGCTGTCTGGGTTGCTGGTTGGGAAGGAGAGAGATGTCTGTGAAAATCATGAAGATGTCTCAGAGCCCATATTGAAAACCACTGAGCTATATGGTCTAAGTGTCCTTTCTAGCTCTACCAGTTAGTCATTCCATTGCAAGAGAGACATAGAGAAGTGAGAAAACAGAATCCAAGATGAATCCTTTTAGAGCCAGTTGAAATAACTTGGAGTTGAGTAGTATGCCTGTGCTATATCAGTACATCCTTTGACCTGCTTAGTTTAAGTAAGAAAAATAGTTAATCATAACAAGGGATAACTTGTGTAAACAGAAGGAAGAAGCTCTTGATGATGACAGTGTTAATTAACAAGATAAATCTTCAACCCTGGAAATCTTTAAAAACAAAATCAAAAGTTCCTTAGGTGATTTAGAGATTTCCTGGTTAAAATGGTCTCTTTTAAGCCTTGAGTAAATGTCTCCGTAAACCATTTAAGAAGTGTCACAGATAAATTATCACTTGGTAAAACAATTGTCTTTATTATGTAAATAATTCAATATCTAGGCAAGATTACTTGTTTAAGCTTTCATATTTTCAAGCTGTGTACCCTAATGGTACATTTTTTGTACATTATTTAAAGCATTGGCTGTTTTAATCACTACAGCTATTTTTGGTAGTTATATGAATGACTTATTTTATGCTTGTATTTAATGCAAATGAAAAAGAATTTACAAAATTAGAAATCAGCATTCTTTTAAATTTGTGTTATGTTTCATAATTTCCCTTGTAACCACCTCATTCTTTCACAATATTGTATGTTCGTAAAATATTTATTTGTCCCCAAATCCTTGCCAGTTTTCAGGGTAAAAATTAATCTTGTAATCAACCTTAAAATACTCAACTTCTTCCCAGAGGGTGCAACGTACATACTTAAACACATTCTTAGCTAACAATGTCCTTAGCTTAAAAAGGTTCAACCATCCAGATTGGCCAGAAATTGATTTTAGACTTGTGTAGGCATTGATTTTAGTGTTTATCAGCCTTCGCTGTGAAATGTTTTCCACCTAAATCTCTTAGGCTACATTTCAGAATTAGACTTATTGTTTAGTGAAGGAAGGGAAGAGAATGGGTCATCTTCTACATTTTTCCCCAACTTTATATTTTGAAAAATTTAGGACTAAAGAAAATGGACACATATATTCTTCAGTGAATTGTGAACATTTGTCACATTTGCTTTCTCTCCCCCGACCCACCACATATCTCTCTCTCTCTGTCTTATTCTAAGTTGCAACCATCATGGCCACTTCACCTTTTAATATTTCGGCTTGTAATTCCTAAGAAAAGGACATTTTCCTACATAACTACAATGCCAATCTTGCACCTAAAAAATTGATTCAATAACATTACGTAGTGCACTGTCCACGTCCAACTGGGGAAATGTCTTTTATTGCTGCTTTTTAAGATTTTATTTTTTTCCTTTTTCCTCCCAAAGCCCCCCGGTACATAGTTGTGTATTCTTCGTTGTGGGTTCTTCTAGTTGTGGCATGTGGGACGCTGCCTCAGCGTGGTTTGATGAGCAGTGCCATGTCCGCGCCCAGGACTCGAACCAACGAAACACTGGGCCGCCTGCTGCGGAGCGCACGAACTTAACCACTCAGCCACGGGGCCAGCCCCTTATTGCTGCTTTTTAAAATCCAAGATTCAATCAAAGTTCTTGCATTACATTTGGCTGTTATGTCACTTAAGTCTCTTAATCTACAACACTCTACTTACCTTTTTCTTGTGTGTTTTTAATGACATTGACTTTCTTTTGAAGAGCATAAACCTATTGTCTTATAGAATGTCTTACATTCTGGAGTTTAAAAATATTTTTCCTCCTGATTAGAATCAGGCTAAATGTTTTTGGCAAATGTTTTGGTATTTCTTGTTGCATTATACTGAGGCAACTGATATCAGGTTTCTCACAGTTGGGGATGTCAAATTTGCACAATTGGTTAAAGTTTTGAATGTGAAATCTCTCCATTGTAAAATGTAGTTTTCTTTTTGATTTAATATGTAATCTGTAGGATGATATGAGAGACTATGTGAATATCTTGTTACCTCCAAACATTTCACCCAATGGTTTTGGCATCTAATGGTGATCTTTGTCTGGACCAGTTATTACATTGATGATGGAAATTGTGTTTTTCTGATTTAGTCTTTCTGTCTACATTTATCCGCTCTATTTCTGTGTGTGCATCATTATTATAGCTGAAGTTAAGGATAAAAATCAGCCTTTTTCCTTTACTGGGAATAGCCCATCAGGGTGGTTAACTTAGTTGGTTGGCTCAGTTGGTCAGCACATGCTGCTGAGGAGGCCAAGGCCATGGCTTCAGCGTTCATATGGGGCCAATTTACCTGGGCTCTGTTTCAGAGCCATGAGTATAATTTTCTTCAGCCAACTCAGGAATGTGTGCCAGTGGCCACCTGGGAAACAGGGCATGTAATGGGGCTAGAGCTGTACAAATCATTCTAATTCAGAGCACAAGCTCTAGTAAAGGTGAATCATCTTTTTACATGAAAGATGACAATTGTTACTATAAAAGTCTATTTTTTCCACTTTACTTCTTTAGGTTTTATTTTACAAATATTTAAAGATTTTTGTGACTTGCTTTTCTATTTCTGGCAGGGATTAAGAACCAGCTACCGTCAATAATACTTCTGTTGACAGCAATTAAAAATGATGTAAATATCTTTACAATTAAAAATGATGTAAACAATGGAAAATATATTCTATAAAATACATTTTAAGATTAAAAAAACCAAAAGGAGCCTACTGCCAAGAAATCTGTTCTCATGAAACCTCCAAAATCTAAAGACTATTTTCAAGAAAAAGCAAAACCAATCGCAGAAATAAAAGAAAAAATTCTTGAACAAGCCAAACAAACATTATCTGAATAAAATAATGAATATAGTATTTAATAGTATGAAAGTTGGGAAGGAGATGATCAATGCTAGTGTGTTTTAAAGTCGTTTCATTGTTCAGGGTAGGTTAGTGTGGCACTTTGTTCAGTTAAGGAAGCATAGTAAAATGTTGAGGGTGGTCACTAACAGAATGGAGAGAGTATATAAATTCCAAATCAATATATGGAAAAAAAATGCATGAAAGAAAAAAAAGAAACCAAAAACTCAATAAAGAGCAAGAAAACAGGAAAAAAGGAAGGGGACAAGTGAGACAAAGAAAAACTAAAATATACAGTAGGAAGAACTTCAATAATTATCAATGTAAACAGACTTACCTCACCGGTTGAGTGACGAGATTCCAAATTGATAGATCATTCAGATAAATGTTATTTACAAAAGACACATCTAAAGTATAAAGACACATACAGGTTGAAAGTGAAAGGGTGGAGAAAGCTTTATCAGGCAGTCTGCAGTGAAAGAAACCTGGTGTGGCTATAGTAATATCAGAAGAAAAGATTTTAAGGCAAAAAGCCTAATACATACATAAGGTCTAAATGCAATGAGAAAAGTTTGGTTTCATTAGGAGAATATAACAATTCTAAATATGTATGCAGCTAATAAAATGGCTTCAAAATATATGTGAATTGACAAGCCTACCACCATCATCGTGAGAGATTCCATACCTTTCCCTGTTATTGACAGGAAAAACAGACAGAAAAAAATAAGCAAACTTTTTATAAGATTGGAACAGATAGGTGTGAACTTGATTTAATGGACATATATGGAATTCTGTATCCAACATTAGAGAATAGGCATTCATCTCAAGCTTTTATAAATGAGGCGTTTATGAAAATTGATTATGGGGGGCTGGCCCAGTGGTGTACAGGTTAGTTTGCATGCTCTGCTTTGGCAGCCCAGGTTTCACCGGTTCAGATCCTGGGTGCAGACCTACACACTGCTTATCAATCCGTGCTGTGGTGGCATCCTATATAGAAGAACTAGAAGAACTTACAACTAGGATATACAACTATGTACTGGGGCTTTAGGGAGAAAAACAAAGGAGAGGGGGAAGAGGAAGATTGGCAACAGATGTTAGCTCAGGGCCAATCTTCCTCACCAAAAAAAAATTGATTACATACTAGACGATGAAGCAAGTTTCCATGGAATATCATTCTGGCTAAAACCTCTGAGCACAATGCAGGTAGTCAGCGCTTAAAGACAAAAGGGTAAGTAACAATTTTCTTAATATTTGGAAATTAAAATAAATTTCTAAATTACTGATAAATCAAGGAAAAAAATCATAATGGATATTAAAAATAAATACTAAGAGGGGGTCAGCCCAATGGTCTAGTGGTTAAGTTTGGCATGCTCCACTTTAGTGGCCCAGGTTCAGTACCTGGGCACAGACCTACACCACTCATTGGTGGCCATGCTGTGGCAGCGACCCACATACAAAATAGAGGAAGACTGGCACAGATGTTAGCTCATGGCAAATCTTCCTCAGCAAAAAAACAAAACAAAAACAAAAAACCCCTAAGAAATGACAGAAAATAAAAATACTTCATATAAAACTTGTGGGAGGCAATAAAAGTAATGTTTTAAGAAAAATCCTTAGCCTTAAATGCTTATAGTAGAGAAAAATAAAAGTTGAAAATTAATGAGCTAAGCATACAACTTAAGATACTAACAAAAGAGTAGCAATATTAATCTCAAGAAAGTAGGAGGAAGGAAATAATGGAGAAGAGCAAAAAAAAAAATCAATGAAATAGAAAACAAAGATACAATAGAGATAATTAACAAAGAATAAAATTGGAAATGAGAAAAACATTTGGCAAAACTGAACAAGGGAAAAAATGGAGGGAAGGCAAAAATAAATAGCACATTAAAATTTTTAAAAAATAAATTAAAGAATACGTATTAGGAAGGGGGAAAGAACAGTAATTGTACATTGATTAAAATTTCCAGTTAACAAGGAAATATTTCAGATTATATACAACATCCAGATGTGGGCTGTTTACAAGATACATACCTGAAACATAAGGACATGAAACGTTAGAGTATAAGGTTGGAAAAATGATATGGGAGGCTAATGCTAACAAAAAGAATGATAAAGAAGCTATATTAATATAACATCAAATAAACTTTAAGACAAAAAGTTCAAATAATGCACCACTAGTAGCATAAAAATTACTACTTAACGATAGAGTTTTAAGTCACTAACAAGTTGCAATAGTTCAAAACTCCCATGAACTTAACAAGGACACACACACATACACATAAAAACACATTGACAGAAGTACAAGTAGAATTTGTTGAATCCACTATCAGAGTGGAATATTTTACACATATCTCTCAGCAACTAATAGAATATGTTGATAAAACCTCTTTGGAAGATGATTTGACGTTATCTTGTAAATTTAAAGACTTGTGCTAACCTCACAACCCAGAGCTTCCGCTCCTCGGCATGTGCCTAAGAGAAACTCTTGCACTTGTGAACCAAGTATGTTTATATCCGCAGTGTTTGTATTTGAAAAAATTTTAAGCAACCCCAAAGTCCAACTGAATGGACAGTTGGTATATTCATACAGTAGAACAAAATACAAGACTGAAAATTAATGAATTTCAGTTACATGACTCAACCTGCATGAGTCATAATTTTGAAGCAAATAGGCAGTTTTCAGAAGAATTATGCCATTTGCATGAAGTTCAAATAATGCAGAACTAAATACTACGTTGTCAGGATAGAGACACATGTAATAAAACCACAAAAAGAAGTGTGGGGTTATAAACACAAAATTCTTGGGAGCAAGCTTGTGAGGCAAACAGCAGGGGTGGTAGGGGGGTCACCTGGGAGCACATAGGAGTATCAAAATGACTAGGCATGTTTTATCTTTTAAGCTAAGGGCAGGTAGCACCATGAGAATTCATGGTGTATTCTGCATAAATTATAAGCGTTCTTTTGCAGTTATTCAATAATATGAATAATATAATATGATATAAAATAAATTTATTTGATTTGGTCAAATAAGATTGACTAAAGAGGAGTAGGACTTTCAGAGTCCTCAGATGAGTTTGCTTAGGGAAGGTCTGGGAAGTT
Source organism: Equus quagga (assembly GCF_021613505.1). Lineage (NCBI taxonomy): Eukaryota > Metazoa > Chordata > Mammalia > Perissodactyla > Equidae > Equus > Equus quagga. The sequence goes on from NC_060271.1 coordinate 104,862,112, forward strand.
ATGGAATAAAAAAATCAGATACGTAAATAAGATAATTTCTCTTTTTCCAAATGTAATACAGATCCAGAAAATGATTTTAAAAAACTATTAAAATATCTGTAGCCCTCTGCATCTTCTCCAAATTCTTAATGTCCTTTTTGTTTGCAGTAAAAGTTAGACCTGACCTTATGGGTTTATCAGTGTTAAATAATTTATTTTTTCCTTTCCTAAACTCATATTTCTTCTTTCTTGTGTCATCTGGATCTCTGTAATCACAGTCCCTTACAAGATTAGATAATCAACTGTCAACCTCCCCTAGAGTGAGTAGGGTGGGACTCTTCAGGCTGTGTGTCCCCTGGGGCTGGGGAAACATTCTTTTACTTGTGGCATTACTCAGGGCCCCAGAACAGATGAAAGCGAAGTCGTATCCTGTAAGAGTCCAAGCAACAAGTCTCAACTGGATAGTTGACAAAAAGGGTTGGGTGGAAAACTAGGCCTGAGGTATGGAGGCCATAAAGGGGATGATGTGTAAGAATGTGTGTGGGGGTGGGGGATCATGGGCAAACTGGGGTGCTAGGAAAGCTCAGAGTAAGAAGTAGTAAAACAGAAATGGGAACCAACTTGGACAAATTTGGGCAACAAAAGGCAAATGTGATAGGTTTTTATGAACTCCCTGTACTGTTTGGTGGGTGTGAGCAGGCTTCATCATACAGGAGTCAGAAAGAGATGCTTTATCTTCCTGCTTCATCTTTCAAAATACTGTTTTTGTTTTAGATTATTCCATCAAAGTCACTTGTTTCTTTTATTTACCGACTTCTATACACATAATATTTCACTCTTAGTTCTTGACAGAAAATTGAGCTTCATCAATAAAAGTGTCATTATTGCAGAGGGTGGTCAGTGGCATGTAAACAGATAATTTTGGCAGACTGTGAATAAAATCCTAACCATGGATCATCTTGTAAAGAGGGGAAAAATAAATTTAGTTTCAAAGGAACATTTTAATCATAAAGCAGTGAGTAAAGATTGCATTTGAATTCAAGAACCAAGACGTTCGTTTGATTATTTTGGATTTCCTGATAGCAATGATTTCAAAGATATATTACCTACATCTCTGTTTTCTGATCACTTGCTTATTGATTCCTAAGTCTCCAGCCAAGGAAAGGTATTAAAACAGGTCACCTTTAAAAATCAGTAAATAAAATAGAGTATGCATGCTTGCCCAACCCAGAGATGAAGAGAACTACGTTGGCCACATTCCTTTCCCTTCAAAAAAAGTCACAGACTACCTTCTAGTGCCTAAGAACTTTTGGTCAAATGACTAAAATCATAGAGTTTGAAGACTCTTGAAAATAGGTGTCTCAGTCAAGCAATTATTAAGTATCATCTAGGCTAACAGAATAATAAGTTACATCTGTTTCCTTCATTCCAAAGTTAAAACTGAATTCCTGTTGGATCTAGTAGCAGTATTTTAACTGAATCAGAGTTTGGGATGAGAATTATGAAGGAAATTAATTGCTGCTATCTAAAAAGGCTGTAGGCCAGAATCTACTGCCTTTGGTTGTATTTTTTTTCTTGAAACTCTTCTCTTTCCCCTGATCTTACAGTAGGAGACATTTAGTACTATGAAAAGAAAATGGAGAAAAGTGTTGTCTTACAGCAAGAAAATGGAAAACTGCCTGTCCTCAGACCCTCGTCTTCGTGGTGGTTTGCGCACTTGTCCATATCAGAAGTCAGCTCCTGCTTGAAGAGTTCATGAAGCCTTGGTGAGCTCTCAAGAGGTGGAAACATTGGTTATGATAAAGTTTGACCTTTGGAGAACTTTAAAAATTATTTCATATGAACATTTTCCTTAGTGAAGCTCAATTTAAGCAAGCAAACAATAAAACAAATAAGCACACCAAATTTTGAAACTACTGTGTAATAGTGAAATACATGAACTTTATCTAGGACTCAGGAGTGATAATTTAGTTTAACTAGATGCTGAAATGGATTATGGGTAAATTAGAATTTTTAAAGAACAATAACCATATAAACAATCCTATAAATATGGTAGGGTTATATTTCCCCTGCCTCCTCACATAGGTCATCTGATACTTATGGCATGGGTCCTGATGTTGTATATCCCTTAATAATAAAACTCATACTTGTACATAGAAGAAAAAAAATGATTTATCCCAAGTATTTACAAGGGTGCCCTTGCAACTATTTGAACATGCTTCATCCGTTTGTCCTCAACAGATTTGAAGATATGTTACAAAAATTTTTTGAATGTACACGGAAACCATGATTTAAGCTTATTATTAAAGTCAGTACAATACTAATTCACCTTACCATCTGTGGCGAAAAGAAAAAAAAGTTGTTTCATATTTTGGCTATTGTGAACAATGCATTTTGTTTGTTTTAGAAATGAGCTAGTTGACAAAGTTGGTACCTCATTATCACTATAATGTACATGGTTTGGGTTGGGGTCTGGAATTTGTTTTAAGTCCCCCCCAGGTAATTCAAATGGGCTCCCAGGGTTGAGAATAACTGAGTTAAACCACTGATGCCTCCTAGAGGGCTTTTTGATTGCCTTCTTTTCTCTCCCAAGTGAGAAAGCAGAAAGCAGTAGTTCTCTCAAACGTATAGCAGTGTAAGAACTCTCCACATTGGAATCATCTAGGGAGCTTTATAAAGACTGGTGCCTAGGCCCCAGCATAGTGACCCACTAGCATAAGAAATAAAAGAATGAGGGGCTGGCCCGGTGGCACAGTGGTTAAGTGCACACATTCCACTTTGGTGGCCCAGGGTTTGCTGGTTCGGACCCCGGGTGCGGACATAGCACCCCTTGGCAAGCCACACTGTGGTAGGCGTCCCACATACAAAGTAGAGGAAGATAGGCATGGATGTTAGCTCAGGGCCAGTCTTCCTCAGTGAAAAGAGGAGGATCGGCTGCAGATGTTAGCTCAGGGCTAATCTTCTTAAAAAAAAAAAAGAAATATAAGAATGAACGAATGATATAATTATAGGTTTAATCTTCAGGGTAGCATAATTTATATTTTTAAAAGTAGATCATCTGAAAACTAGTATTAAGTTAAACCAAATGAAAACGTTGTAGATGCATGTAAATAAAAATCGTCAGATATCAGCAATCTAATACTTACCATTAAAAATAAGTTACTTATGTTACACGTTCTAAGTGATTGCAATGTATTAGCACCAATTCTGAGAAAAGATGCTCTAAAACTTAATTTATTCATTCGTAAAATGAGAGATTGTCCTAGGTGAGGATGATGATGATGATTATGATGTTGATGATGATAATGATGATGATAGTTATTACCTACTAATCACTTGCCAAGGGTTAGGCAATATGTTAAACACTCTACATATATTACATTGTTAGTCTTCACCAAACACCCTATGATATCAATGTTACTTCCATTCTATAAGTGAGGGAACTGAGGCATGGAGAAGTTAAATAACTAACCCAAGGCTATGGCACTATTCCATGGTAGAGCTAGGATTTAAACTTGAACTGACTGCAGAGTCTGTGTTTTGAACTTCTATAAGATGTGACCTCTTCGAGGATCATGGAGGTTCCTTCCAGGTCTCATAGTTATAGTTCTCCGTCATACAGAATAATGGCTCTGTTTCCATCTGGGCCTGTGGAGATGGCTTGTCATACTCCAAGTCTACCTTATTTCTTTATTGGTTGAATTTTACTTTGCCCCTGCCTTCATCCAGAATTGTATAAGTCAGCCAGATATTATCTTATTTGAAATCACCAAGAATTCTACTGGCTTTTTCCTCTTGTTTAAGGGGTACTAATGTGCCTGACATTAGATTAGATAATAGTTATTCAAGATTAATGAAGCACAGTTCTTGTCCTCAAGGAGTCTCAGCCTAATATGAAAGATAAAAGATACTGTGTTGGAATAGTTCCATGAGAGTTATGAACAAGATCCAATGATGGTAGAATAAGATGGACTAATTCTTCTTGGTGTACCAGTGAGATAATTCATGCATGGAAGTTTTCATGTAAGGAGGGACATTTGACTGAACGTTTTCCAGACCTTCAAGAAAGGACAGAGGTTATTGCAAGAGGACGAAACTGCTGTCAATTTGCCTGGATATGAGAGAGTTAGTACTGCATGTTAGTGGAAGCTGATAGGCTCAGTGTAGCAAGACTTTAAGCCATAGTATGGGATTGAAAGTTTATCTGGCAGGCAATGGGATTCTGCCCTCCCAGTGGGAGGACACTAAGACTTTTCCACCCAAACCTAGAGGACTCGGCTGCTGCCTCCCTTCCCCAACCCCCCGCCGAGACTGGGGAAGTGAGCTTTGCCAGAGTGACTTCCATCTTCCCTGTACCAGTGCCATGGTTTTTCTCATTATCTACCTCTGGCACCCATGAGCAGGTCTAGGTTTTCTGCCCTGGCTGGAATCTCGAGTTCTATTATCACATAAAATGGTGACAGCTGCTGTTCTTGTCGCTTTCATAGGGTACATTTTTTTCAGCTTTTCACCACTGTGCCTGCTCAAGACCCCGCTTGTCTCCAGGAGGTAACTTGGAGGAGGAAGTCATGGCTTCAGAGTTGCTGACAACCTGGTCTCAGGGTCCGGTGACCTTTGAGGAAGTGGTGGTGGACTTTTCCTGGGAGGAGTGGGAGTTGCTAGAGCCTGCTCAGAAAATCCTGTACAGAGACATGATGCTGGAGAACTTTAGGAACCTGGCCTCAGGGGGATATCATCTCTGTAAGCCCAACCTGCGTACCCAAGAGAAGCAGGAAGCTGGGGACCAAGAAGAGAAGAATTCTCCAAGAACCTGTACGGACCTGAAGTCTCAACTTGAAACCAGAGACCACTGCAAAGCAGATTGAAGTTTGGGGAAAGCCAGCTACTGGCAGGAAAAGGTGCAGACCTTCTATGGGAGAGAATCCCTGTGAGTGCAATGTAAGGGAGAAAGCCTTTAGTTACCACTTACCCTTAATTGGCACAAACCAACTCAACATGGAGAGAAACTCTAGGAATACGATCTATGTGGAAAAGCCACCAGAAGGAATTCTAAGCATATTATGCCCAAGAGAAATTACACAGGAGAGAAATGCAGTGTATGTAAAGAATGTGGGAAAGCATTAGTTATCCTTCATCCCTTAGGATCCACGTGTGATCTCATGCTGGTGAGAAACCCAAGGAAAAAATTGTTTTTCATGGATGGGTAATCCCCAAAGGCCTTTTAAGAAAGCTCTAGTGGTTACCAGAGGGGAAAGGGGTAGAGAGAGCGTGAAATAGGCAAAGGGAGTCATTTGTTTGGTGATGATGGAAACTAGACTTTTAGTGGTGAACACAATGTAATATATACAGAAATTGAATTATAATGATGTACATTCACTTGAAATCTATATAATGTTATAAACCAATGTTACCTCAACAACAACAACAAAAATTATTAAGAGCTCAGTCAGGGCAGGGGCTGGGGAGAGGGCTAGGAGCCCGGGGCCATGAAACCGAAGTCCTGGAAGGCCCCCTGCTCGAGTTGCGTGTCGTAGGGTGGGCTCATTGTGGGGGTCTCCCTGTGAACTCCTTGTTAAAGTTGCTCACATCAGTGTATCCTTTTATCGTGAACGTGAGGGCAGCAGCAGGCAGCAGGGTGTCCCAGCTCAGTGTTTTGAAGAAGGGGTGTTTTTTCACATCCTCTGCATCCCTCTCATTGGACAGGAAGCAGGGGAGTGACCTGCTCATATCTAAGTTTGGAAAGATCACATTGTAGAAGGTGAGCCAGTTTTCTTTACCTAACATTGTAGTACATTAAAAATATGTACTATAGATGTCATCATCATTATTATTATCGTCTTCAAATATTAGCACTAGGAAGGTCTTGGAAATGTGGTCTAACACCACCAACAGGCATAGAGTTTTATATTTTATTTAGAAGAAGCCAGGCTGGGAAAAAAGAGGTAAAGTTCTGTATCAGTTTCCTGAGTAGTTGGTGTAGGGAAATAAAATAATGCTGCTTGAAGCAAAACTATGCATTGCATCATATTATACTTAAATTCAGGATGTTTTCAAAGAATTAGTAAAAGAAAAATTTTGAGATTTCTTAGGTGTTAAGTCAGAAGAGGGTATTCTAGTTTTCTTGAGGCAAAATTTTAAGCAATTTAGGCATAAATCAAGATCCAAAATTTGTTGGTAATCTAGTTGTTTGGAAAGAAGATTTTGTCATAGATAGTTTCATGATTAACTTCACAGACAAGTTCACAGAAGTTTCATTCACAATGTAGCTGAAGCTAGAGTTCTTTTGGATGCCACTCAAACTAATTTAAGCAAAAAAAGTGGTGATAGTGGTGGGGGATGTGGATTTAATGGCTCACAATCCCTGCCAGGGCAAAAACCACATCCATCTTGATCCCTGGTTGCATCTCCAGTACCTAGCAAAGTGCTTGGCATATAGTAGGTGCTTACTAAATATTTATTGAATTAATGAAAGAAACCAGCCACAGGAACGGCAGGGGTTTAGCTGGACTTGAGACAGGATGGCAGCTAAGGATTTGAATGCCCCCTGGATTCTCTTTCTTAGCATTCCCATTTTGTGTCTCTTCACGTGTTTGCTTCGTTCTTTCAAACCAGGTCATCCCTGTGGCTGGAAACTTGGTCATGTGGAACATTTATGTTCACATCTTGCAGATTTTGCATTAAACAAAACTCTCTCTACTACTAGAATTGAAACTCTAAGGGAAGAGTTTCCAGTGAGCCCAGCTGGAATTCAGTGCCTGCTATTAGAGCAATCAGCCATGGCAGGTAGAATCAAGTAAGAACGTAGAAGCCACATTGGATCTGTGTGGTTGGAATGAGGGAAGGGGATTTTGCCAGTTTTATATTCTGCAAACTTTATCATCTTTTAAGAGAAGGGCCTTATCCAAACTAATGGGTTATAAAAAGAAAAAGGAGGTGTATCCCCTGTTTTTAAAGTGTATGTTCTTTATGGTGATTCAAGATGACAAGATCTGAAGGACGAGAACCTTCAGATATGTAAAAGAACACTGGAATGAATGCAAGTTATTATGGTGAAAACACACAAGAAAGAAAGAAAAGTATAGGAGAACAAATGAGAAGTAGTGAGAAAAATCTTCCTAAGGTACATCTGGAGGTAGATTTTCAAGAGAAATGCTATTTCATTCAGTCAAACATTTATATACTTGTTGAGCAGCTACTATGTGCCAGGTATTGCAAATGGATCATAGTTATGTCAGTAAGATCTGTAAGGCAGAATTTTTGCCCCAAATAAGCTGCAATCCACCTGTGTGAAATTGACTCACATGAAACCATCCATATGATACCAGCAGTGGGAAAACATAAAGGCTACTTAGAGAATTATGTAAAGCTTCCCACAGACAATGTTCACTCAATTTAATAGCAGTAAGGTTGGTGTTCAGAACCCCTGTCTTTTCATTTTCATCAGCATCTCCTTAGCTTCACCCAGTCAATGATGTAGCTGTATATCCTCATGTATATGTTGGATGTACACTAGACAATAACAGTCTCCAATCTTCTTTTTGTTTTGTTTTGAAAGTTTTATTGACCTTGAAGGATATTTCTTTCCCGCTGTCTCTGTCTCTGTCTCTCTGTCTCTCTCTCTCTCTCTCACACACACACACACACACCCCTTGTGAGGTGTTTTTGATATACCCACCTAGGGGTCTGAATCATTCCTAAGAACCCATTATTACTGATATTTTCTAAATCTCACTTTCAAGTGCAAAAAGTGCTCCTTTGTTTTTTCAGCCATATTGTTGCAACATGGCTTAAGAAAAGGTCAGTATGAGAGAGAAATTTTAGTCAAGTTCCACAACTGTCCATATGGAGCTTCAGTAAGAAACTGTGCTTCCATTAAATAAATCCTATTTGCTCAATTTCCTAGATATTGTATAAATACAAAAAGTTCTATCACACCTACATCAAGTGAACCAATGCCAAAGAATATGTTTTGTTTTTCCTCATGTGTGTTTCTTCTCTTTTTGAACACCTTAAGTTGGGAATCTCTTCCGGCTTGCCTTCTGCAAATTGTTGGGTACAGAAATCTTATTGCAGATGTGAAAAAATGTGCAGAGAATCCTGTGATTCTGATAATGCCCAACATGAAGAAATGCTTTTGAGGGTTAGTCCTTGAACACTGTTCAGTCCTTTGCTTAAGTCAGCTAATGTTTGCCAAGTATCTGCTCTGTGCTAAAGGCACTGCTGTGGACATTGGAGGTGCAAGGATGAATTAGACATGAGCACCGGAACTGGTTGGTAAAGCCTACTTTTCTTGCCACTTCAGATGTTGGATGTAAATTTTTTGTTTGAAAATTTTTTTGCTAAGTTAAATGTAAAGCCAAATTTTTAATTGAAGTATAATTAGCATATAACATTATGTTAGTTTCAGGTGTTCAAAGTAATGATTCAATATTTGTATATACTGCAAAATGATCACAACGGTAAGTCTAGATAACTTTGGTCTTCTTAGTTATTCATCCAACAGGCAACAAAGCCAGTTCCACTGCACAAGCTTCTCCAGCTTGTCCTCTGTTGGTAAGGAAGAAGTCACTCGAATGGGTCTTCCCTCCGCAGAGGGAAAGGTGGTGATCTAGGGGAGGTCTGCTTTGCTTCAGGTCTCACACATGGTTTTGACCCAGGTTTGGGTTCCAGAAACTTTAGGTGTCAACTGGGTAATTGAATATTGACTAGACAAGCAGGATAAAAAAAAGGCAGACAGGGATCTCTTCCTTTGAAATTCAGGCTTCAATACCAGGCTGAACCATCCTTTGGAGCCCTTAGAGCTGAGGGAAGTCCTCATCTTTCTTGACCCTTGGCATGCTTGTCTGCTGAGAACAGGCATCTTCAGAGGAACCACCGTCTGCTTATGGTGCCAATGTTAGGTCACCAATAGGCACCTAATTGGGAATCAATAAAGTTCCAGAAGTCTGCTTCTTCCCTGTATGTTCTCAGGCAGCCTCATATCAAGAGCCTGTCTGTGAAGTGAGTGGCTCTATAGTTATAAAATTTTCACTGACTAGTTTTCCTGAGCTTGACCTGAGCTCCAGAGCTGCCGCAGGATAGGATGGGTTGCCTGGAAAGAAGTTAATACCTTTCTCTCACTGAAGTGGTTTGAGCGTGTCCCAGGAGGGACTTATGTATAGAGCGAGTGGTTAGACTAGAGGGTCCTCAGAATTCACTCCAATTTCTAAGTCAACCATTCTATGGCAATCATTGTTCAGGTGGTTATAAAGCAGATAATGCCCATCCCCTTTGGAATGGGGGGTGCAAGGAGAGGACCATCATAACATTTGAAAAATATTTTTCCCCTACCCTCTACACTGCAACAATGATCTCAATCACTTATTGTTTTATACCTTTTTGACTGCTGCTTGCCTAAATTTTATTTCCATATAGCTGGTTAGAAATGCAGACTTCATTTCAACAAAGAAAAAAAGAAGTCTTGGAAATAGTTTCCTGTTTCTATACAAATGTAAACTGTTAAAAATTGTAAGCTTCTAAGCAGTGCTGAATTTTGCTGTTTTGTTGAAAAATGTGATCAAACAGGGAAACAATGCCTTATTCATCACCTTTTTTCCCTTATGTTCTCTTGAGGTTGCCAACATAGCAGATTATCAGAATCTTGATTATGTACAAACAGATCCTCTTGTTGTTTCCTCAGGTGATTTTAGAGGGCATATAACAATCTATAAGTTGCTATCCAAAATGAAAAGGGTAAATAATTGAAAATTAACAAGAAAAGAGGCAAAGCCAATGATGTTTCATTTAGCCATCTTATGGGACCCGCATAACCAAAACAGTTATGTAACAGATTTGAATGCTATTGAGTATTATATAATTAAAATATTGTCCAGAAACTGCTTCTCACTTCCAGTTTGTTTAAGAGCTACAAATTCATATGCAAAGCATTGAGCAAAAAACCATTATGTCCTAGCTCTTCCACATATATTACTTATAGTCAATATAACCCTCAGAGATGGGATCCAATTACCTTATCTTCCAGATAAAGTAACCAAGGCTTAGAGATATAATGAGCCTAAATTGTCATAGCTGGAACCAGGAGCTAACGCCAGGTCTGCCTTCACTACAAAACCCGTGCTCTTTTCAGGACATCAAAATAACCTGTCTTTGGGTAAACACGATTCCCTATGCATTCTATGATTTTTCTAGGAATATTAGGGGCTTCCTGAAAAATCCCTTGAGAAAATGACTGTGTGGGGTGGTGAAATGATGGGAAAGACAGAGAGAAGAGTGCTAGCAAGAAGGTTGGTTTTATTCTAAATATTCCAGATTGAGGGTGTATATGGGACAGTACAATACTTTTAGCTTTCCTTTCTGCCTTTTAAAACACCATAAATTTTTAGACAGAGCAAACAAAATTACCCAAAACAAAATTAAGTATATTAGCTCAGTTTGTGGTGTTAAAGTCTTATTCAAACATTTTATGATGTGTTTTGTTCTTTGTAGTTTATTCTTCTAAATGAGATTCTTTCCAATCTGTTTCTTCTTGTGAGTAACAGAAATTGGCATTTTGTTTTCCAAATTGTACCCTTGATTCAGTGGTAGTGGTGGTCATGGTGACGGTGAGCTGTTTGTGTGCGTGTGTGTGTGTGTGTGTGTGTTGGGGCATGGTTAAGGTTACAACGTTTCTCTTGAAACTTAAAGGCTTGAGACCACATATGAGTTGAGTTTATGCCTACCTTTGTAATGTGAGAGGTATTGACAAGAAAATGTATGGAAGAAATTCTCTTTTCTTTTAAATCTAGACTAGATGACAGTACTTGTGGACATTTTTCATCATTAATCTTTCTCCCATAATAGGAGTTGTGGGGGGTTGTGGGCCAAAAAGAGTGCCATAATGGCATATACTAAACTAAGCACTGGTGACTCAAAAGCCAGGACGCGACTACATACCCTGCAGCAGAACTAATTGAGGTTAGTTCCAAATTCCTGATAAAGTCAGAGGCCAAGAGATCTGTGAGCCCTGATCAACCGTAATTTGACTTCTATCTGATAAAGATCTTACTACAAGGTCCATAGGGACAAGGGTACAGTGAAGACAGCAAAAAGGGTACATGGCACCCACATCTAACATAAGCTTTGAATACTTAATCAGTTTTTGACTGAGCTCAGCTTACTTTATACTCCTCTGGGCTAATGGGAGCCAATCCTAGGTGAGCCTGGCTTGGAGACTTACTAGTGCTAAGATTAAACTTCTTGCTAATTAAGTAGGAATAGGAAAGAGGATTTTTGTTTTTTTTATCAGAACCATTTCAAAAACCTATAGACCTAAATACGGTGTTTCAGAATGTTTTCAGAAGTATACCTTTTGAAAGTGCAAATATGGCCCTTAAACTACCTTTTCTGTGAGGAGTCCTCAACATTTTTATGAGGAAGGTTTTCCTTTTCTCAAATCTTGTGTCACCAGAGAGTAGGGGAAGCAGATGCAGAAGATGAAGACAGAAAGGACTGTTACCTGGGAGTCAGGTTACCTGGCAGAAGAGTTCCTTGGTTGGGTCCTCATCCTTGCTAGGAGTACTTTCAAGACTTAGGGATGTATTTGGAGGAGAGAAAGCATGACCTTGGAAACTGGTTTGGAAGACGAACAGATAAGGCTTTGAGGTCTACAACTGCGTTCCAATCAATGGTCAGACACTGTGAAATTAAACCATTGATGTGAGTTAGTGAATCCCTGAGCAGCCATTTGATGCATAGGACATGAACTTAGGACTAGAACTTGCAGACTAGAAGTCAGCCATTCCTGGACATTAAAGGCAGGGTAACTTTCCAGCCTTCTGAGATCGTGAGCACTTGACTTTGAGCACTTGATTAATTTACAAAGATCAAACTTAGAAAATAAAGCTTGATTTTGAGTTCAGGTACCTTACCTCAATTTGGTAAGGTGCATATTTGAAATGATTTTACTTTGCTCTAATTATTACGCTCAACTCTGTTGATTTCAGCTTTTTTTTCTTGCTGGATAGCATCCTAAGTGACGTACTGGGTAGGGTCTGAAATCTCCCAGTCACTTCTAGGTTAGGAAAAAAAAATCCATCCATTTTAAAATTCTAATCTCCAAGACTCTTTGTCATTGTCCTCCTATTTCTAGTTCCTCTTACGTATTAACACTAGTAAGTGAAGGTGGGAGGGTGGGGGAAGGTGCTAGCGTCTTTTCCTTAACTGGCCACTGTGTGGCTTCTCCCTTGTTACTACCAGTCTGGACAACACCACCTAGCTGCTGATGGCCTCTGTGTGACAGGTGTCCAAAGGCTGGCTCTCTGGAAGTGCCTGTGTATTTGGGATGACCCTTTGTGGCAGGTGTATGTGTGGGGCCATCAGGTCTCTTTATCACACAATTGCCCTTGGAAGAACTCTGGCTTTGGTTTATGCAACTTTGAATGCAACTTCCCTGGCAGTCAGCCTTCCTGAGTCTGGTAGTGGCAGGACAGCTTAAGCCCAACTTCTCTTGGTTGTGTCCATGTGACTCTGAAGGAACACACACTTTTTGCTACTCCACGTGTAGGAAGTTCAAGCCCTCCGTAGTTTCCTCCTCGCTCTATCCTGCTTTCTCTTGCCAGTTTTCTTCCCCTGGTTCCGTAGATACTGGGGGGAAGATGTCTAAGTTCTCTGCCTAAGCAGACATCCTTTGGGGAATGAGATCATGGTCTCCTCAAATTGCCCCATCTCTCTGAATGATTCCCTGGGAGCCTTCCTCTTCACTGAAGGATTATCTATATTTCAGTTGGGTCTCTGCACCACACTGTAGGCCAGTAACTCAGAACTCTCATGGTTTCTTTCTTCTGTCCACTTCAGTTTAAAAGCTAAAAGGAGTAGTGGGGCTGGGGATTGGGATGGAGCTGGATTGATGACTTGGGAGTATTGGGACAAGTTTGACTGTTTCCTAACGAGTTTTGACACAAGTTTCTGACTCTTGATGTGGGCCATTCTGTTTGAAATGTGGCATGTTATATGCCTATTTATTCTCAGCTTTGAGTCTTAGGTATTAATTCAGGGACAACAGAAAATGTCCCACTCAACCTCCTGTTACACTGTCTTTGTTCCCCACACAATTTTGCCTGTCATTGTTTTTTTTTTCAGAAGCTACCCTCAAGGTCTCTAAGTAGAGAATAAAAGGACACAGCTGAAGCATAGCTATAATTAAGAGGACCATGTAACTTATCATACAAAAGACAACACTTGTGAGGGTAAAGGGATTTACTAGTTCAAACTTGGTGCCAGGACAATTCATGTTAACAAGATCTGCCCCTGGAAAATTGGGATATATGGTCACGCTAGGTATCGACCCCTTGAATGTGTTGGCTCTTTCTGGCATGCCTTTATGTAGTTGTGCTGCCATGAGGATAAGGAATAGCAGGTGTGTCCTGGTCTCCAGAAGGAGGCAGGCTGTGCAGGTATTTATGGCTGATGAAGGACATTTTCTTTGGGATATCTTCTCAGTGTCTATAGGAGTTTAATAACACAGAAGATAAAGTTATAAAATTATAGCATACATCACTTGTTATGTAAATACAATTCCATAAACACTTTTGAGGCACCTTCTGGGTGCCAAGCTTTTTGCATTATAAAGACGGATTGTGCATGGACCCTGCCCTACGGGGTATATGATCCGATGCTGGAGAAGAATGTGGACAAATAACTACAGCACAGCATAGTAGAGTGAGTGTCTTAAAGAAAGGAGCAAGGCAGAGTTTCAAAGATTGTTTCTCTTCCAAATCTGGTAAAAAGGTAAGTTCTTTTGGAAAGAGAGTATTTTTGTCGTATCTTGTAATAATTTGGTGATTTCTTTCAGATGTTCTCCAAAATTATAGAACAGGAAGTGATCACATAAGGCAAAGACGTTTCACAGACTGTGCTAAAATGAAGATTTACATTTTGAATCCCTTTGTGTGTAAACAACCATCAGCGATCTTGTTAGCAACAATTTTTCTGTGTCATAGTAGTAAATTTGGATAATGTATAAAGATTATCCCTGGAGAGAGAAATGAATACAAAAGTGATGCAATGTAACATTGCTCAGTTAACCAACATGTGAAAAAGTCATTGTCTCATCATTCTTTCAAAGTATTGAAAGAATTTAAAAAAAACTTTCTTTCTTTAATCTGAACTCAGTAGGAACTTGCAAAAACATCAGGAAATGTATTCTATAGTAAGTTGATGTAATTTAAAAAAGAAAACACGTCAAAAACAAAACTAAATAAGGAATAGAAATTTATTATACCTTCATAGATAAGGTTCATTAGAAATTTTGATTGCAAAAAACTCAGGCTGTTTTTCTTAGTTGGTTAATGTTCAGGAACATTTTGGGCAAGACTGAGAGATCAATTTTTTTTTTTTTTTGATTAGCCCTGAGCTAATATCTGCTGCCAATCCTCTTCTTTTTGCTGACGAAGGCTGGCCCTGAGCTAACATCCAGGCCCATCTTCCTCTGCTTTATATGTGGGACTCCTACCACAGCATGGCTTGACAAGCAGTGCATAGGTCTGCACCCCGGATCCAAACCTGCGAACCCTGGGCCACCAGAGCGGAACGTGTGAACTTAACCACTGCGCCACCGGACCAACCCCGAGAGATCAATTTTTAAATAAAGTTTTGATTGTACCAACAGGACAAGCAGCAGCTATACCCACACATTAGACTTAGAAATAAAGGGTTTTTAGTTTTGATGGAAAGTGGCTGAGAAGCTGGAAACCAGAAGTTATTATGAAGGACTAGTCAGTGGAGTCATTGTCAAATGCAGAGTAAATATGTTTTGTTTTATAATAAATGTAATTGAATAGTAATTCCTTGATGCGTGAATATTTTAACCTACTTATGCATATAAAATGTTTTGTTTTCTTCCTTTATATTAGAAAATACAGCTTTCATTTGTATAGTGTTATATATTTTTCTGAGCAATATTTTGTGTACATGATCTGCTTATTCAAACAGATAATAGAGTGGAAGGAATTTGAAACTAGTTTCTAGCCTAGTTTCTTCCTATGTATAATAATAAGCTGAACATCCTAGCATGTTCACCCACTTTTCAAGACACAAATGTGCTTGGCTGAGTTGAAAACTCTGCTTTGCAAAGCATTTCACAACTATTTTTTTCATTTGATTAGTTTAAATATCATTAGACTATTTAGACATAACAGTGTTTTTTTTCCAGTGGGAGACTGAAGCAGAGAGAGGCCTTAAGCTACCCAGGTAGAAAGGGTAGGATCAAGGACTGGAAGGGTTATGGTTTCCATGT
The DNA here is from genome assembly GCF_021613505.1 of Equus quagga. Taxonomy (NCBI): domain Eukaryota; kingdom Metazoa; phylum Chordata; class Mammalia; order Perissodactyla; family Equidae; genus Equus; species Equus quagga. The sequence goes on from NC_060271.1 coordinate 104,877,362, forward strand.
ATTGGCGTATTCCTACTACACCATGGCACTTCCACCCAATCCGTGGAGACCAGGGAATAAGAATTATTAAAGAAATCCCTGTAATAAATAATAGTATTCTATATCCACATGCAATAAATAGTTTATGGGTTGTTTTTATATACGCTAGGGATCTAATCTTTCCAATAGCCCTAAAGGCAGGCATTGGAAAATGTTACTTTATAAATAAGGAAATTAAACTCATAGAACTGAAATGATTTGTCCAAATTGGCACGGAGAGTGAGGGATAAAAAGGGAATTTGAATTCCATGTTTCCAATTCCTGGGCCATTACGAATTACTGTCCATTAGAAATCAAATGCCTCTTTGATTCAATCTTAGGTCTCAGCTTCCTCTTCTAAGAAATGGGCTGCTTGCTGATGCTAAGCTTAGGAATGTTACAGAAAGGTACAATTCACAATTCTGATTTCTTACCATCTTCACTCACCCCAACACTTCACCATCTTTCATTAAATTTAATTTCTATTGCTTCAAAAGTTTGGATTAGGAAAAAAATTTACAGAACTATTTAGATGATAGAATTCCTTGAACATTGTTGATGAATCGGAGTCTACCTAGTAAGCCCAAGCAGACCAGCCCTAAAGAACTAGATCCTTATTCAGTTAACATACTTCCACTGACATTTAGCTCAAATTGTTACTTTCCATAAGGTACATAATTTTACAGTATGCAATTGGATTTTCTTTTTCTTTCTCCTTATGTTTTCAATAGCATAAAAAAATCCTCTTGAATAGTTTATAAGGTGTCAGATTCCATCACAATGTGTTCCAGGGATAAAATACGCAGAGCCACCTTCCAGTGCCAGGCACTGTGTTAAGAATTTGAGAGAAATAAAAGTAAGACAAGGTCTCTGCCTTTGGAGCCTAAGGAGAGAGAGACATATGAACATGATTCGATTACTATGCAAGCGCTGGAGTGGAGTTGCTTATGAAAAGCCAAGGGAGGAGGAGGAGGTGATACAGGAACAGGGCTTGACGTTAAGCTGAATTTGGATAAGCAGACAGAAGGAAGAGAACATTAGGGTGAAGACACCCTGAACCTAAATATTTTCTGAAAAAAAGTATCATATAGTATCAGTACAGCCGTGGAATAATAGTTGTGTATTTGAAATTCAAAAATAATCATTGTGAAAAAACCGTTAAAGTTAATATTTTCACTGCAGTTTTCATGTGTATTTTATTTAGTTTGTTATTTTAATTGCAAAAGTTACACGCTCATGGTATAAACATTCTTATATTTCAGAAGAATGTAAAGGAAAGAGACAGAGCTCCCCGCTTCCTGGTGGACATACTCGCTACTTCTCCCCGTGGGCTGTTTGTTACATATCCTTCCGAACTTTTCTTCCATTTACATGCAGATATATGGCTAACCTCTTACCTTAATTCTCTTTAAAAATATTCATAGAAAAATCAGTTGTCATGTTAAGAAATTTCTGATGAGTCCTCCTCATATTTACTAGCTATAAATACAAAGAATGACATTAGGAATCATTTAGTTGAACTTTGTCTCTTTGCCATGGAAGACAGTGAGGTCCTCAGGGATTAAATATTGGTCCAGTCCCTCATGCAGTCAATGACACACTCCCTGCCTCTTGTCAACCTGGGCCGTGAATTGAGAATTTTCACTTCGTGGACTCAGGCCATCTCAACCAACCATCAAAACGAAAAACAAAACAAAGCAAAACAGTCCACAAGTCTTTCAGGGTATTATTAAGATTTTTCAAACGTGCACATAATGAAAGCAATGTACTGGCATTCTTGAATTTATGCCACTACCTCAAATTCTGATTTTTTCAAAAGTCTATCTTCTCTTTTTAAAACTGGTACAAGTACATTTCTATGAAGTTTCCTACTTTTATGATGTATCAAAATAATGAAACCATTCACCAAATTGGTGACAGAGATCATTCCCAATAGAAATTGGGGTAGAAGTGTATATATTGAATAATTAGGGCATTGGTGGCTCAGTGAAACTGAGCTTGGAATCCCTGGAGTGAACTTTTCTCGGTAAATTTCCTCAGATTTAAGCCATCTTTAGAGTAATATGCCCAAGAAATAATTTAGACTGTTCTGCATTAATTCTGTATTCATTTTGAATAACAAGTAATTCTTAAAATGACCTTCTCAGGTGTGAGGAGAAGTTTGTAGTTGCAAGAACATCATTAACAATTTTTTTCCCTTTAGGAAAAATAAGATTTGCATATATTGAAGTTAATCGTAATTTCTTAAACATCTGTCCTTTTTAGAGGCAAACAACAAACTGAATTTATTTTTATGCAGCTTTAAAGAAAACCATAGAGCACAGAACAATGGATTTCTTTAACCGAAAGGAAAATAATTTATGTGGGCATAAAATACCGAGGTGGGTTGTGGAGAATGGGTACCATAGCCCTACCTCAAGTATTACTGTCTTTCTCTAGCTTAGCCTTATCTGTAAGATGTGACATTCCTACCCTGAGGTCATCATGAACTCATCTGAATTCTTGACTAAAAAGAAGAAACTTTTCTCCTGGTGGCGATCAGGACCTTCACAGCAAGTGGATCCTCATCTTTGCTGTTTATTCCCTTCAAAAATCCAATGTGTTCATTGATTGGAAAAGAAATCCATAATCTGAGGAAACTGTGGGTCCCAATGGGCCCCCATACCATATAACGTTTAAACCACAATGAAAGCCCTTTAAAGAGCTACAGAGGTCCAAGGTCCCACCAAATGACGAACTGTTACTTCTTCCAACAAGTACTTTATGTATCTAGTGGAACAGTTCTGCATAGACTAGACCATAGAAACTAGTGTATGGAAATGCTTCTGCTACATGTTTAGAGTTTGTATTTTTGAGCCATCAGTGAATAATTCTGATCTACTTTAAAGGTGGTACAGCAATACCCACATGGTCCAGAAGTAGGGTTCCATGTTGATTTTCTTGTTGAATTTGAATTTTACATATTGATTTTTTTTGTCTCTGAATTCTTTTATACTGTCTGTTTTCCTTGAAATGTATAGGATTTGTAAATTTGGATTGTCTTTTGTATTAAAATACCACTTATGCAAGCTTCTTTTTGAGGAAGATTAGCCCTGAGCTAACATCTGCCGCCAATCCTCCTCTTTTTGCTGAGGAAGACTGGCCCTGAGCTAACACTGTGCCCATCTTCCTATAATTTATGTGGGACACCTGCCACAACATGGCTTGACAAGTGGTATGTAGGTCTGCACCCAAGATCCTAACTGGTGAAACCCTGGCCGCTGAAGCGGAACGTGTGAACTTAACAGCTGCACCACCGGGCTGGCCGCTGTGAAAGCTTTTTTTTTTTTTTTTTTTAAATACCTACCATTGATAGAACGTTTATCACTCTGAGAAGTGTCAGAAAGGGTGTATTGGTGGCCATGAGCCTGAGGAAGTGCAGCATTTTGCTGGTGTTATGTTTCATGCTTCAATTTTATTACAATGACTTGCCTGTAGCATGGTTTCATTTTAGTTAATCCTGTTTCTTTTAGGACCTGCACCTGTGCCAATTGTCATGCTAATTAGTCTTACAGCAAAAGCAGACAAACCAACAAAAGAAATGCCCTTTCAAAGACATGATTTTGACAATGTATTTTCCTATACAGGATTGTGGTTGGCTGGTAAAACAGTCTGACAAACACTCAGTTCTTAGTCTAGAAATGTCACGTATTTGACATTAACCTGAATATCAAACATTTTGTATGTTGGACAGGACAGGTTTTTATTCTTCAACATTTCGTATTGTTAGAAAATACCTATATCAGACGAGTTAACATTCAATGCAACTTCCACTTTAATAAGAATCTGAATAAGTCATAAAAGTTAATAAGTACAAATTGATATGCATAAACAATACTTGCTGGACAGATTCAGACCCTGAAGAGACCGTTCTGGGATGGACAAGGATCTCTCTCCTTACCCTCTATCATAAGGAGAGAAAAATCTCTATGAATAGTAAATTACATGTAGGTATGCAGGAGTCTTTAGCATGACAACATCATGAACTGGCTTAGGCTGGTAATTGTCCTTGACCCTGAGTCACTGTGTGTGCATGAAAACTTCAGTTGGTGAAGGTACGTTTAGGAGTGAAAGTTAATAGGAAATCTCCCAAAACCTGTGGACTCCGGAAACCAGGGAATAACACTGGAAAGAGCACCAGAGCAGTGGCGTGAGGCGCAAGTTCTCAGGGTAAAGCTGCTACTAATCCGATTGTTGCTCCCATACCGACAGTTATTCTACTGAGCACCAGCTATATTCCAGGCATTGTGAATACATCACCTCTTTTTGTCGTTAAAGTGTCCGTTGTGAAAAAGACTGAGCCTCAGAAAGATTGTGACTCTCGTAAGGCCAAAAAGCCAGTAAAGGAGCAGAAAACCAAGGTGTCTCCGTCTCCATAGTTTATCTTCTCATCAGCCAGTGGATATCGCTGGCTTATTCAGTTTGAGGAGGGGAAATGGGACATTAGCAAGATTTTTTTCTGTAGCAAGGGCTTGGAAACCTCTTACTGTGTTTCCTGAAGTGTTTTCCTTCCAGAGCAAATCTGTTAAACAATCCTACTTAAACAGCAATGATCTATCTGACTCACTTTAATGAAAGAAACATAATAGGAAGTGAGTTTTCTTTTAAACTCAGGTATTTTAATATCTGAGTTTTTCTAAAAGTGATTGATATGCTAATCTAAAAAAAATAGTTGGGGCCAGCCCCGTGGCTGAGTGGTTAAATTCGCGCTCTCTGCTGCAGGTAGCCCAGTGTTTCGTCAGTTCAAATCCTGGGCACCGACATGGCACCGCTCATCGAGCCATGCTGAGGCGGCGTCCCACATGCCACGACTAGAAGGACCCACAACTAAGCATATGCAACTATGTACCGGGGGGCTTTGGGGAGAAAAAGGAAAAAAATAAAATCTTTAAAAAAAATGAGTCACGTAAACAGCACATTTTCTGAGAAAGGTCATTATAAATGGTACATAAAATCACATGCAATATGTCTATAGTGAACTTTTTTGTGTTTAGCCTGAAAAGGCTTTTTGCGAAGACAAGCAGTGTCTGAAGTGACATATCCCTAAATCTGTCCTCAGAGTTCTGACGTGACACCCTGTTGTGGCAACTCGGTTTCTTACCAAGGTTTAAAGCAGTTTAGTGCCAGATGCATTTGGAATAAATCTGCTTTGTGGGAGTTTCAGAGAAGACAGCCTTGGTGTTCTGTTTCCTAGGGCTGATGTTCTTGACCACAAGGTGGTGATTTTTGGTGTGACATGCTAATTTGGTAGGCTTCCCATGAGGACCAGTCATTTCACACAGACGCAGCATATGCTGCTCCATGCCTCTGCCTACAGCATAATCTTCTTGTGAGCCTTTAATAAGGTGCCATTCATTTTCACCCAAATGAAACATCCCAGTGGAAGAGAATTAAGAGGGAATAGAACATCACAAAGAATTCTTGGAGCTGTGGGGGATATTCTGTGTTATCATCTGGGTAAAAAAGTTTAGGAGAAGGAATATGCCAGTTTATTAAAAGGACTCAGAAGCTTCAGGATATGAATGAAATATTCATTTAGTTTGAGAATAATTTACTTCTGATGGAATATGGCTTGTATAGAAATTCAAGATCCTACTCGAAGGGCTCTAGAGGAATGATGTGCAGTGGTCAAATGGATTGCTCCTGCCAAACCCACCCCCAACACTGTTTACTCAACTGTAAGCTCCTTAGAGCCAGGGGGCATATCTTCTTCTCACATGTAGCTGTCCATTTTGTAGCACAGTGCCTGGCACATATTGGGAACTAAAGAAGTGTTTGTTGAAAGAATAATAGAACCATAGTTTGGAATTTAGACCCTTGAATGATAAAAACACAATATTCCCTCTTACCAAATTGCTTAGTCTCTTAGTATTTTATAGATAGATGCTATCTTATAAATAGTTAATTAACTTTTCAATAGAATATTTGGGTGTTGCTTAGTCTTAGTGGTATATATATATATATTTTTTTTTTTTTTCTTTTTTTAACCTTGGGTTCTTCCTTTGAAGACATTCAATATGACCTTGAGGTATCTTGAGAGAGAAAAAGATAAAGCTGCTTAATTTCTATTTTGTTTTCTTCTTCTCCAGTAAGAACAATGACTTTCGTACTGTAAAATGTAGCATAAACTGAAGTGCAGGAGTGGTGGAGCAGTGGTAAGAAAGCAGCCTTCGCAGGTTTTCAGTGATTTCTAGTCTGTATGCACAAATGCATTGCATCTATGGGTAGTGAAACAACATTTGATGTGTTTGGGCAAATGCTTCCAGTAATTTTAGAAAAAGCACACAGATAGAGCAGTGCTGGGAGATTGGAGATAGTGTCTTAGTTTTGATTCTCTCCAAAGCATACTTGGAGATAAAGGATTTGGGTGCAAATAGGTTTTTGGGAAGTGGTTCCAGGAAGCACAGAATAGGAGAGGGAACGCTAGACGAAGGGAGGAGAGCCAGCAAAGGTGCACCGCTTAGTGAATTATTCCTGTAGGACACCATGCTCATGCCGTCTTAGGTCCTTCTGAGGGACTGAAGAAGATGCCTCTGAATTGTCTCACTGAGGGGGTTTCAGCCGGGTTCCGTACCCCGTAAACTTCATCTCTCATTGGGATGCCCTGGGGCATTAGCCCTCTGGCAAATTCTGCTCTGCTCATGGGTCTAGCAGGCTCCTTTGGTAGAGAAAGCCCTCTGGCAGATATGAAGAAAGGGTACAGTGACCTTCAGGGAAGACTGAGGGGGTATGAGTGGCGTTCTGTTAACTTCTGCTCCAGATAGATAAAAGTGATGTTAGAAGCGATGGAAAAAACGAAATTCTAGAATCTTTATACCAGTGAAATGAATGTTAATTTCCAGAAAAAAAAGCCTCTTGTTTTTGAACTCTCAGAGAAAAAGCAACGAAACTAAATAATGCCAAATTAGCCACATTAAAAAAAACCCAACAAACTACTAGAATGGTCCATCAGAGATCTTGATTTAGAAACTCATGTGGTCAACATTTTTTTCTATATCCTGTAGACCAAAACAGATGAAAGTGCAGATGGACAAATTCACAGGTAATTGACCAACGGTACCTATCATGTTGATGAATTATTCTTTGTCATCCTAGTTCAGTATGTCTAGTCCTTTAAAGTGAATTCCTTTTCTTTTGAAAAACATAAAAATATCTCATGCCCACGCAGGGATTTTGATATGTCCTTTTACTAAGGCAAGCGTTCTCTCTCGGTTATGAATATCTCTGGCCCAGATGAAGGTGTCTGGTGGCATGGCCTAAATCTCTATCCTGCTCTGTTGGTTTTTGTTTTTTTGTTTTTTAAATAAATGCTTTGGATGAAGACATGAAAGACATATCTGAAAATTTTCTGTGAGATGGGTGCTATGATAGATGACACAGCTGGGTTCAGTAAAGCTCTCAACAGACTCGAATGATGACCTGAACCTAATGATTAATTTTATTAGGGAGGAAATGTACAATCTTGTACACAGGTTCAAAAAGGAAAAATATGCCAGTATAAGATGAGGAGTATCTGGTTTATAATAGTTCCTACAAGAAAGATCTATGGCTTTTAGTTCATTACAAGCTTAAAATGAGCCAGTTTATTTCAGTTTCCAAACCCCTAATGCGATCTTAGATGAAAGACACAATCTTTATTTCCAGAACGAAGAAGTTCCACTGTATATCTCTCTAGTTCAGTTTTATCTGGTTGATTGTGTTCTGTTCCAAAAGCATAGCTTTTTCGAGCTGGTGAGAACATTAGACCACTTAGATCTATGCTCCTTAGCCTGAGTGCGTGTTCCCATGGTGGTACACAAGGTCTGCCAGCATACGGGGAACCACAGGATAAATATGTCAAATCTTGCAGGAGCACCAATATTACTTACTTGGTAAGAGAAAGGGGATTAAAGTTACTCAAGGGTTGAATAATTTGAAAAATGACTTTTAGGTTAAACCCTATTTTGTGACATTATTGTTAAACCACATATGTGATATTATGAAGTAGAATACAAAGCCCACAGAAAGTTTTAAATTAAAATATTAGACTCCAAAGAAGTTTCAACTTGCGAAAGATGACTTTTGAGAGCTGTTTCCAGAACTCTTAAAGCCAAGAGTTGAATCTCCTCTGCAGATACTTTAATTTAGTGAATATTTACTGAGTACCTAGCATGTGCTAAGCCGTGGTCTAAGTGCTTGAGATACGTCAGTGAGCAAATCTAATAGAGTCCTGCCTTCACAGGAACTCAGAAGTAGAAAAGCTTGAGAAGCACAGCTTATCTTTATTTTAAAGGTGAAAAGGTTAGGAGACAGAGAGTTAGTCCCGAATTCTTTTCCTATTTCTACTGTTTAATAGCTCTAAAATCTTGGGCAACTGTTTAATTTCTTTAAATCTCAGTTTTCTCATCTATGTAATGGTGGAACAAGACTTACCTACTTTAATGATGGGAACATTTGATGAGCTAACATGGGCAAAGCACTTGGGGAAGTGGCTGATCTACAGTACACGTCCCTTAGGTCGATAGATGATGATTATTATTACAGAGGGTAGCTGGCTTGCTTAAATCCACACCAGTAGACAGCAACAGATTTGTACTCAAACCCAGGCTTTCCTATTCCCACTTCTGAGCTCTTTTTGTGACAGCACAACTCTGGGTGTCATAACCTAGAAAATAAACAAGGCTTATTTGTATTTTTTCTATTATTAAAATAATTCATTTACGGTAAGAAAAAAATTAAGAAAATGCACAGATGCAGAAAACAAAACAACAATAAAATGAAAACAACAACAAAAGAAAAACATGACAACCATTCATAACATCTTAATTAAAATGTTGGTGTAATTTTTCAGCTCTCTTTTTAATACATAGTTTTGTTTTTTTTCAACAGAGTTATATTCTGTCCAGTTTGCTATCTTGCTTTTTTCTATTTATTATTAAAACATATACTTCCCCCCATATAATTTGAAGCTTTTTATTAGTTTAATAACTGCATTCCAGTCTTTTAGTGTATGATATTTTCGTAACCATTTTCTCCACGGTGGACATTTAAGCCATGGTAATGAACATCGTGTGCATGGATAGCCTTCATGGCCATAAGAGCACCCTTCTTACTAACGGCCAAAGTGCAAACTTCTGCGGAACGCGGTCCTGCTTTATATATTGGTGCTTCAGGGAACTCATCCCTGAGCCTTCTGTTCATCCTCTCAGACTTGCTTAACCCAGGCAAAAATCTTTTGTGGGGGCATGGTTTTTCACCTGCTCTCCTTTGTCTTGGATGTTTCTTTGGATAGCTGCCAAATCACTGCCTTCCTAGAATATTCTCTCTGGATCTCCTTTCTTCCCCATTTCATAACCAGAAATTTATTCTGCTTCCACCTGTCTCTTTCAGTTCTCTGAACCTACCCATAGGATTCACTGGTGAGGTGGCTAAAAGAGTACTTAATGTTTTTTGTGTGTGCGTGCATGCCTGCATGCAAATGCAAGTGTGCAATGTGAATTGTAGTTTCAGACTGTAGTTCTGAAAAGTTCTAGAATGCTTTGAACTTTATGTATTGCTAGATTCTGAAAGAAATGATCTGTATGAGTTGTGTTTGGGTTAGGAGTTAAAAAAATATATTGCTGTGGGTATTTATTGGGGGAAGTTTTTACACAATGGAAAAACATTCCCTACCACTCTGATATATACTGTACACAAAAAGATGATCAATCCAGATCTTCTCTAATATAAAGAAAATATGACCCATAGCTTTCGGTCACACTGTTTCGACTCTGCAGTTCAGAAATTGAAACAAATTTTCCCATAAAACACTGGAGAATGATGAAGGCCTCAGGGAAGCAAGCATACACTGTTTCTCATTCTAGCGCTTTATGGACTAAATGTAAAACATTACCGCGGCTTCATCTGAAGGTCAGAAAGTTTACACAGTGAGGGTTATATGAGTATCAGGCTTTCTGAATTAAGATTCAGAATTCGTACCTAAAACTTGAGGCTGTGTACTGTTCCACATGACTGATTTTTTTCAGATACATCAAATATTCCTTTCTAGTGTAATTAATGCCAGTCTCCTGACATCAGTGGAATGCACGTGAAATTGTAAATGAATGTACCATTACACTTAGTTCTTAGCTAAAGTCAAGGAACAACAACAAAATAGAAATAACCTTCCATGATACCAGGAACTGTCATTGCAGCATATTTGGAACATGTTGAATTGTAGAAGGAAACTATTTGTGTATTCTTCAAGATCAAATGTTCATAAATATGGAGACCGAGAATTATTCAAATTTGGATTTTTTGTAGAATTCAGGTAGTAAGGTATTAGAGTGATGTACAATCACTCTGCAAACTAATACCGGTAATGATTTCTAATTTTGTCCAAATTCCTTACAAACTTCCCTTTTGATATTTTGTAACTCTAGCACCTTGGTCACATGATTGGGGTAGTTTTAGACTCACTGATGGTACAAGTTGATATTTTCTCAAAATGGTCACACAGTTTGTTCAACTCCTAATGAACATTTATTTTTGACATCTCTTTATGTTATTTTTTCACTGTCTCTATCTCTCTGGGCTCCTTCTTTTGTTTTGATAGATTTCATGTATCTTAGGTCAGGAGTTAAATAGTCAGAGCCAGGACTCGGGTCCCCAGCCATGGCTTCTCTGGGACCTCATGGACCTTGAAGTAGATGAGCCTTCACTGCTGATGAGCTCAAAGTCAAAGATTTTCATTCGACTTGCCTTGTCACTTCTGTCTACTAGGTGTCTGGAGTGTGTTCTGCGTCCCCTGGGCTTGGCTTGGTTCTAAGACGAGACCTGCAGACTTGATGTGCTATAGACCTGTATCCCTTGCCTAACTACACTCGTGTGAACCCCAATGGAGGGAAGCAAGAACAAACGTGAGGGAGATCACAATCCTTCTATAGAACATGTGATTTTGAGGGAGGAGAATTCTAAGATGGACAGGGGAGGGGTGTGGGACCACTGCTTCCCATTTCTCTCTTTTGTAAGAGAGCTGAGATAATATATCCCATTTAGGTTACAATGATCAAGCATTTCTCCCTTCAGACAATATGTATTTAGTCTCCTAGATGCCTGCCATTGTGGTAGGTTCTAAAATGGATATAAAGCTGAGAAGATATCTATCTTCAGTGAGCTTACAGTTTAGTGGGGTGTGAGGAAGGTGGCAAGTGAAGGAAAAGAGAGGGACATAGCTAACCATAATGTGAGATAAAATGCATCATAGGTGCTTACTAAGTACTTGCTGGAGGAGTGAACAGAGGCATGACTGATTAGTGTACCACCAGGAATCAGAGGCCAGAGAGATCACATCTGTTTAGGGGAATCAATTCCTGAGGTGGTATTTTGAATTGGTCTTTAAGACAAAAATAGGATATTGAAAGGTGGATTGGAGGGAATCTGGGTGTAGTGTATGGCGCAAGTGAAAAGAAGCAGGGGAATACTGTGAGCCGATCAGAGGCCAGGGGGCCATTTCTCAGGCTGGAGTGCATGTGAAGTAGGAGGTAAGGAGTGGAAGATAAAAAAGGCTAGAAAGAGGGGCTGGCCCCGTGGCCGAGTGGTTAAGTTCGCGAGCTCCGCTGCAGGCGGCCCAGTGTTTCGTTGGTTCAAATCCTGGGCGCAGACATGGCACTGCTCGTCAGACCACGCTGAGGCAGCATCCCACATGCCACAACTAGAAGAACCCACAACGAAGAATACACAACTATGTACCGGGGGGCTTTGGGGAGAAAAAGGAAAAAAATAAAATCTTTAAGAAAAAAAAAGAAAAGGCTAGAAAGATGGGCTTGGATACCACCGTGGAAAACCTTGAAGACCAGGCATAGGAGTGTGGCTTTTATCTTTTGAACTATGGAGAGCCTTCAAAGAATTTTTGAGGAGGGCAGTGGCCTGTTTAGAGGTCTACTTTGGGAGATCCCCTGGTAGCATTTTATTAAATACATTAAAGGGAGAGGGGCTAGAGGGAGATGCATGCTGAGAAGCCACTACAGTTATCTAGGCAAGAGGCAGAGAGGTAAGGAGTAGAAGGGGAAAGGGGACAAGTGACATCAAGGGGAATTAATGGAACTTAATGATTGATTGAACTGTGGAGGAGATGAGAAGGGAGACCTCAAAAATTGTTTTGAGGATTTGAGCCTGAGTTACCAAAAATTTCAGTGCTCAAAACAGAAATTGTGGAGTCATAAAGGAAAACTGATTTGGGGGAGAGGGAAGAAGATTAGCTTGTTCATTGATACATTGAGAAACTAGCCCAGAAAGACATACAGGGGGAAATTTTTATTGGAAAAAAATGTAGGCATTAAATATAGGAGAGAGAGTAAGCTTTGGGAGCAATGTTTGCAGAAGTGAGTGTGTAGAGAGATAAGAAGAGGACTGGAGAAGGGGCAGGTGGGAGGTGGCAAATGGGTCTCCGAGAGGGACAGATGCAAGTAGCAAAGAAGAGGGCCAGGGAAAAGGAATTCTAAAACTGTAGCTATGGATTTCCCAAAATTGAAGCTCCCTCTGGGCTGGATTTTTTTTTTTTTTTGGTGAGGAAGATTGACCCTGAGCTAACATCTGTTGGCAATCTTCCTCTCTCTCTCTATTTTTCTTTGCTTGAGGAATGTTAGCCCTGAGCTAACATATGTGCCAATTCTTCCTCTACTTTTGTATGTGGGTTGCCTCCACAGCGTGGCTGATGAATGGAGAAGGTCTGTGCCCAGGATCCCAACCTGCAAACCCGAGCTGCCGAAGTGGAGAGTGCAGAACTTTAACCACTCGGCCACAGGGCCAGTCCCTGGGCTGGATATTTTTGTGACTCCCAAAGAACCAAATGTTTTCTAAGGACCTGGGGAGGTCATCAATTTTCTCCTGGGGTGATCCAACCTCAGCTGTCATGTAACAAATAAAAACTTGCGTGCCCTCTTTCTCTTAAGGTTTTTCTTTATAATCTCCATGATTGTCCTAGCTCATTTGTTTGTTCCTTTTGGTTTCCTATCCCAAACCTTTGATGCTGTCTGTCATTTTGTTATGACCTCTCTCTAAGTTTTCAATATTCTTCTCTAGTAGTAGAACGAATGTAAGGTTACAGTTATAACAAGGGCCTGGCTATTGCTTTAAAATCAACAAAAGCCATGACTTTGGAGGTCTGTATGGTACTATTTGCTCGTACTGCTTACTGTTACTGTCTAAGGAAAACAAGAAATCCAAGACTGTTCAATCACAGGGCACAGAAAGTGGAGACAAACTGTGTGTATGCGTGTGTGTTTGTGTGTGTGTGTCTTCATGTGTGAGTGAAGTTAGCTCATCTGATGAAAGAATCCATACCAATACAATGAGTGGCACTATTTCAGAGTCCCATTTAAAATTTATGAAGAATGATGCTACTCTCACATGCCATTTGGGGTGAATCAGCCTTACAATTTTGCCATCAACAATAGTTTACAAAATACTCTCACACATGCACCATATCTGGCCCCAGTGAGTCTCTCTAATCTCATTTCCTCCTTCTCTTCCTTTCAGTAATTTTACTCCAACCACCCTGGCTTCCTTGCTGTTCCTGGAAAGTACTAAGCTTGTTCCTAACCTCAGGGCCTGCACTTGCAGCTCCTCTGCCTGGAATGATCTTACAGACATTGACACAGTTTGCCCTCTCACTTCACTCAGAGCTCCTCTCAGAAATCAATTCCTCAGAGAGAACCTGCCTCTCTTCCCCCAACAAATACCTGACTGCCCTGTCATTCTCTATCCCCTTGCACTGGTTTACTTTCCTTGTGAGCTCGTATTACTCCTTGAAGGTTTACAGCCATCTACTTATTTGGTTTCTGCCTGTCTTAGAATGTAAGCTCTAGGAGGCTAGGACTTTGCTTTAAGTATGACTGCATCATTGATGCCTAGAACAGTGACATTCAAAGAGTATTTGTTAAAATAAATGTTCCAGTGCATGAATTTGATTCTTCAAATAACCTTGTGGGGCAGGCTGGGCAGATGCCCCTGTTTGACAGTGTAGAGACAGGGGCTAGGAGAGTTGGAGTGACTCGCCAAGCAAAGGCTTGAAACCAAGGTCTCTTGGCTCCAAGTTCATAGATGTCATAACTGATCACTTACACGCCCATGAAAAGGGTAGCCCTGACAACTTTTTAATCTTAGGCTTTTGGACTGGACTTAATTCCATGCAGCTTTTGATATTTAGGTTTTTTAAGCCAAAGATTTCCGCAGTTATTAAAAGTTCTTTAATTTTTCCTTTTTGTTTTCTCTGGAGAAAGCCAGTGGAAAAGGGATGTTTTATTTTTGCTGTGTTCAGCAAGTCTTTAAGGCACATATTTATGAGGGGTAGAGCTGCAAAATAGCTTTGTCTTTTTTAGCATAATGCAAACAATTCTTAGAGTTGAAGGAGAAAAAAAAAGATTTCACGCTTCTCCCAATTTATTCTACCACCAGGCTCAGAATTTAAAGAGCATTCTGTGCTGTGATCAACCACCTGAGATTCAGGAGCAAAGCCAAAATGGATTATGAATATAAAGGCTTCGTATTAGTTGTCACTGAGGCAATTTGAGCCACTTGTAGACTGAAGAGAAGGTTGGTCTATTCCCAGTGCTTTAGTGTACCTCCTCTTTTCATTTTGGGAGTCTTTCCTTTTCCTTTCCTATTACATTTGCCTTTTACTTCCCAACACTTGTTTTATTCATGTGAGAAAAATGCCATCTCGTTTTTGTTTATTTACCAAACATTTATTCTCTTCGTCTATTCACCAAACATTTCCTAGTTACCTACTCTCTACCAGTTATTATATTAAACACTGGGAATTTAAAATTTTATGAGGATATAGCGCCCACCCTCAAGGTGCTCACTTTTTCGATGACAGGATAGTCAGGTTAACTATTAACTATACAGTACATGGCAATTCATGCTCTGAGCCTATAAGCACAGCATTTTCTAGGAGCCCACGCAGGGCTTAACCCAGATGGGGGGTGGGTCAGGAGAAACTTCCTGAGAGGGCAATTAATGCTTAAGATTATGTGACAAAGAGAGAGATAAGCCAGAGCCTGACCACATAGATATTTGTATACCATATTATGTTTAATTACTTGTTTAAAAAAATGTGATTGGCCTTTGAGGGATTTTAAGTAGCGAGTGATATGACTAGATCTTTTTTGCAATAGATAATTCAGTAGTTAATGCATTCTAGGAGAGAAGTGATGATGGTAGCAGTAAGAAGAATGGGAGAAACAGTCAGATTTTAGGGATGCTGGGAAGAGAATTTATTGCCAAGATATATTGACTGATGGAGGGTGGTGAGTGAGGAGGTGGCATCTTGTGCAAAGTCCCCAGTTCCTCCCTTGAGCTACATGTGGACAGGCAGCTTCCTGTTCACTGAGAGAGGGGTAGAGGAAAAGGGATTAGGTTGGGGATGAGATGACAAGTTTATATCTAGTCATGTCTTGTTTGACATCTAGTTGGAGATGTCCAGAAGTTAGTTGGATTACATATCAGGAGCTCACGATCAAGAATGATTAGAAACATATTTTTGGAAGTTTGTCAATGGGAAAAAAGAGTTGATCCCTTCAAGAGAGAGTCTATAGAATGTGAGGAGAAGAGCACTGAGAGTAGAAGTTTTGGGAAAACAAATGTATTAAGAGTGAGAAGAGGAAGATGGGTGAGAAAGGTTGATTTGAGAGGTAGAAAATCACCAGTAGTTGACTCTTCACTCATCCCACTATGTTCTAATATTCTGATGGTTCTTTCTTTAAATGGCTCATTTGAATCCTTCAAGACATGGACTTCTATATTCCTGTATAGGGTTTTATGGAAGTCACTCAAGTTATTATCTATAAGAGAGACAAAAGGTATGCATTTATCTCATCCAGTGAAAAATCAAGAGTATCTGAATTTAGACAGATAAGAAATGATCTGTCGCCGTGAAAGGAAGTTTACCATTATTCTAAATAGTCACAGTTTGAAACAGTAACTTATCTAGAATTGAAGGTGGCATATTCAAAACTGAAACAACACGACACTTAGAATTTAACTGTCATGTGGTGTTGCAAAATAAGACATAGATATTAAATAGATCTTGGGTCAGAAGAGTGCACACTGTGCAAAGTGGAAGACAATACAATAGTGAGTGGTCCCTTTTTTATTTGAGGACAAAACACATAGATATGTAATAAACCCCAGGAAGCTGGCAGTCTTAGACAACCAAAGGTAAGTTGCATCTTTATGGTTCTGATTTTGCTTATTACAGTCTGTTAGGAATATAGTCCTCTTTATTTCCCCAAAGTCTTGTCTTCTTTGTGTATTTTAAGTTTAATAGTTGCATGAAATGACTGGGGCCCTTAGCTGACTGTAGATTTGTGGGGAAGGGGAACAAGGTGGCAGGGGGTCAATAAGGGAGTGGGAAAGGGCATGAGACCAAGTATAGGGAAAGTGGGAACCACTGAATTAAGTTATGGGAAAGATTAGGTTTCCAATCCTTTTCAGTCTATGATGACTTCTATTAACTAGAATACAACTCAGTAAAATACTAATTCCTTTATAAGCAATTTCTTCTTCTATGATTTATAACGCCTTATAATTTAGTTCTTTTCTTATTTTTTTGCATATAACATTTAAAAATAGGTTAAAATAACAAGAAATCAAGAAAGAAATTGGGCTTTTTCATTTTTTTAAAAGAAATCTTCCAAAATTGTTCTGAATTTATTATAACTCACTTCAATTTCTAATGCAGTGTATACTTATGATTATCACTAATTATGAGAGAACTATTCAATTATGGTCACTATCTGATAAGGCAGGCAAGTGCACAAATATATTTTGAAAAAGAGGTTTTTACTATAACCTTTGGGAATTAAAATATTCTAAGTTAGCCAAGAAAGCATAATTAATAAAGACGCTATTTTCTTAGAGCATTCTGAATCATCGTGGTTATTATTGTATGTGCCATTCAAATGTTCATAATGGAGAATTATGCTGACAAATAGAGCAAATGGAAGGTATATAGAGGGTTTAAATGCTTTTTATTTTGAACACAGACGTCTTGTAATTTTTTTAATGACATCGCCACTCTAAGTAAATCCAGGCAAAACTAAAGGAATAAAGTTCTAGACAACATCAGTTTAGTTGGTTCAGTTCTACTGTTATGAAGATGAGGAAACAATATTCAGTTATATTGGCAGATCAATTTATATAAAGTAATTGGTAATATTTGCTTACTATTTCTCTATTCCTAAGTAATTTATTTTAAAGATTTTATTTTATTTTTTCCTTTTTCTCCCCAAAGCCCCCCAGTACATAGTTGTATATTCTTCGTTGTGGGTCCTTCTAGTTGTGGCATGTGGGACGCTGCCTCAGCGTGGTCTGATGAGCAGTGCCATGTCCGCGCCCAGGATTCGAACCAACGAAACACTGGGCCGCCTGCTGCGGAGCACGCGAACTTAACCACTCGGCCATGGGGCCAGCCCCCTAAGTAGTTTATTTTAGAGAGAATCACATATGAGGGTTAGTCATCTTCAAGGAAATCCAATGGGGCCACCATTCCAAATGGATTGACCTTACAAAGACTGTCAGGTTTTTGAAATTACCAAAAAAATATTTAATTACTTTGCAGCTACTATTATAAAAAGTATTATGTTATCTGCTTTCCATTCTTGAGACCTGCTTTTGAGTAATTTTCTGTAGTCATACTATACTTTTGCTGAAGTTTCATGGTGAAATTTGTTTCCTGATTTGTTATTATATTTAAAGTGATGGTGACTTTAGACATATTCTTCTGAGAAATCCTACAGTTACCCACTTCTAAGAAGTTAGTCCTTGAACTTGATGGGGACCCTATTTCCCTTGTCCACCTTCACAAATAGGACAAAACTGCCTATTACTGGCTTCCTTATTATTAATCTGGAAGGAAGTTTTTAAAATTATATATGATTATTTGTGTTATTAGAACATTGCATTAATTGTATTGCATTTATATATAACATATGAAATAGGTCACATTGTTTATGAGGGAGAAGAATGACCAATCCTTTATTTATTGAGCTATAATTCACATACCATAAAGCCCATCCTTTTCAGATATACAATTGGTGGTTTTAGTATATCTACAAGATAGTGCAACTGTCACCACAATCTAATTCTGGAACATTTTCGTCACCCTAACAAGAAACTCTGTACTCACTAGACTCTTCCTTTATAAAATTTCATTTAATTCATGAAATAGCAGAGACTTTTTTGTGTAAGAGGACAATTGCTAGAGCAAAAACAAAGGTTGCTGTAGCACCACTTATGGTAACAACTGGTATGTCCAGCTTTCTCATTGTCTGATACCTAGCATTTATGTGAATCTGTTCACCTTCCATAATTAAAAAAAATATTGATCTTCAAAATGATAATCTCAAGACTTTGATGTGTTTTATAGTCAAACAAAAATTGACCATGTTCAATATATTTAGTGTTAAATTCAAGTATAAAATTCGTGTATATATACATATATAAATGACATTTTGTTAATCAGAATGTGTGGTTATGTAGAATTACCCATTCTACGACATCACAAAATGCTGTTTTTGTCCTTTCTTGTTATAACCTGAGACTCCATAGTACACTGTGACTCAAACAGGTGTGCAGCACCTAACAGTGTTGTTTAAATGTAACATTGTAGAAAGACCTAAGAATAACAGATACAAAATAATTTTTTTTCTAGGATGTTTTATTTTAGCTATGATTACCCAGAAAAGGAGTAATCTAGCAAGCTTCTGCAAAGCACACTAGGTCCTTAATATTTTGTGGAATGGAGGGAGATGGCCATAGCAGGCACTATTTAGTTTCTATCCAGCCTAATTTTGGTCCCTAATTAATTCCCAGTTGAGCATCTGCTATATGCTTGACTCTGTCATGTGTGCTGTGGCAAACTGAGAATTAATTTTCAACTGAAAATTGGAAGGGCTAGTCTATTAATTGTAGGCATCAGCTTTTAACTTTACAGGTAGTATTTGAAAATGAGTTCTCCTGGAGTCTGGTGATCAAATTCTTTACAACAGCTTTCTAATCACCAGAATTAGTTGCAAAGGACAGGGTTAAATTTTATTTATTTTTTCCTATTGTGCAATCACAAATTGGTGTGACTGATTTTTCCTTTGGTCAAACAGTTAGATTGTTTACTTATTCAGTGATAAGATAATTTGCTTTGTGATTTAGCCATTTTTTGTCATTTAGCAACTTAGTCATGGTTTCTTATGTGATATCATAGCAGCTGATGCTTTTTCAGGGGTTGAACTGGTGTTATGCAATCACATCAAGCAGCCAGGAAAACCATGGTTAGGAGTACCAGATGCACTTTGGTGTTTAAAACCAAAGAGTGGCCACTAATAAAGAATGGGCTGGAAATGAAAGAGGAATTCTGGAAATTCCAATAAAGAATGGATAGAAGTAGTCTCTACTGTTGAAAGGCCAACAGGGAAGTGAAAATTGTTTTCATTGAACAGATTTTTAAATGGAAGTATTTAAAAGACAGTGTTTACCTTGTTGTAGATACTTTTGACCTATTTCTATACTATCTGTGCTGAGCCTACACTTTCTTTGTTGTATAATCCAGTATTTTTAGGTGATTTGCCTGTTCATTGGTTTGATATCTTTGATAGCACAGATGTGCTAATTGATTGCTCATGAGCTGATCATGATGTCCAAGAAAACAGATCAGCTTTGGATCTGGGAATGGTGGTGGATTTTATCCTGTGTAGCATTGGCCTGAATATCTATCACTATATTTATCCAGAAACATTAATGAAAATTTTGAGTGTAGAACTTACAATACAGGAAACAGTGTCTAAGTATTTCTGAACAAAGAGTGGAATCTATGCATTAAGAAATTCTGGGTATAGGATGGTTAACAAAATTTCCTGAGAAATTATTCTAATTTCAAGATTTTATCCTTTTCTCAATTGGAGGTCTAAATGACTTCAGAGATTATTGTTTCTCATTTTAGCTTACACCCACGTTCAGAAAATTGCCCAAGAAACCAATTGCAACAAATGTAATACATCATAGCAGATTCTGTCAAAAGACAGTTAAATTGGTTTATAGGATATAGGGAAAGCAGTTACTAGAACTGGAAAAATGTAAATAATAATCAGCATGATTATATACATAAAATTCTGATGACATTACCAAATAGTTTTGAAATCACTGGGAGTTTATTTTCACCAAAGCTTAGATGGGGCTAATTGGCCTATGTGACAGTCTATAGATCATTATGTGGTCTTTTATAATTAGGGTCTCTGTAAAATTTATTAAACAAATTAGGATAATTTTGAGATTGGAAGATGGCACTATTAATACTTATGCTGGGCCATCAAGTATATGTTGGGATTGCCCCAAACGTTTAATTATATAATTTAAAAATAAATATGACAACTCAGTACTTCCTACTCTGAAAATCAGCGATAGTGTTGATAGTTCAGTGATATATTTATTTGTTAGAAGTCAATTTTAATGATAAGATATGATAACCTCTATGTAATCCCATAGTCTAAGACATGCATTGTCTAAGCAGGTGGGCCTGTTGGAGTGCTGAGAGGCAGGCTGAGATAAATGTTGGACTACAACAGGAAGAAGGAAATCGATAGAGTTTTCTACCATTGGCTTGCTAGAGCCAGAACATATTAGAATGAAACCTTCCATCTCTACCTTCATCCCCTTGTTACATGTGATAAATAGCAGTTCCTCCAAAGATTTCACTCAGATTAAATGTTAGGGTGACCTATTAGGAGTGTTTGAATTTGGCTAAGTCCTGTTTTTTGGTGTCAATGAAGCATTTGATTATTATTAACTGAATGGGTCAGTTGAGTTGCTAATGTCCTCTCTTCGCCATAACCTGCCTTTCTCTCCTTATAGCTTTGAGCAGAGTGAGAAGGCAAGTGGTGATATTTAAATATGTTCATGTGAGATTTATATTAAAGAATATGTTGTTAGTGCCCTTGAGTCATAGCTCCCCTGTGTAGCAGTATGGAACTCTGCCTGGTCTTTTTGTGCCATCCTCTCATCTTCCAGCGCTATATCAGACAGTACTTCACTGCTATTCATAGGGTTTTCATGGCCAATTTCTTCCTAAGTGGTTGGCCAAGTCCTTCTTCCTAGTTTGTTGTAGTGTGGAAGCTCAGCTCAAAGAAATACTGGTGGCATAGCTTTCAGCATCACAGCAACACAGTATGACAACTGTCATACTGTCACATAGCTGTCACAGTATGACAACTGACCGATGGATGATGTGGTTCCCTGACCGGGAAACAGACCTGGGCCGTATTGGTGAGAGTGTCAAATCTTAACCACTAAACCACCAGGGCTGGCTGTTAAACAAATACATCTTCCAGTTATTCATCAGAATGATTCAAATTTTAAGCCAGATTTGTAGTTATGATAACATAGCGTCTTGTTCTCCAAATATTCACTCCCCTCTACATCCTTCTATGGGTAAAATATACTTCCTCTTTCATTGATTTTAGGCTCAGCCCTGTGACTTACTTTGGCCAGTGGGATGTTAATAGACATAATGTGAGCAAAGGTTTGTGTGGTGGAGCTCACTCTTTTGCGATATGAACCCAACCTGCCTTGAGTGCCAAGCCTAGCTGGATCTGCAGCCTGAAACAACTGCTCACTTGTGCCCAACCTACATCATCCCATTTGTGGCCAACCTACAGACTCAGAAGCATGAGAACAAATACTTATTGTTATTTTCTGCTGAGTTTGGGGATGGGTTGTTAATTAGCATTATTGAGGCAATAACCAATACAGTAGTACCTTGGTATTGCTTTAATTCTCATGTTAAAAGAAGCTTTAGGGGGCGGGCCAGGTGGCGCAGCAGTTAAGTGCGCAGTTCTGCTTCTGGCGGCCCGGGGTTCGCCAGCTCGGATCCCTGGTGTGGACATGGCACAGCTTGGCACGCCATGCTGTGGTAGGCATCCCACATATAAAGTAGAGGAAGATGGGCACAGATGTTAGCTCAGGGCCAGCCTTCCTCAGCAAAAAGAGGAGGATTGGCAGCAGTTAGCTCAGGGCTAATCTTCCTAAAAAAGAGAAAAACAGAGAAGCTTTAGGCACTTTGACTCTTGTTTTGTTTTCTGCAGTCATTTTAAGAATGGCAGGTGCTACTAAAGCTCCTCAAATGCTCCTAGAGCCTCTCTGCAAACACTTCGCAAATATATCACTTAATATTGCCAAACAACTCATCAAATTCAAGTGTCATCTAAAGGTCTTGATACTTAAGACTTAATCTTCATCTAAATTATCATTTTTAATTCCTCTTCTTCTCTGAATGTTTAATTTGAAAAATATTGGTAGGAAAAACAAGGGCTTATTAATAAACCAATAAATAAATATCAAATAGGGGAATTAAAGATTATCAAGGTTCTTGGCTTGAGATATCTTGAGGGGCCAATTCACAAGTAAATTAGAAAAAGCTTCTAATCTTGTAGGCTGGCCCCACTTGAGGCCTCAACTAACTAGCTGTGTAGTTTTGGACAACTCATCCAAACCCTGTGTCTCACTGGCCTTGTCAGTGAGAGGAAGAAGTTGGACTCAAAGCTCTTTGAGGGTCCCTCCCTTTTAAAGATCTGTGCTTCTGTTTTCACAAGTGTGGTCTTGGACTATTTGCATCAAATTTGCATGAACTATTTAGGTAAATTATCATCTTGGATTCCATCCCAGGTTAACTTTTAGGTAATTGTATGTACATGGTTCAAGGCCTACACTATGAGAAATTTTAAATGTCCATGGAAGGAAAAGGGTATAAAGTGGTATAATTTTCATCAAAACCCATTTCTTAAGCTCTTTCCTCTATGTGGGTCATCAGAAGAAATTACAAAGGAAAAGACTAGGCTTCTGCTCTCATGAGGTCTGCAGTGTAATGGACATGCTGAGGAAAATCCACTGCTGCAATTATGCACCACATAACAACATTTTGGTCAACAATGAACCACATATACGATGGTGGTCCCATAGCATTAGTACCATTTAGCTTAGGTGTGTAGTAGGCTATGCTATCCAGGTTTGTGTAAGTGCACTCTATGATGTTCACACAACTAGGAAACTGCCTAAAGATGCATTTCTTAGGATGTATCCCCATTGTTGAGCAATGCAGGACTGTATTTGGAGAACATGTGTGAGGGAGAAAGATCCTGAGACCTTGTCTTTGATTTATTCATATATCTGGTACAGAAAGGTTTTTTTTTCCCCACTCATTATTGACTAATTCATTCACTCAACAATGAGCATTTCTTGTGTACCTATTGTGTGCTTTCATATTGGGGGAAGGAAGATGAATAAGAGATGATTCCTGTCTTCCAAGAGCTTATAGTCTAAGGTGGGAAACATGAAAGAAGATAGACAATCCCAGGGGTTTGCACAAGGGCTGTGGGAGGAGGAGATTTTACTCCCCACTTGGACGAGGGTGAAGTGTGTGGAGGGGTGGTATCAAGAACCACTTCTCAGAGAAGGTGATGTCTAAGTTGAGTTGAAGAATGAAGAGCAATGTAAACAAGAGGGACCAGGCTGGGAGGGCTTTTCTTTTTTTTTTTTTTTTGAGGAAGATTAGCCCTGAGCTAACATCTGCCGCCAATCCTCCTCTTTTTGCTGAGGAAGACTGGCCCTGAGCTAACATCTGAGCCCATCTTACTCTACTTTATATGTGGGACGCCTGCCACAGCATGGCTTGCCAAGCCGTGCCATGTCTGCACCAGGGATCAGAACTGGTGAACCCCAGGCCACCAAAGCAGAATGTGTGCATGTAACTGCTGCACCACCCAGCCAGCCCCCGGGAGGGAATTTTTTATAGAAGGGTCACCATGGGCAGAGGCTCTGAAACAAGAGCGTGCATTGTGGGCTCAGGAAACTGCAATTCAATAGGGCTGGAACTTACTGGTGGTTGATAAGAGACAACAGTGTGGAATAATCTAGGATGAGAGTAAGCCTGATACCATAACTAAGAGGAATTGGTTAAAAAAAAAGTAAAATAAAAAGAACAAAAGGGGAGTGATTTCTTCTGTGGCCTGATATCTGCTTTTCTGTAGGCAGGTCTCATTATTTTAATTAATGTTTGTTCACTAGTACATATAGAAAAGCTGCATGGAAAAGATATGTCTAGTTTTGGTTTATATTTCCCTGGTACTCAATAACAGTTGTAGAAGTTGAAAGTGGATGATCATGGGGGAGATCAAATAAAGAGAAAATAAAAACTAAAAGGTCACAAAGGAAAAATGAGGCCCTCCTGGAAAGCATAAGAAAGGAATGTTCTTGGGCTGGCCCCGTGGCCGAGTGGTTAGGTTCGCGCGCTCTGCTGCAGGCGGCCCAGTGTTTCGTTGGTTCGAATCCTGGGCGCGGACATGGCACTGCTCATCAGACCACGCTGAGGCGGCGTCCCACATGCCACAACTAGAAGAACCCACAACAAAGAATACACAACTATGTACCGGGGGTGTTGGGGAGAAAAAGGAAAAAATAAAATCTTTAAAAAAAAAAAAGAAAGGAATGTTCTTTTTGATAGAAACATAGAATTTATTAGTCTATGAAATAAATTGATAACTTTAGATTAACAGAGAAGATTGTAATGTAAATAAAGTTTTCCCCAAAAGATACTCTACTTTGTGCATCATAACTTTATAGGATATGATGTATTCTATACATCGAGTTGATTTGTATATACTATTGCAATTAACAGTTTTCTTTTAAAAGTCACATAACGAATGCATATTTGTATTAGTTGTTAGAAGTTAAGCAAAATATGTCACAACAAATATATTACTTGTGGTACTTGCTTTGCATTTACTGTTCAGGAATTGAATGTGATTAATCCCAGTCCCTCTTTGTGTGTGAAGTCAACGCCCATGAAGGTAAAGGGACTTATCTGAAGAGGCAAGACCAGAATTAGAACCCAGGTCACTTGATCCACAGTCCTGTGCTCCTTCATCATGCACCTGCTTTTCTTATCCAAGAACTCTCAACACCATTTATTCGTCTAGCAAGTATTTTTGACCATCCACTCTGTGCCAGATACTGTCCAAGTCACAGTTATTATGTTACACACTCTAAACACATGCCACCTATTTCACCATCTTTTTATTATAATTTCCCATCTTTTTATTGTGTCTGATCAGATAACAGTTCTTTATTTTATCCTACTCAGAAACCATGTTAATACAGAGTAGATTTTATTTCTACCTGGTCAGACTATAAACTATAATCCTCAAATTAAAATTTTACTATGTTATATATTTTTAATTAATATGATCTAGTATGGAATGGAATAGAATATAACAGAATGTTCATAAATCAAAAATGTGTTCCAGGCTGGCCTGGTGGCATAGTGGTTAAGTTTGCGTGCTCTACTTTGGCAGCCTGGGGTTTACTGATTTGGATCCTGGATGTGGACCTAGCATGGCTCATCAAGCCATGCTGAGGCAGCATCCCACATAGAAGAGCTGAAGGACCTACAGCTAGAATATATAACTATGTACCGAGGCTTTGGGGAGATAAAAAAAGAGGATGATTGACAACAGATGTTAACTCAGGGCCAATCTTCCTCACCAAAAAAAGGTGTTTCGTGTCAAGTCACAATATCCATCACTGCAAAGGAAGCATAAAAAAAAATGTGTTAATTGGTAGGGTTTTTGTCCCATGTAAGTGAAGCTATTTTTGATATGAAGAACAGGCCAGTTTTATGCCTTATTTTATCCTCTAGGCACTGTAATAAATAGTACTGGCTATATGTTTGATCATTATGACATTATGTGCTTTCTGACCCTAAGGAATTTCAGTTCACTTGGGAGAGAATATTCACTTATAAAATGCACAGATTGTTAAATTAGTAAGTTAGATATGTTAAGTAATAAGTCATAATCATAGGCACTAGATTGTAAACTCCATGCAGGCGGAAGCTATGTCATTTTCACCACCCTGGAACCTGGCATGGTGTCTGATACAGGAGAGGTGGACTTCGTAGTCATTTGTTAAAGGAGTAATTGAGTAAATGTATGAGCAACTGTATGTTAGTCAGTAAACTGAAGGAGTTCCAGAGAGAGAGAGAAAGAGAGAGAGAAGAAAGGGAGAGATTGAGAGAAAGCTAGAATGATCAGAAAAGGCTTAAGGACAGGTAAAGCTTATAAAAAATGCTTACCTTAGTGATAGAATCATATTAATTTAAAAATATTCTTCTTTAGATGTTTTTGTAGTTTAAAAGTTTTAACACTGGACATGTACTTAATGCTAATGAAATTTATTATCTTTAAAAATACTGGTCTTGAACACGAGCTGTGAGGATGAGTAGGGTTTGGATAAAGAGGAGAATTTCAGGTGGGATGCACGGCAGTGGCCAAATTACAGAAATGGAAAAGGTCAATGTATGTTTGGAAGGGCTGGCTGGAGGGGAGAAAAGTAGGAGAAAAGGCAGGTAAGCTTTGAGGGACAATTACTGGACCAGAGTCTATGGTAGGCATGTGCAGGTTGACTTCAGGACCCAAGATAGGTTCTGGTTCTCTACAAGTTTCCTCTATCTACTGACCGATTTCTGAAAAATATGGAGACTAATTTTAATAATTTAAATCTCTCATCTTCATAAAATGCGTATCTCTTTTAGATTTGTCTGCTTCATGTGAGTCCATTCTAACATGAATGAAGAATTTGAGAGGAGAGCTGGTAATTGTGTGGGCTAAGAAGACATGAAGGTCTTGCTGAGTAGGAAAAAGATCCAAAAAGGGGTTGAGGGACCATGTATAAATTGTCTTCTTCACAGTAGTTCTGTCCTGAGACCTTCATAGCAGCCAAGGTCAGCAGTGGTGGAAACAGGAGGGCGCTCGGGAGGACGCAGGCTCATTTTGTACCAAGGTTCTCCAGAGATTCATCTGCTTCACTCGCTCGGAATGTAACATCCCATTTCTTTATTGTTGACTTTGACCTTGCTTGGTACAATGGAAAGAACACGGGCTCTATACTCAGGTACAGCTGTGACTCTAGAGACAGCTCTGATGCTTACTCCTTTTATGATAATGGGCGAGCTCTGTAACATCTCCGAGCCTCAGTTTCTCCATCTTAATAAAGGGATAGCGCCCTTAATTGGTAGGGTTTTATATGAGTGAAATGATATAGCTCTAAGAACTGCCTGACACATAAGCATTGTTCTTTTCCTTTTCCCCTTCTGCGGTTGGCCTCTGTAGGCTTATTTCACTTTGAGGATTTGTTTTTCCTTTCCTGCTTCAGCTTGTTGAGAATTCATGACTATTAAGAAAGATCATTTACAAGACTACAGCCCATGAAAATGTGCCTTTTAAACAATATGCATTAGGAAGTATCAATCACTTCATGTTCTAACCAAACAACAATCAGAAATATTGTGTGTGATAAAGTATTTTTCCCCTTTGCTAGGCAACAATCCGTTATGCTTCACATTTACATTCAGTACAAATAGACTTGCTACTTCGTGCAGTCACTGAGTGCTACAAACCAGGATTTATTATCCTTCTGCTCTCTGCACGCTGAGTTTCTTCAGCATTTTATAGATGTCTGTTACAGCATAACATCCGTTGTAGTCTAGCTACTGCCCATCCAATTGGTGGGTTTCCTTGCATTGTTGCTACTTTATTTCATGAAATGACTTAGCTTGATGTGGTGGCAAGAGTGGCCTGAGGCTTGTCTTGCCTGGACAACAGGCTCTAGCTAGCCTCACCCGTGATGTATAGGTATTGAACGAAGTATCCTCCTCTATGGTCCATTCAGAGTGAGATAGCCTTAGGTCATCTCAGTCCAGAGAAGCTCCAGTTCCCCTGAGCTCTCAGCCCACCAGAACAGACAGCCTGGTGTGAACCACTACTCTGGCGCCAGAAGCTAGAAGGAAATTTAAAAATGTAAATCAGATCATATAATTCCCTTGATTAAATTCCTTCAGTGGCTTTTCAGTGTACTTAGGATAAAATCCAACTCCTTATAATTGCTTACAAGACGCTACCTAACTGTTCCTGCTTATTTTTCTGATGTCATCCCAAACCACTCTCCCCTTTCTTACTAGATCTTGTCACTCCCAGCTTATTTCTGTTCCTTGAATGTGCCAAATTCATTCCACCCTAGGATGGCACTTCCTGTTCTCTCTGCCCAAAACATGGAATCCATAAACACCTACTTAGTGTTATTCAATCTCAGTTCAACGTCATTTCCTTCGAGAGCTGTTTCTGACCCCCAGGCTAACCTACTCTCACCCCTAACTCTCCAGTACATCCCTGTGTTTTATTTTCTTCAGGGGATTGAACACTCTCTGAAATGATATTGCTTATGACTCTAACTTACTTATTATCAATATCCCTCCTGCAGAATGTCAGCTCCGAGATAGAAGGGGACTTGTCTGTGTTGTTGACGGCTGCATCCCTACTGACCACAATGGAGCCTGGCCCAAGTCAGGTGCTCAATACATATTTAAATAAATGAGTTGTGGAAATAAAGAACATAGAAACAGATAACAGTGAGAAATGAGGTTTGAACTGATCATCATTCTATTCAAAGACATGCGTTACATATTCTTCCTCATTTATTAATGATTGGTGAATGGGAGCAATCCACAAATTGTATAAACAGATTTCAAGTTTGTTTTTCCTTTCCCTGAGTAGGAACACTGGCCAACGCTGAAAAATAAGATTGTGTATGTCCATACCCAGTTTCTAAGTAGTTTAGATCTTCCTTTTGGTATCCATACCATGTTGGTCTGGACTCGGCTCTCAGAAAATTCCAGGCAGGGGCCAGCCTGTGGGCGAGTAGATTGCCCGCTCTGCTTCGGTGGCCCAGGATTTTGTCAGTTTCGATCCTGGGGGCAGACATGGCACTGCTCGTCAGGCCATGCTGAGGCAGTGTCCCACATGCCACAACCAGAAGGACCCACAGCTAAAATATACAACTATGTACTGGGGTTTTGGGGAGAAGAAGAAGAAGAAGAAAAAGATTGGCAACAGATGTTATCTCAGATGCCAATCTTAAAAAAAAAAAAAAAGAAAGAAAGAAAATTCCAGGCAAATAACTTGAATTAGAGGCCCCAAATAAAGATTTTATTACTGTTAATACTCACAGTTCTTTCTCAAGATAGTTGGGACCTGATGATGATGATAATTTTCTAAATCTTGAAGTTATGTCAACAAGAACTATTTTTTAAAGTGGGCTCTAAATCCATTGTGCGAATTGGAGCTGCCTAAATTTAAGCAATAAGCATGCCCTTGATATGGTATAGACTACTTCAGTCAAAATAACTATCCTGGGCATGAGTTGCTGCTATGATGTCTTATTCTCCCAATGAGTGAAAGAAATTAAGATAAACCTTGTTCCCTGGATTGCTGTCACTAAGCCTTGAGGGGTGGTAATGAAGGGAGGAGGCAGATGGCTGCTGTGTCCCCAGTGGAAGTACCACTGCAATAGACCTCCTGTGTTCTCAGCCTTCCCAGCCTGTCTCTTTACTTCTGACTGCAGAAATGCTGTAACAGAGGCACTTAAATTCTTTCATGATAAAGGCCTGCAGGAAAGATTAAAATTCTTTATTGGGAAAGAACAACAGAAATCTCATTTAATGTTTACTTACTGTGTTAATGAAATTGGCTTTATTCTGTAGACTTCACAGAGACTAAGAAGACGGCCTACGTATAGAGACGTTCCATTCCTTTTTAGAGGGTTTAATTTAACAAAAATGAGACTGCATTGTTAAAAATTGGCTTCTTAAAATAGATGAAGAATCTGAAATGAGCATTTGGTGGAGCATCACCTTCGCTTGTGACTGGTATATAGGCATGTCAAGATCACTGAAATCCAAACTAAAATACAAAGGGCAATTAATTCCTCAGGGATATTTTAATTTCACATACCTACATGATTCTTATGAGTTTGGTCTGCACTGTAAGGGGTAAATATCAGTTTTTTTGTCTTCTTGAAATATCAGGATTTTAGTAATGCATTGTAACTTAAGATCAGGTGCTGTCATTTCAATATATTTAAATCTGGTGACTCGAAAAGCTATTTGGAGACTAGTGAAACTTCCAATGTTATCCTGCGTTAAGAGTTATAGATTGTTGAGTTTCACTAGTATTCCATTGCTGGCTTTTTTTCACCATCAAGCAATTGAGATTTTTCCAAGCTACTTTTATTCCATTTCAGCAAGATTTATGTTCTCAGAACAATAGTTAAAAAATGGAACTCACAGACTTAATTTAATTTGAAAGATGCATTTATTTGACGCATTAGGAAAAAATGTAAAAGACCAGATATTCTCTCTTTACTACCTGTAATTCATCTTTTTTATCCCCAAAGAATTAACGTTGTCTGTAATTTCATTTTTATCTCTAATTTGATAAAGTGAATGCTTAATATGAAGCTTACAGGTTACTCCTGAAACCTCTTTTTATCCTTAAAATGGACTGTTCAGTTTGGTTATTTGGATGATGGCTTTGATTTGGAGAATCAAAGGCCAAAGTATGTGGAGACAAGTCAACATTTCTTGACTTCTTTCCTTTCCCTTCTCCTGATGAAGCGTCTCAAAAATGAGTGCTCTTGTCACAAGGTGGAACCACAGGAGGAAAATGTCAAATAATACTGTTAATTGCATATGGTTGATGAATACATATTTCATAGGGAAAATTATTTGTTTGATTTGGAGCTTTTAGGGTGCAAAGGCTCAAAAGTGAAGCTTCGGACCAGCCCGGTGGAGTAGTGGGTAAGTTCATGTGCTCCACTTTGGTGGCCTAGGGTTCATGGATTCAGATCCCAGGCACAGACCTACACACTGCTCATCAAGCCATGCTGTTGCGGCATCCCACATACAAAACTGAGGAAGACTGGCACAGATGTTAGCTCAGGGCCAATCTTGCTCACCAAAAAAAAAGTAAAGATTCATAGAACCATCTGATTTTTAGATTTAGTCCATGGCTGGCATTGTAGAAAACCATTCATGCATATTTATTTCCTAACGTCTCTGGAAGAGATATTCCTTGAAAAACAGACTTTATGTTGTGTTCAGCAAATCTCTTACATGCATAACTAAAAAGTTGCAGAGTTTAATTTTCTTTTCTAGGAAAAAAAAGGCAGAAAGTAAACATTGTTTCCTGCTGAAAGAGTGACATAGTAGACAGGTTTCATGTCCCTTTGAACTGATCCCAGCCCAGGGCTCAAATTTCAAAGAAAACTGCATGCTCTATTAATTTGTGAGAACTGAAGCAAGGAAATGAATGGATTCTTGCTAAAAAATGCAAATCCTCATAAAGCACAAATTATTTCAAATTGTCCCACTTCAGTAGACAGTAGAATTAGGCCTTTCTGAGTCCTGGGTTTCTACTATGTGGCCCATTTCTTCTTTCAAGTTCTAAAGCTGGAACATCTTCTTAATCTTGATATCTGGTTTATGGTCCTGATGATACTCTATTCAACATAGTGACCTCGATGCCCATTCAATAGTAGAATCACTTTGCCTGTCTATAATACAGCAATCACAACATGTGGGAACTAATGCATTAGTTCTTAATTTGCACTTAAGGAGAAAGGAAGGATCTCATAAATTCTGTCCAGCGTATAGACCCTTGCAATTAGGAACTTAGTCTTGGGCAGTGGCCTGGTTTCCTACTCAATGTTTTCTCACCCTTCAACTGCATCAATTTCCATTCAAGGCCAATATTATTTCTCTCTCCTTAGTGAGCAAGATAACCAAAGAACAATAAACCCTCCACTTCTACTCTTAAATTGATAAGACGGATGTCCCCATTCTCCCCCAAAGGTTCCTCACCATGAGGTGGAAAAGTTACAAATAATATGGTGTACCTAGTGATAAGCTCTAGGCTGTAATGGATCAGTATTGCTCATGGAATCTCTCATTGGCTGTAGTTCTCAAAGGGCTTAGCAGCTAAGTGGAGCCTGTTTTCTTTGGCAGCGGCTCTTCTGGTAGCCTCTTAAACTGGTGCTGTGGTTCCTCTACTCTTGGCCAGCTCAGAGTGGTTCTCTCTGCCCTACCCACTAGAAGGTTATTTATAGTGGTGCTCCTTTTGAGGGATCACTCCTTACAAACAAAAGCATTCCAAGTTACACTCTCGAGTTACATTAGGGAAGCGTATCTATATATCAAGGAAATAAGATATCTGATTAGAAGAAATAAAAATTCTATTCAAGATAGTGTAAGGGTGTTTTATTATGAAGAAACAGGGATACTTCACAGAAACAAAGGCAGGATGTACACTTGAACATCAAGAAAAACCTGAGAGCAGGAGCGCCAGCAAAACCCAAGAAACTTCCCTTTCATACCCTCTCCACTTTCATGAGTCTTTTGTCTGTCCTTTGCTACAGATGCAGTCTTGTTGGACATCAGTATATATTGCCTGAGAATGATTGCCCCAGTTTCTAAGATTATGAGGACATCTAGATCCAGTGGCCATTTCCAACTGCTTCCCAGTATATATGTCTTAGTTTAAAATCCTGAGAAAGAGAGAATTTGTTTCAGCCCACAGGCCAGAGGTCTGAACTTTAGCATCATCCAATGTGGTCAGGGTTTGTAAACTGTGATAGAAATGTGGCATCAGGGTCCAACCCTATTATCTGAGGCTGTCAGTGGGTGTGGTGGTTTACCGTAAAGAAAATGTAGGCTAGATAGGTTTGCTGCTTAACGTGTGGACTCTCAATACAATTTAGTGTTCTGATTCTTCGAGCCTGTCAACTCATTTATTTCAAAGAAGGACACACATCTGATGAGTTTCCTTTGCCTTAGAGAGTATGCCTAATCAATCATGGATGCTAAGTTGTTCTTACCCTCCTGTCATTTTGATGTGAAGAGATCTTGGCAACAGCTCCAAATTTCTCTTCAAACACTCAATCCATAGGATACAAGGACACTTCCAATTAACTCAAGGGTGCTCCAAAATAAATATGCAAACTTAATTGTAATAAACACCAGGTTAGGTCTGTAAGATTTTCATAATTATAAAGCTTGATATCAGGGGCCGGCCCAGTGGTGTGGCAGTTAGGTTCGCACATTCAGCTTCAGCGGCCCAGGGTTCACTGGTTCAGATCCCAGGTGCGGACATGGCACCGCTTGGCACGCCATGCTGTGGTAGGTGTCCCACATATAAAGTAGAGGAAGATGGGCACGGATGTTAGCTCAGGACCAGGCCTCCTCAGCCAAAAAAGCGGAGGACTGGCAGTAGTTAGCTCAGGGCTAATCTTCCTCAAAAAAAAAAAAAAAAAAAGAGGGGGAAAAAAGCTTGATATCAGATTCTCTATCTCAATATACTAGGGGTATAATTATCTTCTTCTGAGTATATCAAAGGAAATGGTATTAATTTCCTAGGGTTTCTTTAACAAAGTGCCACAAACTGGGTGGGTTAAAACAATAGAAATTTATTGTCTCATAGTTCTTGAGGTTAGAAGTCTGAAATCAAGGTGTCAGCAGGATTGGTTCCCTCTGGAGGCAGTGAGGGAGAATCTGTTCCACTCCTCTCTCCTAGCTCTGGCAGTTCTTGGCAATCCTTGG
Organism: Equus quagga; assembly: GCF_021613505.1. Taxonomy (NCBI): domain Eukaryota; kingdom Metazoa; phylum Chordata; class Mammalia; order Perissodactyla; family Equidae; genus Equus; species Equus quagga. The sequence goes on from NC_060271.1 coordinate 104,910,906, forward strand.
TGTTCCTTGGCTTGTAGATACATCACTCTAATATCTACTTTTGTCGTCACATGGCATTCTCTCCCTGTCTGTGTCTGTGTTCAAATTTCCCTCTTATAAGGACACTAGTCATGGGATAAGGGCTCACCTGAATCCTGTATGACTTCATCTTAGCTTGATTATATCTGCAATGACTTTATTTCCAAATAAGACCACATTGACAGGTACTGGAGGTTAGGATGAACATATCCTTTTGGGAGACACATTCAACCACAACAGTCTATCCTCTGGCCCCCCCAAAATTCATGTCCTTCTGACATGTAAAATACATTCACCCCATTCCAATACCCCCCAAATTCTTAACTCATTCCAGTATTAACTCTAAGTCCAAAATCTCATCCAAATATAATCAACTCAAAAAGTCCCAAATCTTATGTTCTAAATCATCTAAATCAGGTTTAGATGAGCCTCTGTACATCCTGGGACAAAGTTCCTCTCCATCTGTGGACCTGTGAAGCTTAGAAAACAAGTTATTTCCAAAATACAATAGTGGGACAGGTATAGGATTGACATTCTCATCCCAAAAGGGAAAAAAAGAATAAAGCAAGTTTGCAACCCAGCAGGGCAAATTCCATTAGGTTTCCAGGCCTGAGAATAATTTTTTGTGACTTGATGCTTTGTCCTATAGGCCCTCTGGGGAAGCTATGCCCTCTCTTCCCTGGATGGTGGCCTGGCCCTCTGGAACAGAAGAGGTGATGGCCCCATCCCTTCTGGGCTGTGTCTTCTGAAACTGTGGTGACAGCAGCAGTCCTGCCAGCCTCTGAGCCACCTTCGGAGTCATTCTTCTCTTTTCTTGAAGAATAATACATGTTTGCAGCTGAGTAGCTCTGTTAGCCTGTTTCCTGCCTGAGGAAGCCCAGAAACACAACAACCTTTCTTCATTTCATCCCAGTTCTGTCCTCTTCAGGTCAAGGTAGCAGTATCTCTGCTGAGATGGTTGAATGGATTCATGCATCATATGCCTTATCTCTCCAGCAAAAATTTGTCCAGTTATATCCTTGGTGTTCTCTCCAGAGCAAGCTTTCTCAGTTTTTACGACATGGATATGCTGAGAATTTTCAAATCTTCAAGTTCTGGTTCCTTTTACTTAATAATTTCTTCCTCAGTTTATATTTTTCTTCTTGCATTTTACTATAAGCAGCAAGTAGAAACCAGGCTGCACCTTCCATATTTTGCTTGGAAATCTCCTCAAGAAATATCCACATTCATCACTTACTTACAAGTTCTACTTCCCACCCAACAATAGAACAAAAGTCCCTAAACTCTGTGCCATTTTGTAACAATGATTCCCTTTCCTCCAGTGTCCAATAACTTGTCCTTCATTTCCATCTGAGACTTCTCCAGAAGCACCTTTAACATTCATGTTTCTAGCAACATTTTGTTCAAGGCAATCTAGGCTTTGTCTATCATGTAACTTAAAATTCTTCCAGCCTCTACCCATTACCCAATTCCAAAGCCACTTCCACATTTGTAGATATTTGTTACAGCAACATCCCATTTGCCAGTACCAAAATCTGTATTAGTTTCCTAGGGCTGCTGTAAGAAAGTACCACCAACTGGGTGGCTTAAAACACCGTAAATTTATTGTATTACAGGTCTGGGTTCTAGAAGCCTTAAACCAAGGTATTAACAGGGTTGGTTCCTTCTGGAGGCACTGAGAGAGTGCTATGGCCCAAATTGTGCCCCTGCCCCTCACCCTCCAGTTCGTATATTGAAGCCCTAATCCCCAATGTGAATATAGCTGGAGATAGGGTTTTTCAAAGGTACTTAACGTTAAATGAAGTCATCAGTGTGAGGCCCTAATCCTTATAAGAAGAGGAAGAGAGAGAGTTCTTGGACTTCCCAGCTTCCAGAACTGTGAGAAAATACATTTCTGCTGTTTAAGCCTTCCAGGACTTGGTGGTTTGTTATGGCAGCCGAAGCTGACTAATATAAGCTTGCTTCTCTTCGAGCTTTGGCAGTTGCTGACAGTCCTTGATGTTTGTTGGTTTCTAGATGCATCACTCCAATCTCTTCTTTTATGATCACAAGGCGTGCATTGTATCTATGTCCAAATTTCCCTCTTCAGATAAGGATACCCGCCATTGGATTAGGGCTCATCCTAATTCAGTATGACTTCATTTTAACTTTATTACATCTGCAAAGACCCTAGGGTCAAATAAAGTCACAATCAGAGGTACTGAAGGTTAGGATTTATGCATGTCTTTTTGGGAGACACAATTCACCCCGTAACAGAGACCCTGTTTCAAGGGAGCTCCCTCACTCTGTGTTTGGAGAGGTAGTCCACCAAAGACCTGGTGCACATCCTTGCTGAATATGTTAAAATACAAGGCCGAATGTGCTCTAATCCTGAGCCATTTCTGTAGCTAGTTGGGTAGGCAATTAAGGCAGCCTCGAGGCCATGACTATTGTATGATGGCTCTCTCCTGTGATAGGGAGGGGGACTGGTTTGTTTACTGCTTGCTATCAAAGTTGCTGAACACTTAGCCCTGAGTTCCCCACCTGTGGTGTAGCCCACTGCAAGTGTAGCTGCAACCCAGGCCTTTACATCACTCTGTGGGACTTGGGGACAGGGGAAATGGTGCTACTATGCTGATACTCCTGTTTTTTGGTGTGCTGTGAGTTACAAATTGTCTTGCTCTGATCCATGGTCTCATTGTCTACTTTTGGCAGCTATGTGTGTGCTAAGGCATCTTGTTTGGGATCTGGTTGCTCCTTGCCATCCTCTATGATGTTAGGGTTCTTCCCTGACACTGGGAAGTTCTTTTTCTGCCATTCATGGCTTTTGGCTTCTCAGCCTTTGCATACACCACATCTCTACTTAGGATGCCCTCTGCTAGGGCTTCATGCATGTGCAGTTACATCGGGTCCTGCATTTATTAGAAGGGCCCCACATTTGCTTTAGTGCTCTGCTCTTCCTGTCTTGAATTTTTAATTTTTGAATAAGGACTCTGCATTTTTATTTTGTGTGGGGTCCCACAAATTATGTAGCTGGTCCTGCCTTCTCTTTGGTCAGGTTACAATTTTTCAAGGCTTACCTTCGAAGTAAAACTTGATTGCCTCTCCTGCCCTTTCCACCACTCCCCCATTCCTTGCTCTTGCTCTGGTTGCTAGACAGAGTCGCAGCTGTTCTACAGAAATCATATTCATTTTAATTCTAAAGGCCTCATTTGGCAAAAATCCAAATGTAAAAAGAAATTCACTTATTTATGAGGCAGATGTCTCTGTTGACTTCCATTTTAAGAAATCATGCTCGTGACCTGAGGCACCTCTCAACACCTGAACACATACTCAAGTGAGGAAGGGGTCTTGCTGAGGTGCAAAGGCTGAACACATAGAACAGATCAATGCATGAATTTCCTTACCGGCAGAAACTGTGTATTTATAACAAAGACAATGTTATGCATTTCCTATGTCTGAACTTATTTCTATAATTTATCATTTGATTTGTATGTTTTTACCTTTTTTAGTTTTGTTTGCAGCTATTTTCTTTTCTACTTCAATCTACCATCCTTTGTTCACCCTATTAGTAAACACCACGAAAACATTTTACTTCTTGTGCTTTATGCTGGATTCTGTCACCATGGTTTGGGGAGTGACTTGTTGGGTGACTCAGTTGCTTCAATTCAATTTTACTAGGCTCATTCTGAGGACCAGCATATACCTTTGGTACCCAGGCGGAGACATCTGGTCAACAGATCTTTTTGCATTAGAGAGCAGAAGAATGAGGCAGCTGTGCATTGCTTATAAAATTGTGGCCACCACCTACATAATGAGAGGAAAAAACTGACACTTGCCAAAGTATGAAAGACCCAGTAAGGGGAAAAATGTATATTTAATAAACCAGCTGGATTAGAAGACATGATTATTCAAAATGGCCACATTTGTAGGTTGTGGAAATCCCGATAATTATCCTTATTAACTTTGCCTTGACTGATATGATTTTACTCACAACATACATTGGGGAGTAAATCAACCCACTTCTCTTCTACTTTATAACATTAGTGATGTACACTGTTCTCAGCATCATTGTTTTCTGATGGGATACAATGGGATACCTCTAGCATTATAAATTTACTTCAAACACTGAAGGCACTTGAAAAAAGAGATATACCCACGATCTTTTTCTTTTATGGAATATTCCTTATAGAGTGTTGGATAAGCTTCTTCTCGAGTGATTCAGAGTGTGTGTGTGTGCATATCCCTATATATATGGAAACTAATGAAGAGTACATTTTCAGTTTTAAACTTCATACAAAAGTATTCCCAGCATGGTATATTTTATATCAATTGATGTTGGCATTTTATGCTTTCATTTTTTTTTTTCAAACTAGCTCCTGATGTCCTTACCATTTTACTCTCAAAACTTTTCACCAGGTGCCTATTTGACTTCCGTTTTCTCTGCTTTAGTAACACTGGGTTTCTGTTTTAAATAGGTCCAACTGTTTTCTGTCTACCAGCTTTGTTCCATAAAAACATTGTTACCTTCCCCTTCTCACTTTGCTTTCACTTCCCTGTGTCCCAATTACACTGGTGAATGAGTTGATAAGGTTATCACTGAGTTCTTTCTAGGGGCACAGAATGTCCCCAATGCACAATGACAAACTGGTGAACTTGATACACCAGTTGTACCTTTTCAGTGTAGGTGTAGGGAGAATTTCTGTTGACATAAGTTTTCACCTTTAGGAGATTCTGAGTTTGGATAACCTGAATTCATTTCTGTTAAGTGTGACATTTAGAGTCAGTATTGAACCTGTTGCAGCTTTGTGAGTAAATAAGAATAATCTGGGTTATTTAATTGTTAGCTTTTACCTTGACACATGCACTGAATAAATCTGGCATCATTAAAGGTCACTTGTGAAAAAGCAAATACCAGATGGGGTTCCTGGAATCCTCAAAAGTAGCCATGAGAATAAGCATTTATTAGTTATCTTGCATAGACTAAATATAGTTTAGGCCTTGAAGAAATCAGAATGCAGGGGAGCAAAATATTCAGTAGTAATCAGAGTGTTACCCATAATACTTGGACAACAAACACCCATTGGTCCCTGTTGCCAAAGTGTCATTATTATAAGAGAAAAATTATGGAAACAACTTGTGAGCCTTTGGCCAGCTACCCACACTTGTGGGCTGAGAATATATGTAAGTTTAAGAAAGTGCTAATAAATAAAAGTGAAGCATAACTAAATCATAGCTCTTGGTTGGACTTGAGACCCCACATAGCCCAGCCCACCCCTCTGTATCCAGATCAGACCCGAAACTCCATGGCTTGGAGAGGCCACTGAGTTATATGTTTAGTACCCAATAAAGGTTATTCTCAGGAGGCTTTCTTCTTATATCTAACTTGCATTTCCCAGAGTTATGCACCAAGTAGAAAGAAGTAGCAGCAGGTCAGATTCTCTAATGAGACAATCCTTCCTATAACTGAGGAATTGATTAAGTCTACCTGCAAAGAACGAGTCAATTGAAAAGGTAAAATATCTACTTTCTAGCCCTGTTCTACTATCAAGGGAGGAAGCCATGTAGAATTATTCAACTTTTGATTTCTATGCTATGGTTCACATTCTTTAAGAAGTTTTACTTTGAAAATGGAAATTTCCTTTTTTTTTCCTTGTAATGGTACAATGCAAACTAATATTTTATTTTTTCTTGACCCTCACTAAAGAATTTTAATATTTCTTCCCAGGTCATTTGAACTAAAAAACACGCCAAAGATTTTTGTGAACTTGATCATCATCAATACCATATGATTGACTAAAAAATCTTGCTTTTGCATTTATTCTTGCTTTTCTGAAATAATTTTCTCTTATTAAGATCCTTAAATTCCATAATGTCTATGCTGTTTAAGATCATATTTTTATTTAAGAAATTTTAACATATTGCCTGGTAGGACCAGATGAATAAAAAGATGATACTACAGTCTTTTGAAATATATGTAAATTATATTTCATAATCCTACATAATGTGAAAGCAAGCGGATTTAGTCAAAATGACACTTACATTAGCTTACATTGAATCCCATTTTGTAAATATCAGCAATTCATTTGGTCACTAGGGGAATTTGCTGTCAGGGACTTTGACTTTATCTTTGTTCAGCCAGCAAAGTGAAGGGGCCTGGCATGCCCTCAGATAATTACAATGCAGTGTGTGTAATGTCCCCAAAGAATTGTGAAGCAGAGGAGAAGGAGTTGCTAATATAGTAAGGCATTTTTGCAACAAAAACTTTCTACTAAAGTATCCCTAATAGGAGAGATGAATCAACAAATAAAACCAGAGAATTTTGCTTGATATAAAAATGAAATAATGAAGTCTCAGGTTTAATTTTTTAAATTAACATATTTTACAGTGTACTATACTTTATAATATGTCCATATTTGCTTAAAGAGAATATTTTTATATTGCTGTCAAGACAAAGATTCATTCTCTTGGAAGTTGTATCATATTTACCCTATGGTTAAACATACTTTTTTGGTTTAACTCTTATACCCTAGGACTGGTTAGTACACTCATTTAAGAAGTAGGGGTATAATGACTAGGTCTTGGATCCAGGCAATTAAAACTCAGGCAAGGTCTAGGTACCTGGGGTCAGAATGAAAGAAAATTTTAAATAAAAGATATGGACTTTAACAGGAAGTAGTATCTCACCATGGATCCAAACTTCTTCTTATCCCAGGTACTGATTCCTGTGAAAGCAGCTGCTCATCTCCAAGCTTGCTGGCCAACGGGGCGCTTGAGCCTGCTGGGAAAGAGCATAATGGAGAGTTAACCTTGGGACATCAGAATAAGAGGCAATCCCCGTCTCCTTTCATCACCGAAGGTAATTGTTCCACATCAGCTTAGAGAGAGAGAGAGAGACAGAGAGAGACTGTGATTATAACACAAGCAGGCCTAGAGAGGGATTGGCTTTGCAACTACTGTCACCTTTCTTTCAGATTATCAAGACCTTTCTTCAGGAGTAATTTTTTTTAATGCTTTGTTATCTAAGTTCAATTATAGTTTTATCAACAGTAAATTTTTAAATTAAATTTCCAAAACGTTGTAATTGACAGAGTAAACAAGTAGTAGGTACAAGATATAATGGGTTCTGAAGTTACGAAGTATGTGTATTCCAAGTGTACATGCACTAGTTTAACTGAATTTCAGATGTGAAACACTTGTCGTCACTTTTTTAAAATTGTATTTATTTATTTATTTATTTTGAGGAAGATTAGCCCTGAGCTAACTACTGCCAATCCTCCTCTTTTTCTTCAGGAAGACTGGCCCTGAGCTAACATCCGTGCCCACCTTCCTCTGCTTTATATGTGGGATGCCTGCCACAGGATGGCTTGATGAGCGGTGCCATGTCTGCACCTGGGATCCAAACCGGCGAACCCTGGGCCGCGGAGAAGCAGAACGTGCGAACTTAACCACTGCACTACCAGGCGGGCCCCTACTCTTTCTTTCTTTCTTTTTTTTTTTCAATCAACAAAATACCCAGTAAGCCTGACTTAAAGGAAAGTAATTCTCGTCTTAGAACTATAGGCTTGGTCAGAAAGCAATGAGTGATGGAAAACGTAATACCTCAGTTTCTTAGTTGACGTTCAGGATGCAATTTGCTTTTAAATATGCTTGATTGCTAAAATTTGAATACGTTTTTTTCCTTAGTCAGAATTAAAAGAAATTTAGAGCTCAGTTAATCTTATATTTAATGGATGAGGAAACTAAAACCAACAGAGTTTAGGTGCCTTGTTTAAGGTGACACAGCTATTTGACAGTAGAAGTTAGACTTGAAACAAGTGTTATGATGTCTTATTCCATTTCATGGTGCCATACAGTTATCCTGGGTGAGGAACTACTTAATTTATAAAGTGAAAGAGAAAAATGAGGCAGCTGTAATGACAAATCCAAGCAACCTTTTGAATATTTCAGGTAAATTTGTTTCTATTGCTCTGAATTATGAGCATCATTGTTTCTTAGATAAACTTCAAATAAGATTTTCAAACCCTACCACCCTACCATCTCTATAATGACAGAGACATTGAAGAAAATAATATTTTACAAATGAATGTAGTCTTTTTAAATGCCAACCTTTCTTCTTTTAGATAGAATAATGGAGCAATGGCATTAATTCCTCAAGAAAGTGCTACTTTCTTCTACCTGATGACTATCAAAATTACTAATTAAAAAATATTAACTCCTACATTACTTAGTGATACCTAGTGTGTTGTAATGCAGATCTCTCTAGTCCTTGCAGAATGTCGTATCATTTTGGGAAACTACAGAGAAACTCTTTTCCTCATTGTCTCCTAGGCAAGTCCACCACCACTAAAGCTGCTGCACAATAACACTTGGATAATGTCTGTACCAGGCTCATGGCGGCATATCCCAGTTGGAGTCCCTAAAGTTGATAACAGGGATTTGTACGCTACTTTCAATATTTTAGAAAGCCTAATGGAAATTGAACATTGTAAACTTGCACAAGATGACTAAAATGCCAAGCAGGTTCTTTGCTTTTTGTCTGGAGTTATATGAACTCACTGTGATTATTCATGGTCACCAGAAGTTCTGATTGGCGGTGCAAAGGCTTTTGATGAATAAAGATAGGGAAAGAAATAAATAAATGTTTCATGATTGCAATTTTTTAGTAGGCAATTATCTCCGAAATATAGATAATAAGGATATCGTAGATGGGAATAATAGGAATCGTAACTTTGTCTATTTAAAAGATATGTGAGACCAGATTTTATCCCATACACAAAATAATACGCCTCTGCTTTTCTACTTCTATCTTACCTCTATAGCATCTTTAAGATATTTTTATATTGAAGATGAGTATACTCTTAGTATTTACCATTGAGTTCAATCGTATATTTAAAATGATTTAAAGTGAATTGATATGTGGTAAGTTAAGTTACTATGAAGGCTTTCATATCCTCTGTTTCAAATCCCAGAAAAAAAATTATTATTATTATTAATGAGGGACATTTCTCCACTCAGTGTCTTGTTTGACTCTTTCAAGAGCTGATCTCTAATCAGAGAGAGCTGAACTCTCTCCGATCTTCTGCTCAGGCTCAAATCCTGCTTTCCAACCAGATGGCCTCTTCCCCAGGGCCCTGTACAGCTAATGTTCTTGGTGTACCTGGAAGCGTGTCCTGCCCTGCAAATATTAATATTTTGGATGATTTATTGTGGACTCAATTTTTATATCTTTTATCTTAAATTTGATTAGTTTGTCTAGAAAGTTAAAATCATACATTCTTACTCTCAATTCAAAAGAATTTGGACTGGGATATTTAAGGGATATTTAAGCTCCAAAGTCTACATCAAGATATCTCCCTCTTGAGCTCCACATTTAACAGGGAATCCCAAAACAATTTATCAAAAAAGAAAACCAGTATTTTTAATTTAAAAGTCCAGAAAAGTTCTAACTCTAATTATGTATTCCTGAGATGACATATAAGAGAGAGTGGAACTTTTGCAACTATTCCCCATACAAATCCTCTAAACCTAGAGAAAATGCTGATGCAGTTAAATGGGTAGTTATAATGCAGAAGGCTTTGTTTTCCATAGTTTCTGGGTTTCAGTTGATTGACTATATAAAGAAGAATACAAGTTTTTCTTATCTTCTCTTAGTTGGAATTCATAGCAGGTGATAGACTGCATGCATTCATTCATTGAGTCTGTATTGAATACCTATTGTGTGCTAGGCAATGTAGATAAATAGACAATGATAAAAAGAAAATCTTGAGCGGCGTATAGTCTTACAGGACAGATAAATAAATGAACAGGCAAGTAAAATTAGTCTTATAAGGGCTATAATATGGGTACACAAAAGGTGCTGTTGGAACTCCTAGGGGAACCACTGGTTTTAAAGAGTTCAGGGATGATGTATGAGTGAGTGAGATACTGATGATTTAAATCCATTGCTTTCAACCATTATGATATGCTGCTGCCTCACAAAATAATCCAGAAGAGAGATGAATGAGGTGAAAGAAGTGGCGTTGGAGCTGGTAGTGAGAGGATTCTTGGAAAGATGCTAAGGAGCCAGAATCAACAGGGCTTGCTGCTTGATTAGCTATGGAGGCTAATGGAAAGGAAAGTGTCATGAGACTCTGACACATTTTTGGCTTGGGAAATTGGGTGGGTGGAAATATCATTCGTTGAAATTGAGATCCCAAGAAGGGGGCTAGTTGATTTGGGAAAAAAATAATGAATTCTATGTGTGCTAAGTTTGAGACCTCTGTGGAATATCCTGGTGGAGACATTCAGTGGCATACTGGAAATATGATGGGGAGCTTGAGCTCTGGGTTAGAGATATATAGTTAAGAATTATTGGCAGGCATATAAATAAATATACACATACGTACAGATATACTATATATACGTAATGATTAAAGTAATTGAAATGGGTGAGGTCATACTAGGAAAGGTTTTAGAGTAAAATGAGAGTTAAACAGAGAACCCTGGAAAGCTCTCACGTTTAAGGGAAGGGTAGAGGAGAAAATTCCACAAGGATACTGAGAAAGATGGAACAGAGAAGTAGGAGGAACATGAAGAGAGCCACAGAAACGACAGAAATGGTTTTAAGAAGGAAGAAATGGTCAAAAGCATCAAGAGCTACAGAGAAACTAATTTGAAGTCAGAAAATTCTCCAATGATTTAGCAATAAAGAAGTTGATAACTTTGGTGAGAGTATTTTCAATGTAGTGATTGTAAAAGTCCCAAACTACATTGGATTGAAAAGTAAATGACAATTGAGGATGTATAGTCAACGAATGTACATAAATCATCCAAGAGTAGTTTTATAAATTTTCAGATATTAGTCTTTAGTCAAGCTATTCAGCCATGTCTTATGAAAATGATTTGCCACCCTAGAGAACCAGATAGGATTATTTACCTGCTGGGAATGAGCAGAAATTCTCTATTTAGTGAGATTTGGAGGTATCAACATTTCTTTCCCATCAGCATGTCCCTGGTATGTGAAATTCTGGCATTAATATTACATGGCTTTTGAGCTAATGATCCTGGGGAGGGATGATAAAATTAAACTTCAGTTAGTTACTAACCCTAACATGAAAATGAGTTTGTCATGTCTTTTCCTGATATGGAAACGCTTAGAGCAGTTCCCTACCAGGTAATTTATGATGAAAGCTGGTGGGGGAGGAGGCCTGGAATTGGGGCGGTGGTGGGGGAGGAGGCAGGGAATTGGGGCAGGGGGTGGCAGCAGTTGGAATAGAGGGCATGCAGAGTGTATCTGAAGACAGTAAGAGTCCTGGGTATGCAGGTATGTATTTGGGCATGGAAGGAGGTAGGCAGGAGAATGACAGTCCAGAAGATAAACTGTAATTTCTTCAACTTCTGTGCATAGAGCTCACCCTGTATCTAGGCCTGTACTGCCCCAGCTGTGTGTAATGACCACAGCTTATTAGTACAACTTATTAATAGCGGTACATGTCACTAAGCATTTCTAAAAACTTCTCAAGCTCCTCTTTGCGTAGTTAAGGGAGCAGTTGTTAATAGGTATGTGGCTTGGTAAGAGCATCTTTCTTACTTAGGCACAATTTGAATGATGAAGAAGGAGGAAGAGAATGCTGGCCCTGTTCTTTCTTTTGGCTCCTGTTGTATTTAAGTTTTCTTCAGGATTACTCTATAATTTTTCTCTCTTCACAATTTCTAAGAAAATGTTTCTGGGCTTTCTGTGACAAAAAGCTAATGGGATTTGAGTTCTTAGGGCCATAACGACTGGAATTATGAACCAGGGGGAGGCAATAGTCAATTCACTCTCTTAAAGGACCATATCCTTTGTGTTTTCTATTTATATAATCCTTTGCCTAAAGACAAATTCTTTTTTTATTTCAAAAATATTTAAAACAATGCAAAATGTAATTATTTATCAATACCTTCTATGTGCCTAGTATTACGCCAGGCACCATCGGTAAACCAAAAATGAAAGAAAACACACAAAACAGTGAAGAAAATAAAACAAAAAATAATGTAACCCAATGCTAAGAATAAGAGAAGAGAGTTTATTGGGGGTCATGCATTCAGACATGTTTCATAGAGAAAATTGACTTGCTAAGAATGTTATTTTTAAGTTTATTAAGTACGTTTACCTTGATCAATTATTTTAAGAACTATCCTTGGTGTATTATATATTTCAGCCGTTTCTGTTGCCCCTGAGCCCAACAGCCCTGTAAATCATTTAAAATGCAGTAGAATGGAGAGTTAGCTTACACAACTGGGTGCGAACTTTATGAGGTCATTTCTACTGAAGTGAATCAGCTGGTGTCAAAGCCATGGCATTTAGTTCCTTTATTTACTAGCTAAGTTCGACCAAGGAAAGCATTTTATTATGCAGCATATTTCACATCTATGAGGCTCTGGCTTTCTATACTGAAGGAGATATGTAACTGATAAAACAGGGGAGTAGTTACAGCTCTCATACTAAAAGGGTTCTTATTACTTAAATATATCAAGCCAGATTACTATTGACTAATAATTTAAATATTCAGATGTCCTTGAGTGGATCTGTCAGTTTAGTATATCCTAACTTTTGTTGCAAGGTGTTTGTTGCTTGTCATGTAGTAAATCCGCATGAATTGGTTTTTTCTTTTTTGCTTGTTATGGAAAAAAGGTCTTACTAAAATGTGTTTAATCAAACAATGCATGGTATTGTTCTGTTTTTAAAATTTACACAGGTGTTAATGAACTATAGGTATCCTTTTGCAACTTGCTTTTGTACTCTACATCATGTTTTTTTGAGATACACACCAACTTCTGGGGAAGGAGAGAGAGGAAGAAGGGAGAAGGATGGGACTTTAGCTGGATTTGTAATTTGTTTTCTTTGGGGTGGGTGGTGGGGAGAGAAAGATGATTGCTCACCTGCTGGGCATCCCGCTCTCTCTGCCTGCCGTCTCTCTCTAGCTGCTTTTCTTCTCTGTAGGCGCAGAGGTAGGTCAGCAACTCCACGTCCTTGGCCATAGTCCCACTGCTGAATGTAATGGTGGTCACGCTGTCTTGCAGGCATCCCCAGTGTTTACAATGATTCCTTTGGAGTGTCCCCTCTTGGCTTGTGGAGTTGTCTGGGGATGGGATAGGAGGCGGGAAGAGTAGCCTCTTCCCCCTGTTCCCATCCTCCTCAGCCTCCCTTCTTAGAGGTTGGGGAGTGGGTGGAGGTAGATGCTTGTGGTAGTAAAACCATTTTTGCGGTCTCCTTATAATCCCCAGGGAAGCTGTCTGACCCTGGCCTTTGGTGGTTTTTTAGTATGTGGACTATGCATTTAGTGCCTCTTAGTCCTCAGGTTTTCGCCTTATTTGCCAATTTCAGGATTTTAGAGAAAAGCCCCATTAAACATTGGATTAAAGTTGAATGAGCTTAAATGAGTTTATTTGCTCTTCAACTGTATTTTACATGCAGACACACACACATTTTTGTAATTTACAGTCTTTCCATAAATAACCATGCTTTGATCTTGAATTAAACAGTTATTGATATAAATTACCTCAGGAGAGTTAAATTATTAGAATTTCTATAAAGGCTTTCCTGGGCTGTTCTTATTACAAACGCCAAAACCTTCTACATTTACGACATCTTGGGGATGGCTTTTACTGGGATGTATGTGATGTTATTTTTTGGGTCAAATTGTTGATAACTTGATTGAGCACTATTAATTGATGTCTTAAATTAAAAGGGGAGGAAATTATTACTACCAGTGGTTTTATGTTTGGACACTGCCTAGTATGCAAATCCTCTTGGAGGCAGGATCAACTGTCAAACTTTCATCACTCACCGGAAGTTAGACAGCTTGTAGGAAGCACCATAGGCTTCCAGAGGTGGGGGTGAGTGGAAAACCAAGGTTGCTAGGAATAGCCAAAGGCACTGAAAAGGGAGCAGGGGCCTGCCAAAGCCAGCCTTCTCTTCCATCACACTTTTGCCTGCTTGGACACTGGGCAACCAGACCAACAATGACGGTAAGTAAGGAGTTAGGGGAGTCAGTACCCTACAAAGGAATTCATTCAATACGTGTATGTGCACATGCACATTTAGCTTTTCCCCAAGAAATTTGTAAACATTACACGTGTTACATTATAGCAGGCTTTTTTACTCTTTATTGTCAACTGATAACCATTCTGGTTATTGATAATCTTCTATGAAATGGAATTTAAGATCTATTTTGTCTCTCTTTTTTATAACAATATGAATATTAGACCATGATGGAAAGATTAAGCACACATGAATGATTTTAAATTGAAATAAAATCAAATGAAACTGATTCTGAATTTAATTTAATACATAGTTATTGACATGCGCACTCATCATTGTTTGAAGAATATGGAATAAGAGAAAATGCCCAGGCTTTGGGATCAAGCAACTCTGGGTTAGAATCCTGACTCTGCCAATTATATGTTATGTGAACTTTGGCAATTTACATAAATTTTCAATGTCTCAGTTTCATCATTTGTAAAATAGGCATAACTTTATATTTTCAGTGTTGTTGATTGGGAATGACATATGCAAAATTACTAGTTTACAAAAGGAGTTCAGTAAATGATTGCAGGGATAGTAGTAATGCAGGGATGTCACTAATTTTGATGTTTTGTTTATGTCAACTTTTCCCAGATTTTGCATGTGCACTCTTTTAATTTGTTCAACAAACATTTGAAGAGTCTGTTATGTTAAAGGTTCTGAGGGCTTCTAAAAACTCTTAAGTGGATTTTATACCTTCATGAGAATGATCAACCTAGCACAAATAATTTTTAAAATACTTTTGATGGATTGTGTCCTTAAAAGTATGGCACGTTTTCTTACCTTTTGCAACATTGATAATACAGGGTCATTACTATAGTCATTGTTTATGTCCTGAGATATACTGCCATGATTTCTCAACGTTATCTAGGTGTGAAAGGATCTTTCTTTCTTGTTGTACTTCTTGAATCTTATCATCTGGTGTCCTATTTGCTCTGTTTGTTCCTCAATGTTCTTAATGTACCTCCACATTTCAATTTTGCTCTTTCTATCTTAGGTTCTCAAAGACAAGATGGAGAAGAGCCAACTTCTGAATATGTCATGTGGAATACTTTAGTTAACCTTAATTTGGCAATGAGCAGGGTTGAGTGACAGCTAACACCGCCGACATGGTCCTAGATTGTCTTTACAGAAATGTAATTTCCAAACCCAGGGAGACAATTTTCTGATGGTCAACCTATATTAAGAATTTATCTAGCAAAATGCTGTCACGTTAGAATGTGATATAAAGGAAGTGACTAAGATGGCAAGAGGTAAAGTTATGTGAAAAAGTTGTTTATAGAAATGGGGATATTTAGCTTGCTGTTGAAAACACAAAGAACATTATATCTATAGAAGAGCATTAGAGGATTAAAGCATGGAAGCAGAATGAGAGTCAGAGAGCAAATAATGTGACAGCTCACACAGTACACTCTCTTTCTTTAATATTTTCTAGGGAGAAAGAATAAACCTACCAATTTGGGGGCAAAGAGGTACACTCTCTGGGCCCTATTTCTGCTCCTTCAAACTTTCCAAACAATCATTTTGCTTCCTAGGTTTGATCTAACAGAATAGAAAAATGCTTGTGCTAGGAGAAGCAAGGATCTCAAATGCTCACAGGTCCCTTGGAGAGTTGCTTAATTACAGTCATTAGCCATATAATGATGTAACAGTCAACAACAGGCTATATAGATGACAGTGGTCCCATAAGATTAATAAGATTAGTACTTTAGTGCCTTATAGCCTATGTGTGTAGCAGGCAATATCACCTAGGTTTGTGTAAGTATACTCTGATGTTCGCACGACTTACAAAATCACCTAATGATGCATTTCTCAGGACATATTGTTATTAAGTTGTTAAGTCATGCATGACTGTA